>NC_051177.1:88695011-88995011 GCF_013339695.2 Rhipicephalus sanguineus
TCACGCACGACGTAAGTTACCGTATTGGAGGGAAACAGCGCGAAAGACGAAGGACCAGGCAGAGAAGGACACAAACAACAGAGCTGACGCTTCTCTGCCTGGTCCTTTGTCTTTCTCGCTGTTTCCCTCCAATATGTCGTACCAACTCGCCCAAGCAACCACTTTAGCTGTAAGTTACCGGCCTTGTAACAGCGCTAGGGCAAGTCAGTAAACGCGCGCTGACTTGTCGTTTTTTCACGTGTTATGCATGTAAGCAAAGTTTAACGGGTGGCCCTAACTAATCTGCTCTGTCAAAAGGGACAGCTGAATGAGCTAACTTGCTACTTTCAGAACGTACCTGAACCATTAAACGCTAAGCATGTGCAGTTTTGGGTGGTCTGTTCACACACACACACACACACACACACACACACACACACACACACACACACACACACACACACACACACACACACACACACACACACACACACACACACACACACACACACACACACACACACGCACGCACGCACGCACGCACGCACGCACGCACGCACGCACACACACACACACACACACACACACACACACACACACACACACACACACACACACACACACACACACAGCGCGCACGTTGTTCCAATTATGCGACGTTTCTTCGATTTGAACGCCCGACAGTGTATCATCACTCTATTACAAGGTACTATCGCACTAGCCGCAATCTCAAAGACGTAGCCTCAAGCCATGCACTGACAGCTGTCCTTGCTTAATTGTGTAATTTTATTTCTACAGGGTCGGCATCTATCCTTCTACTTTCTTCGTGTAGTCCTAGTGTGTTTGTAATGCGCATGTGGCATGGGATTGGCGTGGCCTAAGGTACAGATAAGCGTAACACCTGGTCTACCGTTTACTTTTTAAACATAATAGAGGAAACTTACCAAGCTTCTCGTGGAATTTGTTGTACCTCTCTGTGATGTCGGGCAGCAAACTGTGACCGAAACGGAAGGCAGCGGCCTGGAACGCTTGCCTGATTCCAGCGTTCACCTTCGGACTGTAACCATCATAGTAACCCTGCGCGGACCATCGTTAGTTGTAACTGAAACTTTTTTCTAACTGACCTGCTGAAAACAAAGAAAGGCATTTGGAAAAAAAAAATTGCCCCCAGTCTTGGTTAACAATATACGCCGCGCGACAGGACATTCTTTTTCACCTCTCCAGGCTAGACTACATTGTTTCATATTACTCAACCCTTTTTTTAACCGTCGCGACTGAGGCGGGATATGGTGGAAAGATCACCTTAGTACGCACTGAAATCGCCAGGAGAGGGGACGGGAGGTAGAACCGTCGCCATTACTCTGTTGACAGAGGATAGCACGCATCATGCGCAGGTCGGGATCATCATTGTGATTATCCTAATAATAATCCACATTGCGAAGCCCGAACGTTAAGGACCACTTAGATATCAAATATAAAAATTGTATGCGATGTAGTGTCTCTTTTTCTCTTTTTTTTTCATTAAATTGTTTGTTCCTTTGTTTTGTTCGCACCAAATTTGCACTAAACTGTTTTGCGTTCTTTTGGATGATTGTAAACACCAGGGGCGTAGCCAAGGGGGGGGGGTTGGGGGGGTTCAAACCCCCCCCCCCGAAATTTTTCAGTTTTGCTTGCGTATATAGGCACGCACACATACAAACGCACGCACGAACATACATAAAGTATGGTTGAACCCCCCCCGAAAAAAATTTCTGGCTACGCCCCTGGTAAACACGCATAATATATCTTGTACGCTTATATTTATGTGCGCAGGGGATGTATGCCGGCACTGCATGCTGATAAACTGCAATGGGCTGGGAAGCCTAGTTGAGCTCACTTTCTTGTTGCCATGCTCTCCGCTTGAACTTTCAAGTGGTAAATAAATAAATAAATTGACTGAGGGTTTAATTAATTAATTAATTAATTAACTGATTGGTTGATTGATTGATTGATTGATTGATTGATTGATTGATTGATTGATTGATTGATTGATTGATTGATTGATTGATTGATTGATTGATTGATTGATTGATTGATTGATCGTGTGACATGTCTTACGTGCGTCGCGGGCGTAAGTCCGTACTTCTTGACCGCGTCGGGTCCCAGCACGGCAGGCAGCCACTCGGTCAGCGTGAGGTGCTGCACCTCGGCGATGAGGATGTGCCGCGTCTCTTGGAAGAGTGTCTCGTCGTCCCAGTGTGGGTTCACTGTCTGCAGACCCTTGGCGATCTTGTTGTGCTCTCGAAGCCACAGCGTGTGCATCACCGTCAGTGACAACTGCTCGTTCACACGCTCGTCACCTGCGTGCAACAAAAAACGTTTGTCCGATACGAAAGCGAGACTAGCTGTATTACACTGCTTTCATACGATATAATCTAATCAACATTCGTGGCTCCTGGAGAACTTTTTGCGTTAGTACGTTTAAATTATCAGTATGCAAAATTAGCATAGAACGACAGAAGTTGAGCTGGTTGGTAGAGGTTCATTATCATCATCTTTCAGCTGCAGCCGCTTGTACTATAGAGGCCGCTGTGTTATTCAGATTAGAGCACTGCACGGGCCCGGGTTTTCTACATTACCCGGCCCGGCCCACGGGCCGGGCCGGGTAATGTAGTTTTCACGGCGGGCCCGGGCCGGGTTCGGGACAGAAGGTCAGGGCTTAGGGCCGGGCCCGGGTTTGAGCTGGCGGGCTCGGGTCGGGCTGGGCTCGGACTTTGCTCAGCTTTTAAAGGGACACTGAAGTGATACAATGGATCGGTTTAGAATGATAAAGTGTACTCTGATAACTCAAATGTAGTTAGTGTCACCATTTAAGGAGAAAATCAAGGGCAAAGTTCCATTTTTAAATTTCGCGCTGAAATCTCCGAGCGTGACGTCACGGATTTCAAACAGTATTTGTCGTATTTTGGGGACATTGGGTCAACGAAACTTTTTGAAACTTGTTATGTTAAGCCCATGGCCCTCTCAGAGGTCAATGTACTTAATTTTTACCGATTATGGACTACGTAGATCCCAGTAGACGCCGTCAGAATCTATGGCGTTACGGTTGTACCAGATGAATAGGTTGTACCAGATAATAGGTTGTACCAGATGTCAACTAACGTTGCCATTTTAAAGACCTTTTTAAAATTTCATATATGGGTCATTTCTGAAGGGTATTTGGCGGCAAGTTTCCGCCAACATATCGATACCCATGTCCAAAATGACTAAAACTGAACGCCAATTCTACAATACAGAGTTTTGTTTCACGGTAATGTATCAACACATGGTAGACGCAGGCGGTGCCTCGCGAAAAAAAAATGCTTTAGACCTGTCATGCCTGTATAGCTCAAGAACGTACTTAAAAAGAAAATTAAAAAAAAAGGTGGGACGAAGACAGTCATGCGCGGGCCGCAGATCACAAGCGAGAGGTCCGCGGGCCGCGTGTCCGCACTATAGTGCGCGTCTCGCACTATATAGTGCCCTTGCACTATATAGTGCGAGAGCTACATGATGCTGCCACAACATCGTTGTAATGTGCAGGAGCAGCGTAAGTCCATTAAATATGTATATTCATGTTTAAAAGCAAAGTATATTAGCTTGACAAAATACCTGGCTTGAAATAAGAATGACAAATTCTATGCCGGGTGATGTCCCCGTACCTCGAATCATATGGATCCAATGAGTAAGCGTCGAGAACAGGAGCGTAGCCAGAATTTTTTTTCGGGGGGGGGGGGGGGGGCACCTCCTTGATCTGAAGTGGGGGCCGGGCAGGCAGACGCGGTCGAGTGTCATTTTGTGTTGTGCTCGGTATGCTATGGCAAAAAAAAATTGGGGGAGGGGGGGGGGGGGCACGGGCCCAATGTGCCACCCCCTTGCTATACGCCACTGGTCGAGAAGCTTATTCGCACCTTTATTGCCAAACTGGAATGAACCCAGAAGATATACCACAATCACTTCGTCCACTTACTTCCAGTTTTCCCAGTGTAGCCTTACCAGCGTAGGCCACCTTCTACCGGTACAACATCGTTAGGAAGGCATACACCATTATAATATGAAAGAAAGCGCCCTGTGCAAGCCGTGAATAACAAAAACTGCTGAAAACTGCAAGGATGAAGCCCTCAGAGGCATTTATAGATTATATTGAAGAGTGGCACAACGTTCGGGAACGAGAGAAATGAAGGGATCAGCTTGACAGCTATTTTCATTCTGCAGAGATTCAAAAAGACACCCTAAATTTGCTCCAGTGGTGGAAGTTAAGAACTACGACTGCCGACGCCTTCACATTTCGCAAGGCAGATGTGCAGCTCTGCGGCTAGCGCAAGCAGTGAAAGAAACTTTACCGCGGCAGGACATGTGATGCAACGGCGCATGGTGTGCTTATAGTGGAAACTCTTTATAAGTTTAAATTTTTTATAATAACGTGCGATCAAATAAACCATAAACTATGACACAAAAGCTTAGACTGTATATAACAGCAGTGGTGTGACATATGAAGAGAATGCTATGACAAATAGTTTCTTTTTTTTTTCCATTCGGCTTCTTATACGTATTATCAAAGTGCACGTGGTGCACGCGGTTCGTTATAATTTTTATCTAGGTTAGTGTATTTATAACAAATGTTATAAATTTGGTTTTTTTCCTCTATCTTGATGTGGCAAGGTGCTACTATGATGAAGATATATGTGCTACACAGGCCCGTAGCCAGGGGGGGGGGGGGGGGGGCTAGGGGCCCGAGCCCCCCCCCCCCCCGAATGTTTTTCTCAAAAAGTCAAGGTTATCAGCAAGTGCTCCCCCCCCCCCAAAAAAAAAAAATTCCTGGCTACGGGCCTGGTGCTACATATCCAGAAGGGTGCACTTTGTCGTTACAGCACGCTTTAAAGGGACACGAAAGGGAAACACGATTTTGTCTAATTAGCAAATTACTCTTTCACAATTCCAAAATCACCATGCCTGCCGCGAGAAGACGCATGGGAAGGGAGAAAACGCGCAAAAAGAAGTTACACCTGGTGACGCCACCTTAAAATTCCCGCATCAAACGCGTCATAGATTTTGACGGCGTCTGCTAGGTCCTACGCAGTTCCTAATTGGTAAGAATCAAGTGCATTGTCTTCCGAGGGGGGGGGGGGGGGCTAACATGCGAAGCTTCAGGAAATTTCGACAAGCCGAAGTCGCCAAAATACGAAAAATACGCTTTGAAAGCCGTCTTGTCACGCGTGGAGATTTTGACACGAAATTTAAAGATGAAACCTTGACCTTGATTTTCCCCTTTATTAATGAATCCCTGTTGGTGAAACCAACGACATTGGATTTCTCAGAGTACAGTTTATCAATCTAAGCCGTTTCACTGTCGTGTCCATTTAAATTTCAAGAGAAAGCGCAATAAAAACAAAGTTAAAAGAGCGTTCTGTTCTCTGTCCCCTCTGTTTTTATTGCACTGCTTATCCAAACCGGACTGATGCTGCACATCACTTTTCTTTCTTTTTTTATTAGATGTGTTTAAGGCTAGGTTGGTGCCTATGCATGGCTCTGGCTACTCCTCTTCCCTTACTTATTGATTTGCGTCACGAACTTATAAATACAAGTTCCTACAGTCTCTGCTACAAAACGCTCTTGATGATCCCAATTGTATTCCTAGGAAATTAGGTACAGTATATGCCACTGCCGAAAAAACGTTAATCGTACCCAGTATGTCCGCGCAACTGTTTATACGGTGAGCCAGCCCCTTTTTACAAGGAAGTACCGTAGGTTAAAGTATACTTGCTAGCGAAGCATGCGCCAAGCATGCGTAGATGTTTGCCACTTAAACGCCTTGTGGTCGATTCTATATGTGCGGGCAACGCCACCTATCGGCTCTGGCCCCTGTCGGGCCCAATCTGTGATCGGGCCGGGCGGGGCCGGGTAGGCGAAATTTTTTCTCGGGTTCGGGGCGGGCCCGGGTCTCGCTTTGAGTCGCCGGGCCGGGCTCAGGCGGGTAAATGTGAACGAGTCCCGGGCCCGGGCCCGGGCCGGGCCCGGTCCGAGAATCACGGCCCGTGCAGTGCTCTAATTCAGATATTAGTTGAGCATAAGAAGTCCTTAAGCGGAACTTGGCCGTCTAATTTTTCGTTGCATTGTCGGGGCTATGCCCGCCAAGATTCGACGAATTCGGAGATTTATGGACACAAGAGCGAAAAAACGCGTCCTATAGTTGAGGGTTAGCATATCGATTGTACTCGAAGCGCATGTGTGGCCTTCGCATAACTTGCATAAAGAAGAAACGAAATGCTTTAACAGTTATCTATCGCGTAGACTCGCAGGTGTGCCTGGTTGACACGCGGCGCTGCCATCCCTGGCTAAGCGCAGATTAGTTTCGTGTCTGCCTTCTTTTACGCCACTGTGCGCACTTTTCACTTGATAGTTGACGTTTGTGCGTTGTTTGGTTTTAGCAGTGTTCCCTTGCCTTTTGTCCGTGTAAGCGTGCCTTGCCTTCGTTCATGATGTGAACTTAGCAATTTTCAGTGCGATTCGTGGAACAGGAGCTACGCAGAAAAGCCCGAAGTGAGGTTTAACCTGTTTTCGTCAAGCCGCTTTCCCTGGTAATCTGGATGTCCTATGCAATGGAGCACAATCGTCCTAAAATGGACGAACCGTGTCCGTGGACTTCTTTGATTCCGCTCACAGCTGTCTCATTTGTCGAAGTACGAGAGACACGGAGCGTATAGATGAACTACAGCAATTGCTGACTATATTTGAACCGCGATTCTTGAAGCACAATTAAAAATTAGTGCGGTATATCTAGATGCACAGTTCAGCTATCTTTTAATAGTTTGGACATAACGTCCGCTGTGTTTTTATTTCGTTGCAGAAGATAAGCTGGGCAATGCGAACCAGAAACTACTTTTCTCTATATGCGCCATGCATGGTACTTCCTCGAGGTGATTCTCTTGTACCAAAAAAAAAAAAAAAACCGACCTCGCGCTTTAAGTTGTTCAAGGAGCGTACGAATGTTCCATGCCTTGGTTTTATAATGCACTGTGGTGCATGAAGGCTGTTCTTTAATAACCGGCCGCAATTATCTCAGGGCAACAAAGCTATTCTTGCAGCCATTGTTGCCTCACCGACAGCCAAGTGAAAACTTGCGAGAGATGCTGGAGGCAAACGCGTGTACTATGCGGTAACCTTGGGCTTATATAGTTCGGCAGGAGAATGATTAGGTCGAAATTTTCGCCAGCAATACGCGTTAAATCGCTCACTTGGAATGGCGGCATCATTGAACCGTCGTGTTTCGTTTGATCTTTCTCTGCCTAGGTGCCTTTCTATTTTCCACCTCCTGTCATTGTTGGCACTGACGAGACAATTCAATTTCGTAAACCGGGCTCTTCTGACGTGGCTGTGCAGGGTCTTGATTCGCTTACATCGATCGTTAAAAACTTTTAGGCTACTTCGCCGCCTACTGTTGAAGCTTCATTGACTGGCTACTGCGCATTGCAGGCTTAACCTCTGTGTATCCCTTAACACAGACGCCGTCTCCTTTTAAGTGTACGATGCCCCACTATTGTCGGCGAGACAACTGACATCCCGTCTTCATCAAGACAACGTCCTTGTCTGTTTCCTGCGTGTGTTCCTTTTAGCAGCTTCATTACGACCAAAGCGACGTCGGCGACGCGCCAAGTGTATCGCATTGATGCTTCTAGATTGGTAGTACGCGGGTTCAACGAGGAGGCGTCATCGATTTGACAAGCTCGAGGTCTGTGTAACTCGGATGTGTCAGGCTCAAGGCGCAATGGTGGTCAGAATGGAACGGCAATGCGGGCGGCGGCGGCGGCCGGCATTCGTTCGGGGCCACCGCCGACGATGATGATGGTTTCACACCCGTGCGCATAGGGCGAATTAAGGAAGTGGAGAGAAAGGGCGAGGGAGGAGGGAGGAGGAGAGGTGACTGGCGGCATTGTGCACTCGCCTGCGTCGAAGCAGTATAGGTTCCTGGGCCTCGCCATGCAGCCAACGTCCGCCTCGACCGTCTTCATGGGCAGCAGGTCCTTGAGGCCCAAGTCCCGGTATAGAGGAGTGGTCTTCATGCGTCCTTGTTTCGAGGAGAGAGGGTAAAAAAAAAAGAACGTAAGAAGCGACACAAATCAGCGATACGAATCGGCGTTGGCGTTTGTACCGCCACAATCGTATACTACGGCAGCAAGCCGCGCCAGAGAGGTGTCTTCGATTACGGTGTCCACCCCAGTTGCGGTTCGCGAGGTCGCGCAACGGGGGGTGCTGTATAGCCCTCTATCATGGGCGTGCCAACTTAGTGCCGGGCCGAATCGTACACATACGAGACGTATATACGTACGACGACCTCGATCAGGGAGGAAAAGGGGGGGGGGGGGGCGGAGACACCTACCTCCGGAGAACTCGCGCAATCGGCTGGCGACTTCCTGGGTGCTTCCGTACACGAATCCAGCATCGATGTATGCCGAAATGATGTTCATCTGGGACCGTGGACCTGCAATAAAAAGGGCGTTGTTCAGGCGTGGAAGTGCACTAATATGGCACCTGTATACACGAGGATTACAAATAAGGAAACTAAATAAAGACAAAACAAGTCAACGCATGCTTGATGGAGAAAAAAACTTACGTTGTGTAGGTTGCATGGACGTTAAAATAAGTTTGTTGGTCCACAAGCTTTACACATAAACTCTATCGATGACTATGTGCTTTCATTAACGCTTACTGCAGCTATAATAAAGAATCGTGAGGAGAGAGGAGAGAGAAAGAGACATCTTCTAACAAGCTGATCACCAGGACAGGACACAAATGAAGAAAGAAGGAAGAAAGAAAGAAAGAAAGGAAGGAAGGAAGGAAGAAAGAAAGAAAGAAAGAAAGAAAGAAAGAAAGAAAGAAAGAAAGAAAGAAAGAAAGAAAGAAAGAAAGAAAGAAAGAAAGAAAGAAAGAAAGAAAGAGAGAAAGAAAGAAAGACAGAAAGAAAGAAAGAAAGAAAGAAGAGAGCTGCGCTCGTATGTCTCCTATTTCTTTCTTTGAGTATTTGTGTACATTCCTGCTGCACATTCTGTTAGAAGATGATCCCGTACCAACTCGCTTAACTTTCAACGCTATTTAAAGAAGAAGTCAAATAAAGGCAGGGAAGTTACCTGATTTGCTACCCTGCCCTGGGAAAGGGGAAACGCGTTAAAAGAAAAAGAAAGGGCGGATATGTTTCCGTTGTGACGGCTACTCACCTCGTAACGTACACGTAGAAACAGTTAAAACTTACATAAAAATACCCTATTGTTGTTTACCATGACTTCAATACAGCTGCTCGGACCCAAATGCCATACATGCCCAATATATTGCGTTCAGAAAGGACTCACTTCTGGCCCTGTTGGTACGATATATCCTAAGAGTTTAGTGCAGATGCTTGTGAAGACGGGACAAGACGAAGGGGGACAAACACAGGCGCTATACAATAAATTGCGTCCACAGCTTAGAACAGGCTGCATCACAGGGGGTGCTTAAATCGTATAGCGGTATTCGACGCTCACCGAGAGTGCAGGATGGCCTGAGACCGGCGAGGACCCTGGCGAACTCGAGACATTTACGGTTGAAGAACTTGTAGAAGGGATCGTCACGTGGCACGTCGATGATCAAGCAGTTCGGATGCCTCTCCTCGGGCGCGTACTTGCAGCAATCGATGTCCTGGCGTTCCTCGTCTGAAACGTTTGAAAAAGCAACAACGCGTGAGTCACTCGGTCACTATTGAAATTATCTCGCAAATGTCGAAAACACAGGCTCCCATGTCATAAAAAAATCACAGCATATCCACGGAGTGAATATGATGAGTGGGCGAAGCTGCGGAGGTTCATCGGTAAACCGTGAATCTTCCGTGAATTCTGCCCAGTACATCATCACCGACGTGAGATAGGGCGCGTTTATACGAAAGGTTCGATGAGTTATGACGACTTGCAGCTCACTTTAATTTTACATGTACGCTGTGAATTTTCATTGTTTAGAAAACCATTGCTTTAGAAAACATCTGGCGTCATTCGTTAAGCAGCTGGCGTCTTTTCGTTTTGCTTTAGAAACATCTGGCGTTCTTTCGTTTTGCTTTTAGAAAACATCTGGCGCCTTTCGTTGGTTTATTTCATCAATCAGCGGCGTTTTGAACAAAATTTTTATTGTTTAATCACGCACAGGAGAAATCTCACCAGGCACTATCTTGGAGGTAAACAATGGCTGCTAATGGGAATGAGAGACAGAAGAAGTCGGCTTTTAGCTAACACTTACACTTCTACTTCTACTAACGTTTCCTACTGGAACATGCCAATGGCTGCTAATGGGGAATGAGAGACAGAAGAATTCGGCTTTTAGTTAACGCGCACGCTGCGAATTTTTTATTGTTCAACAACGCACAGGAAAAATCTCCCACCGGCACCACCTTGGAGGTCAAGATCTGGTACTAGCGTTACGACTGGTTACGCACTACGACTACGACAACTACGAGGGACGAACGGGTGCCGCCTTAAGGAGCTTCGGCCCTAAAAAATTCTTTTGCTACACATATTTTTGATAACCTTTGTTATTTACCCGGAAATCACGCGGAGCCTTACAGGGAGAGGGCGGTGGGGGGCGGGGGGGGGTACTCTGATTTACTGAACACACAAAATTAAGTAAACGCTATAAACCTTACACTGGTTTAAATAATCGTGTGCTGTACAAAACATTCCATCATAAGCTAAAGGCGAAATAAGAACACACTGCGGTTTACAATGGTAGTAAGCAGATAAATGACGGTTGATTTGAATATACAGTTGAGCAGTAAGGTAAAACGTATAAAAAAATAAAGAAACAGGAGGCCATTAGAACACTGCATCTGATTGCAAAGGGGCAAAAATAGTCGTGAATCATTCGTTGTTTTAGCCTACGGTCTTCTGGTCAGCGAGAGAGATTATTACACTTATTTCATCTGCGGCCAATGCACGAATTCTTTATTTTTTCCCTCGTGTGTGCGTGCCCTAGCGTTTCATAACGCGTCCTTTTTTATTACTTTTACGTTTAGATGCATCCATTGTTTTGAATTCAATTCTCACTATTTATTTTCGATATAAGTGAAATGTAGTAGTCGGAGGAATACTGATTTCAACATTTCCAGAATCGGACCCAGCTTAATCTTACGCAGTTTGTGTTCTGGCACGTTTACTATTCCTCGTGTACATGCTTTGTTCGGCGCCACGCTCATGAGCGTCACACAGCGCCACGCTCATTCGTATCGTATACGCACAGATCGAAGTGTTCTATTTCATGTACGATTCGCAAAATTCAACGAGGTTCTTTATTTCCATAGTGGGTCCCTTGTCACAGATGCTTGTTTTCTATTCGAGGCTTCATTCGTGCTTTATATCGCCCACAGTCTTAGCACGACATCATCTGGCGTGAAAATTCCTCGCTTCTGTTACGTATGTACGCCCGTATAGACGCTCACGTGCACTCATGAGGAAATGAAGAGAAATCAATCGCCGGGAAATCGATGCCCTATATCCGCCCCACTTATATCTAAATCAGTTCCTTGAGGAAAAAAAGAAAGAACGCTAGCCCCCCCGAACATGTCGCAAGAACTTCTGCGGCGACAGGACTATAATAAGCCCAGAGGGAGGAAAAAAAAAAGGAAAGTCTCCGTGTATCCATCGAGAACACTTTCGTAAGTCGAATCTTAGCATCTTGTACCTGAATAGACACGCTTAATCAGCTAATTGACCACATTCCGAATACCTGCGGAGCGTTTTCTCCCCTTTCTCTCTCTTTTTATCACCTAACACTCGTTCTGTGATTAGATCAACGGAAACTACGCATTCCTTTCGGAAACACGAGGAACCAAATGAGCGTAATTTTCAGAAAGCGATAACGGATACCCGGCGCACTTTTGTGGTTGTTGACCGATACACTTATAGGCGATCGGCGCATGTTATTTTTACTATATATTTTCTCTGATGGAATGAATTAAGCAGTCGGAGCCTTCGGAGTCAATTAAATAATCTTCGTCGATTATATATAACGAGGTGGGACTTTTCCATTCCAAAGCTGGCACGTTTACCGGATCAGTTATTATTTTTTTTTTCGAGTTACGCGACTTACTCAATATGGCTGGAGGTATAAGCATGTCTATAATGTACAGAAATGAGGTTCATTTTTTTTTTTTTTTTTGCGCTGCGGTACGAGGTTTGCCTCCTTTCGCGTGCGTTTCACGCCACTCACTTCAGCATTGCGATTAGCGCGACATCATAGTGGCGAAAGTTTTAGCATTGTCTGTATGCAACTAGGTGAGTAAGCGTTCCTTAATTGATTACTGACGCTCTCTAATCACTTAAGGCATGCATGCGGCTTATACGTTGCGTCTTGGCTTAGTAGCGCGATGATCTATGTATGAAGTGAGACAAGAAGTGGCAGGAAAGTAAGTTCTTTCCTGTTCCTTCTTATTTTATTTCATATGTATATAGGTAGTCCAATGATCCAACTTAACCGACATGCCTGTTCGTCTACCCTTACATTAGAGTATATCGTAAATTCCGATGCCCGAAGAAAACAACTGTCATGCCCACCATTCCAGATGTATATAGCATCACGCGAGCTGTCCCACAGTCGAATGAGATTTGTAGTGAAGCATGCTGAAACTTGAACAGTCGAACAAAATTGTGCAACTCTCTGCTGCGCAAGCGAGTGGGGCCTTGGACAGGGGTACCAAACCACCCTTGCCCTAATACCGTAGAGTAAAATAAAGTTTTGACTACTACCACAGCATGGTGCGTGGTATACAGCAAATTATGGTCTAAATGCCTCGCATGCGCTTAAAGCAGCGGTTGTGCCTTTTTAGTGCATGCATGGTATGTGAATGGGAAATGCCCAGGTTACAATCAGTTTCCTAGCACACATATGTAGCATTAGTTTGCATCGACGATGACTCGCGATGTTTCGGGTTAGGTGACTTGAGGACACCAATGCGCTACCAGTAAGTTAAAAAAATTTTTATCCGTTCGTTACCTGTTTCGTGTAGGTCTATATTTTCCACACATTTGCTTCAAATCATGGAGTCGTATGATTATCGCTGATTTCATTATAAGAAGAAGAAGAAAGGGACCTCAACATGCAGTGCACACATTCTTTGGGAATGCGGACACCGGCCTTCACCACTTCGCTCCGATATCTGACAAGGCCTAGACTTCCCTGTGGCTAGTGGCTGGCTCACGCCACACCCACACGGGACAAAGAGTACGTAGTCGGTTTCACTGAATCGACAATGGTGCGGGTGGCCTCTGCTCGGAGTAGCTCTATCATTCATATAACCACGATTATTCAGATAATCAAGCTTCCTCTGTCTCTCGTCGATGCTTCAACCTGTCACCAGTGCTCGCGGCGTCGCCCGAAAGGTCACGAATTCTTTTCGATAGCCGACCTTCGCACGATATGAACTAGATAAGCATCAATAGCCATTCGGAACAGGCACGTCGCTAAGACTATGTCAGTGAGTGGATAGCCTTCATGCAAATCATGTTTCATTAATGCTCCTTGCACTACCGCGGCGACGCGACACAAGTAAAAACGTCGACGCACGGCTGGAACCTATATATCGGAATCCGCATCGTTACAACGGGCACTGCGTAAGAAAGCTCACTCATAGCTTGAACACGACATGACATAGAAACGAGCGAACACGACGCTCGCTTTTCTTCTCTCGATGTCACTGGTCCAACCCTCCACGGTAGTCTAGTGGCTATGGTGCTCGACTGCTGACCCGAAGGTCGCGGGATCGAATCCCGGCCGCGGCGGCCGCATTTTCGATGGACGCGAAAATGCAGGTCTGTGTACTTAGATTTAGGTGCACGTTAAAGAACCCCGGGGGGTCAAAATTTCCGGAGCTCTCCACTACGGCGTCCCTCATAATAATATCGTGGTTTTGGGACGTTAAACCCCAAAAATGATTGTCAGTGGTCCCCTTCTCCAGCTACTCTGCACTTTTGTTCTCTGTCTCTCTCTTTGCAGTTATCCGATTTCGCACTCAAGCGAAAAGAAGAAGCCACAGTACACCGCGCAGGGATGCGAGCGCAGACTCTCATAACAGTCGCCCTGATATAGCTTGAGGGCTAAGTTGCCGCACTGCTAAGCTCGAGGTCGCGGGTTCGACACCCGACCATGGCAGCCAAGCGAGAAACCTGGGTACTTATTAGACTTGGGTGAACGTAAGAGAACCGCGGGTGGGCAAAATTAATGCCGAGTCCACAGCTACGGCGTGCCTCATAGTCGTATTGTCGTTTTGCCACTTAAGAGCCCAGAAATTAGATTGAGCTTTTCATACCCGAAGAGAAAGAAAGAAAAAAATTTCAGCCAGTTCCACGCCGTGAAAGCCGTTGGACAGGGAAGCGTGCATGATCATCATCACAGCCATGATAATAATCATCATTATCACTTAAGGCATCATCATCGCCATCATCATCATTTCGTTTTATTTACTTCTTTATTCACTTCCCCTCTTGTCACGTGACCTGCGTGATGACTACTACTACTACTACTACTACTACTACTACTACTACTACTACTACTACTACTACTACTACTACTACTACTACTACTACTACTACTACTACTACTACTACTACTACTACTAATATCACTACTACTACTACTACTACTACTACTACTACTACTACTACTACTACTACTACTACTACTACTACTACGACGACGACGACGACGACTACGGCACAGGTTAGACTGAGACAGCTTCGGCGTAAAAAGAGGATAGAGAAACTGGCCAAAATGCTCCGTTTGCGCGAAGCAGGCCGTTCTGTCATGTCTTACGCGTCGAACATGGACGAAGGCGCCGTCGCTGACCGGTCAATCATCGATACAAGCGCGCCCGTGCTGCAGTCGTGGTGCTCTCGCAAAACTCGCGCCGATCGTGATTTCGCCCTAGCTCGCGACAGAGGAGGCGACTATTTCCGTCATCCTCGCGCACGACGGTCGCTATTTCCCCGGCGTTTCCGCGTTTCCAGCCGGGCCACGCGGCCTCGAAAGAAGAGCGAGGAAGCGAAACGGCGGCGATCGGCCTCTGCGCGCGTTGAAGCCGTCCTAACTGGAAAGCTAGATCTCTGCCGCGAGACTCGCTACTTCGTAAGGTGGCAGAGCAGTGCTCTGTATTTCCTTATCTATCCCATACCTTTACCTTTTTTTCCTTTTCTTTTATTGTTCTTTACTCTTTTCCATTTCTCTAGTTTCCCCTTCGTCTTGCTCTCTGTTTGCTTCGACATCACAGCACAGGACGCCGCCGCGATTGCTCTGTTTCGCTCCTTTCTTTCTTTCTTTCTTTCTTTCTTTCTTTCTTTCTTTCTTTCTTTCTTTCTTTCTTTCTTTCTTTCTTTCTTTCTTTCTTTCTTTCTTTCTTTCTTTCTTTCTTTCTTTCTTTCTTTCTTTCTTTCTTTCTTTCTTTCTTTCTTTCTTTCTTATACCTCTCCTCTTCGAACTCATCCATAGTCATGGCCGCCCTGTCTGTTTCCTCTCGACACGTCGGTCGTGCTTGCATGTGTGCTCTTTCCTGACAGAATACAAGATCCTTCCTTCGTATTCACACTCGTTGTCGTCCACTCTCTTTATTCTTTTCTCTCGCCGTCTCTTTGGCGCGGAGCACTCAATCGCAAAACGGCCCGTCAAGCGTTTCCGTGCAAACTGGACGAACGCTTTTCTCGGAATGAAGTGGACGGCCGTGCACATCGTCCTCCTCTCCGCACCTTGACTGGCGTCGCAACACCGTTTACTGCGCTCTTGCGAAGAATCGTTTACAACGAACGTCACGCAATAATAGCGATGTACGCGCCCTCACTTTCGTGTTGTTGCAACGTCAGCGTGATCCGCAATACTAGCCGTTCATTTTTTTTATTCTTTCTATCCTCTCGGTTTGATTCGTTTTTTTTTTTTACTTACAAAACGTTATTTCCGGGTCCTCCCAAGTTGGGTAATTTCAGTGTGTTCACCCAGTGCCACGTTTAAACGCCGCTGTTTTACAAACAACGAAATACTTGCCTATGATCAGCTGGCGCTCATTGTTCACGTGTCTTTGCTGACGGCCTGATTTCGCGCTTTCCGAACAGTTATCTTCCAAGTCATCTACAAACAATCCACCCGGCTCGCCTGTCCTCCCAGCTCTTCCTTTATCCCAGTTTCTGTTTTATTTTCACGTGTGTATAAGATCGTGAATGTCCAGGTACGGGCGTAAAGCTAGTCACGATTACACGGCTCTTAACTGAATTGAATAGTAGTAACAGTAAAGAGAGATCGATACCGATTTCTCGTCTGGTTCGTGTAAGGTACAAAGATTCAACGCATTCTACGAGTTCTGTCAGATGGAGCAGGAATAACAGTAATAACAATGCAACTGCGACGTGTAGGAAGTAACGTGCGCCGGACGTATGCTCTCTAGATACTCCTTGCCTCGCGCAGACGCCTAGAGTGACGTTTGACATCATACGCTACACTCATTCGACGCGATAGCCTGGTCAGCTGTGTTGCGAATTTTTCTACGTGTGGCTGCACATAACAGCGTGGACGAGTACGGCGGAACAGTGGGTGTGGTGCGTCGCGCGCAGTAAGGAGTTGTATTACGGTGACCGCAGCAAAAGTCTTTAATCCGAATTTGCACTGCGGATGCTTTTGACACGCGAAAATGGTTCCGGGAAGCTTAGGTTTGGGTAGTTCGTGATTAGCTTTCCTTTTACAAAATGCGGAACGAAAAGGGAAGGACAGGGGTTCGGGCTAGGAGTTTTCATGTTTAAAGCCTGTACCTTTATATCTTGGACTAAGCCAGCTATCAAATGTTTGACTAACTGAAACGCAAGAACCTTACACGGTATACAAGCCACGTGCTGTGAAATCAAGTTCAGGTCGTTTTCAGAGCGTTCGTTTGTAAGATCATGAACCAGTTTCAGTAAGCGTATAGTAGAACCCGGATCATAAATATTGCGCATCCCCCTCAAAGGCGGCCACGTACAGTAGCTTTGCGGAAGAAAAACTTGACCTGCTGAGACTGGCAGCAGCAGTCGTCATAGCCAACCAGCCAGTGAGCTCGTTCCCTCAAATCCTCAGCAGTGCAACACTAATTTGCGAGTGTCACCTTACTGTATATATACTCGTGCCGTATAATCGTACTGCTGTGTAGAAAGGCGCTTACATATAGACATTAGCCCCGCCACGGTGGTCTAGTGGTTATGGCGTTCGACCGCTGACCCGAAGGTCGCGGGATCGAATCCCGGCCGTGGCGGCTACATTTTCGACGGAGGCGAAAATGTTTGAGGCCCGTGTACTTAGATTTAGGTGTACGTTAAAGAACCCCAGGTGGTCGAAATTTCCGGAGCCCTCCACTACGGCGTCTCTCATAATCATATCGTGGTTTTGGGACGCTAAACTGAAGATATTATTATTACATATAGACATTAGATGCGGTAGCGAAAACGTCGTGGAGCGGTTACGTTCCAGGGGCGTAGCCATGATATCATGGCCAGGGGCGTAGCCATGATATCATGGCTACGCCCCTGGCAAACAACTATGCATTGCTTGGTGCTGCCTTCAAAAGGCCAGTACCTCGAAATGCTGCTTGTCTTGATTTCTTCATATCTTTTCGCCAAAACACAGTGCATAAGTGCAGTTTTCACAGCACACGTTCTGGTTGGAGATTTCTCTTTTTGTCTTTAGTCTTTCACCCAACCAGGCAGACTTCTGCCGAATGTTTACCTTTAATACGTTCTACATAGCATTCGCTCGCGGTTGTGCTTCAGTTCGTTAGACGAATAAACTGCGCTGCGCGATAGATATAATTAAGCCTTCGGGCTCGTCAAATGCGTTTTGCGGCAGTGCTTGCGCGGTGAAAAGCGGGCACGACCCGCATAATTGCGATGGAGAGATTAAACGCGAGAAATAACTGTCCGAACGCGGCTGTCTGCACGCATTCGATAAAGTGGGACGCCTGCGACTCGCTCCAGCTAATCTGAGTGCTTGTAGCGAAGCGCACCGTCCTGCGGCCTGATATATAGCCTAATTTATACTATGACTCGCGACCGTGCTACTTCGAGTCGCGCAGATTAGATTAATTTGAATCCGTCTTGTGTACGCAAGCTCTATCGCGGTTCGCGTGCATCTGAAGCGGTGAATTGACGAACGCTTGTTTCAAACAGGTTGTAGATCACATCTCATTGCCTTGTGTGAGCGTAGCTTAAATCGGATGCATTTCTAATCCCACGGTTACAGGATTTTGTCGAAGGTCGCATAGGATGGCGAAGGTCTCATATTGGGTGATTTGTTTTCGATGCCGTATATGACGTGCTATAGCATACCGGAAATATAAAAGCAAAACTGTGTCTGTTTGTGGTACGCATCACGTGCAGCAAAGTAATATCAGGCTTTATATGAATGATATATCATTATACGATGGTCTCAACGAAGGCTCTTTGTTCAGCATGCGTGACTGTGTAATCGCACAGAAAGAGCATGCGCGCGCGTAATAAATAAAAATAAAAGACATCCATACGGTTGCGTTGCCTTCGGAACGCTGTGGTGGTGTATACATCTGTCGCAGGATTGCAGTGACAAGCGAGCCGCGGTAGATACGACCGTCTATTTCCTGCAACTGTGCCGATGATATTTCCTTCTTATTATGTTTTTTTTTTGCTTCACGTGAAAGTGATCTTGAATTTACTATCTCAGGAAGTGAATGCAGCAGTGAAAGAACGAACGAAAGAAAAAAAAACAAAACGAACCGTCAATTAAGTTTAAATTTTAGACGTAACCTCACAACTCGAGAAAAAGAAAAATGAATGCCGCTTTTTGTAGTGGCCTTGCCTCTCATGTGCCTACTTGAAATCATCAAAAATGCGAAAGATGATGGAGATGGGGGGGGGGGGGGGGGAGGAAAGAAGGCAGCAAATTATTTCGCTCATATTAAGGCCGGTGTACTAAACTTAAAGGTGACACATTAATGTTATCATTTGTCCTACATTTGTATAATTGTCCGCCGCGGTGGTATAGCGGTTACGGTGCTCGGCTGCCGACCCGAAAGTCGCGGGTTCGATCCCGGCCGCGGTGGTCGCATTTCGATGGAGGCGAAATGGTAGAGGCCCGTGTACTTAGATTTAGGTGCACGTTAAAGAACACCAGATGGTCGAAATTCCCGGGGCCCTCCACTACGGCGTCTCTCATAATCATATCGTGGTTTTGGGACGTAAAACCCCAGATATTATTATTATTATTACATTTGTATAATTAAACGAGGGAGCTTGAAAACATATACAGGTTCAAGAAAAAGAAGAGACAGCAGGCTTCGGGAGAGAAGGTAAGTTGTTGAGCGCTGCGATATACCAGTCTTCATCAGATGCGTCGCGCGCGTTCTTACAAATAAAGAGAGCGTGGTTGGTGTCGCCAG
Source organism: Rhipicephalus sanguineus (assembly GCF_013339695.2). Taxonomy (NCBI): domain Eukaryota; kingdom Metazoa; phylum Arthropoda; class Arachnida; order Ixodida; family Ixodidae; genus Rhipicephalus; species Rhipicephalus sanguineus. The sequence continues at coordinate 88,714,435 of NC_051177.1, forward strand.
CAGGAGCACGTCGCGTGGCTCGGTCACAAGTGTCCACGGACCAGACAGAGCGTGATGCAGTCGGCCTATCAATGTGTCGCGCCGCAGGCTTTGTGGAGGCTTAAATCGGTCGATCGCGTCGCATTGCGCTGTATTCGTTCGTTTTGTACATTTATACACGCGCTACCTCAGAACGGCTCGCTGCTCATTCGACGCGGCTTCAGATCAAGATAGACTCGTCGGCGCCTCAATTAATCTCTCGCGGCCTAATTGCTCCCAAGGAGACACGGCACTCAACTACTCGGGCCGCCTTCCCTCCTCCTCACTCTCACTACTCGTGTCCTATAGCCTGTATGAGAGAGAGGGAGAAAGGCCGCGCAGAATTTCTGTCCAGTCTTGCCGTTGACTGCCCTTTTGTTTCGGATACGCTCTCAGGAGAAGCCGCCAGCGGCGTAACGAGAACGCTATATAGTGGCTGTGGGCACTGTTCCAAATCGGCTTCGCACGGTGGCCGCCCGCAGGTTACGAAGCCAAGCCGAGGTACGAGGATTGCTGGCTGGCTCGCTGCCGCCGCAGGGCGTGAAAAACAGCGACGCTTTTATTTTGCAACCGCCGTATCTGCCAAACGGCCGCCTCACACTCACACTCGTTCCGTTCGCGAGCAATGGCGACTCGAGGAATGCGTTGCGCGGGAATCCGAACGCCGCGCTGCGCGTGCATTTCTGTATATAAATTGCCGCGCTCGCTCCGCGTGTGGCCTTGCTGTGGTCACAGTGAGCCCAGCCCGACTGAGTGCTGTATAGTGGCGTTTTTCTTTTGTTTTCGTTCTTTTTTTTTCGAGAAGGCCTGACACACCGGACAAACGAATGCCCGTCGGCGTCCATATATCCGCAGTGTACTGCAGCTGCTGCAGGCGGCGGCCGTATTCAGTCGCGGCAGCGCGCAATTAAGTCGCCATATCGGGGTCATGTAATCATGGGAGGGAAAAAATTTTCCACTGGACAGGAACGCCCAAATCGAGGTGTTTGCCAGTGGTACGCGTACGTTTGGATCTCCCTGTTGAAACATCTTGGCAAATTCTGAAAAAAGAATGTCTCGAGCATTTGACGGATGCGTCTAAGAACGGTCTTATAACGAAGGATAGGTCGATAACCGTCGCGTAAGTTAGACAGAGAGAGAGAGAGAGAGAGAGAGAGTAGATGCAAAAATCTATGAGATTAACTGTGTGTAGAGGCATTTGATTTGCTATGCCACGCAAGATAATCCGTTACGATGCTCGCGTCATTATATAATACAGTGTGTATGAAATCACTTTTTTTGTTTCCCGTTCTCCCCATTAATGATATTCAACAGCAAATATCTTCTTTTAAGCCTTTTTGTATGCTTTTTGCTTTGCTGTTATCTCATCAACAGCTATATCAGATAACAGCAAACACATAACAGCTCACAGCAAGCAGTTCACAGCTCTTCTCATATGCAGGTTGCTTTGGTTGCTTAAGTCCTCCGTCACTATTATGGCTGAAGTTCAGGTTGAAGTGCACTGCCCTTCGTATTGCCACGCGCGCTTCTTCTGCTATTTTTATGTAACCGGTCCGTTACACGTACAACCACTGTCTTGCGCAAAACACGCCCGAATTTCTGGGAAGCTTCCAGATTATTTCAGAATCTTCTGATAGGTTTGAGCGCGAAAACGCGAACAGTGGAGTTTATTCAGAAACTAAGGCGGCCACCAGCGATAAGTCTCGAATGTTCGATGGCACATCTATAAACGACGAAGCGTTTTACTGCAGATCAGGTTATCCGACGATCGACGACAGTGCTTGCCGCTATCAGTGCACAGCGTGTATTGCTTGTACTTTAACTTTTCATTTCATGGGCACAAGTTCGCCCGAATAAAGAGTTTCGTCTTGAACACGCCGACTACTGCCTTCGTCAACGTCACGACCACGTGACACGACATTATTCATAATTTGCCGCCACGGTGGCTGAGTAGTTACGGTGCTCGGCTACTGGCCCGAAATACGCAGGTTCGATCCCGGCCTCGGCGGTCGCGCTTCGATGGAGGCGAAATGCCTGAGCCCGTTAAAGTGCGCGTTAAAGTTCACGTTAAAGAACTCCATGCGGTTGAAATTATCCGGAGCCCTCCGCTATGGCGTCTCTCATAGCCCGAATGGCATTTGGGACGTTAAAACCCGTAAACTAATGAACCAACAATCATAATGTATTGATAACTGCGAGGTACTCAGCCACTTGCCGTCTCTAGGAACGCGTACCCGCTGATAGAACCCTATACAAGGTGGCAACATAAGGCGATAGTTAAACGGGTACCAAAGTCAGCAAAGATCGTGCGAACGGTCGCCCTGCGAGTATATCGATGCATCAGCTGTCGTCACTTTGCATTTACTTCGCCTTTAGAAGCATTTCATGCAAACTTTGAAAGATAAAGCGTGTATGAAGCGGTGCTTCTTCGTAAATCTCTCTTCAACGCACGACTTCTATGCGTTGATTGACACTCTTTATATTCCCATTTCTGATACCCCACTGTAGGGTAGCCAACCGGACGACTTTCTTATTAACCTCCCGATTTCTGCCTTTCCGTTTCTTTCCTCCCTTGCAACACTTAAAAGTTAGATTGTTAGCACGGACATCTTATTCAAGGCATATTGAAGGCATATACCAACGTGTTATATTCAGATTACAAAAATTAGAAAAAAATTAAAATAAATTCCGGGATTTCACGAACCGAAAGAACGATCTGATTGTGAAGCATGTCGTATAGCGAGGAGCTGAGGAGAAACTATTACGGCCTGGTGTTCTCTAGAGTTCGCGTCGATCTAAATACATGAGCATTTTCGCGTGGGAATGTTGTCGCCGCGGCTGGGACTGAACGCGGTACGTCAGCATCACAATGACGTGTAACCACGGCGATACCACCACGGTGTTTCATGACGTAGGTTTAGCTAACGTGCAATGTGGCGCTGTGCGTTCTCGTGACAAGCTACGCTGATAACCGTGATTTTGTACATTAGAAGCGACGGCAATTGAAAGCACAGACATTAAACATCCGGTTGCTACATAGTAGCAGTTGCAACGCGCATGACGACATGGAAAATTGTTCTTCTTATCAAGAACCCGTGACTTCATCGCGCTGACAAAACAGGCCATAGCAGTTACAAATTGCGCTGCCGGACGCCGGCCGGTGCAATAACCCACTTTTTTTCCCTTCTCAGCACTGCGAGCGCCATAACAACGTACTTCCTCCTCGCCCCCTTCAAAAACATACACAAACACGCACACACGCACGCACGCAAGCACACACACACACACACACACACACACACACACACACACACACACACACACACACACACCACACACACACACACACACACACACACACACACACACACACGCACGCACGCACACGCACACACACACACACACACACACACACACACACAACAACAACAACAACAACAACAACAACAGCAACAACCCTTCCACGAGTAAGCAGCGATAGGGCTGACCCGAGGCAGGGCTAATGAAGACGAACGCCTGTTGCCGAGTCGGAGCGATCATGCATGCGCGCGGCAATAGCTATGTAGGCTGACCGCGTTGTTTTGATGGCACACATCGCGGGCCTCCCCCAGTTGGGGGGTATTTGCGGCGCGCGCACGGCGATTTCCTTATGTCGGCTCTTCGCAGACGTGCCCGCGGCCGCCGTAACCAGTTTATATTTGGGGGGGGGGGGGGGGCACAGTCGGGAGTACCAAGTGCTGGTGTTTCGGCCGGCGTCTGGCTGCAGCGTGGCTCGGCCACGCCTGCCGGCGCCTCTGCACAAAAAGAGCATCTGGGTCGATGACAAAGACGCTGTGGTGTTGGGAACCACGAGACTTGCGCATGCTTGGGCGTGGTGGGAAACGTGCCATCCCCGAGGTGCGCCCGTGACTTTGAACCGAACCGCGCGGTAAACAGAGAGAGAAGTGGAGGGAGTGCGAACCTAATTAGAAGCGCACCAGCGTCCCGCTTAGCCTTGGAGCGTGTCGCTCTCGAAAGCGCACATGAGGATTTCCCGGGAAAGCAGGCCGCGCATATGCTCGAGGTACAGGAGAAGCGGCGTCGGTATCCACTGGAAGAAGCGTGTGCAGCTGTAGCTGTTCACACAAAGTGAGTTGAAGTACTCTAGTGGGGAGCGGCATCGTGGCTGCGGAGGGGGGAAGTTAAGAGCATAGGAAAGTTGGGTGCGCAACGCCAGAGGCGTGACCCTCTGTATGTTGGAGGCCACCGTTTCATTGACGGAGGCCGTAAAAAAGATCGAAACGGTATATCGAAGAGGAGTACCTTATGCATTTATATAGGTCGCAGCATTGTGTGTTCTGCTGCGTGAAAACACCGTTTTTCACTGGGTGCGCTTAGGAGGATCATAAAAGCCGAACTAAGCTGTAGTCTCCAGTATCGTTTATTTCTTTTCACTGATCACACGTCACATCGTCGAAGCAATTGGGCATAGGGAGGTAAGGAACAGCTCCCCATAGTAGAGCAGGTAGTACTTTGAATCGTTTGCGTTGATTTTTAATCACGTAAGCATTTTGCGTTACGTTATAGTGTGGCAGAATGAGCGATCGACGATGCGCGATCCTCACAGGCAAGGTATTATGTGCACATGAGCCACGTGCCCTAAAGCATGTTCTTGTCACCCCTCAGGGCCGCGCATGGCGCGGGTGGTTGCGAATCACGCATGACACAAATCAGTTTATAGAGACGGAAGCTTTCTAAATGTGTTTACAGGGCTCTCATTATGAGTTCATTGCGAGGCATAAACAAGCTCGCCCGGCATAGGCGCCGAGACAGGAAGGCCGGGGGGGGGGGGGGGGGGTGCTGGAGGGGGCTCGAGTTTCTCCGCCCCCATCCCCCCTTCCTTTTCGCCGTGCCCCCGGGTGGAAATTGGACTCGATTCTGTTTGTGGGCCGTGAAACTCGTTTTTATACTATTGCATTTTTTGCTGCTCAGTATACACATCGTTCGGGAAATGGTCGCACCTCCCTTCTCATCTTAATTACCGAACGAGAAGATAATTCTATGAAAAGTTCTTGTTCTATATTCCATGTTTCTGCAGGCAAGCTTGTGATTGTCTCCATTTTATTGAAATCGTTGTGGGAACGCTTTCATACACGCGCACGATGAGGTGAAATGCTTTTGTCGTATTCGTCATAAGCGTAGAATTATACAAAACGTTGGTTGTGTAAATAATCTAGCCTCCCTCCATTTGTATAACGCGGTAGCATTGTCGTATCAAGGACGGCCTGCTTGAGTAAAACTTTTCTTATGCGCGGACTAGCAACCGTTCGAAAACGCACTGTTCTCATAACGCCGCGGCTATACGGTAGACGTTTCGCAGATGGCGGTAAACGCAGAGTGCGCGCATGATGGTGAATTTTTCGATGCATAATTGGTATGTTAATAGCGGACTTAATATCCCGCAACGCATATGACAACGCGTACCAAACTCTGAGTTATTTTATTTTTCTTATACTCTTCTTGCTTTGCTGAGATGCAATCGTTAGAGGATTAATGATATGGCTCGGTTAGCTTGCTCTCGTAAACGCCTTATAATATGTTTACTTACTATTTTCCTGCGACGTGTGCTCGCACGAGTTACCACAATATTCGTACAAACATTTTCTTTGGTAAAAAAAAAACGATATGTGCCGTCCAGGCAAAAGGCATTGAATGTCCTTCTTCTGTTGCAATAACCAACGTCATCTCTCAAATGAAATAGATAAGCTGACACGACCTCAACATTATGCATGTATTCGTTCGTCAGAAAAAAAAAAACACCACGTTTCATGCGGCGCTGCATGGTGGTATAAGGCACGGGAAACTCCTCTCTTGTTTCACGAGCTTCGCGCGGACGGCTTAATAAGTGCTGGGGCCGCAGCATCTACAAAACTAATGCGCGCTCCAGTTTTGATCTCCACCGTGAACTTATCATAGCGCTAGGGTGCTTTACTACAATGGTATCAGCTCTTGCCAATGTTCGCCTCAGCTAGAAAGAGTAATAATGATCGTTCTGTGGCGTTGGGGTGATGCGTTCGCTTCGTTTTATGGCTTGGCTCACTGAACCAAATCCAAACATTAAGTCAAATCGAGCTATGTGGGGAGGATTAATTACGATGCCTGCGCCGAACGGAAGCTCTTCAGTATTTTTTTTTTTTCTGGATTCTTCAGTGATCTCCTGCAACGTCTCTTTCGATAAGCTATGCCTGTTTAAGTCATGATCGCCGTGTTACAGCTATTATACTGTCAAAATCAATGAAGCTTGACTATTAATAAAGGCACTGTATAGCTCTTGCAAGGTATGCGCTACGCTATAATATTCTGAATTATAACGATTGCGCATTACAAGCAGTCATAACGAGACCACTGTGGAGTTTGCACTTTCTATTGCTATGGAGGTCAACGTTCAGTCGCGCGTTTCCTTTTTCCTAACCGTCATTACTCCGGTATTCCTTCGTGCGTGATGCAACTTAACGTCGCAGAGTGAACGTTCCCACGATTTCATGCTAGAGCTTCGTTTGTAACGTAATTGAGATTTTGTGCGTAGTCTAATGGAGAATGTATATGAGGAGTAAGGAAACTCGCTCGCGCGTTTTCAACATGCCTCTCGTCACGACATGTTGTCACGCTATACAGCTAATGGCGCTCATAATATGAAACGAAGCGAATTCACTGACGTACGCTACAAATGAATCATTTGGGAGTCAAATAACTTCTCCGGCCCCGCATAACAGCGTGCCTGCGTAGCTGTCTCCCGGGCTTGTTTGTTCTATAGAGGACCCATTTTTCTTTTCTCAGCAAGCAGAATCAGTAACTGTGGCGGTATTGAGCAACGCCACCGGTGCAGCCGCGTTGTTTTTTTTTTCCTCGAAGAACTTGCACAGTGATTGAAAAACTTGCAGTTTGCAACACTACTTGTTCCCCAGAGCGTTACAGTACTGACGCAGTTACGTCATCAAACGACATTTGCGCATTGGTGTTTGTTCTCGGCCGGACATGCCTGGCACTCAGTCTTCCCTTTCAAGAACTTGCATTGGGGGCTGCCCGCACAATCGGTCAAATTTCTAGAGCAATTACTCTCCCGCACGCGGTCAGCCGGCCACGCAACCGCAAACACACGCGGGAGTAATCTGTAATTCTAATTAGCATCATGCCAATTTCAAGAGAAACTGGCACTTTGCCCCGCAGGCTTCCCCCGTGTCTCCCTTTCATTGCGCAACACCGCCACTCAATGCCCTGCGCAAAGCCAATTGCTCTGCGAGTGTAGTACACGCATATCCATGTGATTTGTGGCGATGATGGCAACGTTTCGGCCATCTTAACATGCGAATACAGAAACTCTAATCGGTTAACGTTAGGGTGAGATGAGAAGCTAAAGTGCGCCCTGTGCTTTTCTTCCTTTGTTGTTTTTAGCCTTCGCGAGACGGTAGGAGGTATAGAGCATGCGCGTCTGCTCGCGTCAAAGAGAAACCCTTTGAAAGGGTTTTGTAACTTTCCGTTAAAACTGTACGGCGTTGGAGGTACAGATACTGCTTGTGTGAGCTATATAGCCAGATGCCGCATTCGTAAATTCCAATATGCAGCTTGCCGGTGCGGGCTTTATCCTGGTCAGTCGCGTCGCGACGGCGATGAGATTTTGCGAAACGAATGACCGCGCTCAATAGATGACCAGTCACACGAGAGACCGTCTCACGAGCGAGCTTAACCCCTCGCCTTTTACGCAAGGCGCGAGTCACTTGCTGACTGAGTGGCTTTTATGGGAGCGTGCTTATTGTAGGGCAGGCTTCGGAAAATCTCGTTTGGTGTTTTCGCAATAACTTTCCCCCCTCCCCTTCCTCTAGTTAGTCGTCCGTGCACTGCTGTCTTCGAGGGGAGTGGTCAGTGTGGTTCTCAAGGCCGTTCGACCGATATGCGAACGTGCAAGTCCCGGCCAGCTAGACAGCCAGCAGCATCGACAGCCTCGCCGTTGGGCGGGACCGGATGGCGAGGAATTCGCGCATGCCACACTATATTTATTGCATTAGCACCTGTGGATGGTGGCCAACAAGGCCGATTACGGGCGCAGTAAGACACGTTCTAGAAAAAAAACAAAAGAAAATTGAATAAATCAAAGCGCAACATATTACGGTAGACCGCACTAATCCGAGCTCGGAATGGCTGAGCGTTTGCTCGTCACGGCTGCCTATCAAAGGTGGCTGTGCATTGGTGCGCCAATATGCATATTAAAACACTCCAAGGGGCGTCGTCCCTCTTCGACATCAGAGTTCTTAGGCAGCGCTGGTGTACCGTATGGTATTACCGTACCATCATCGCCGGCACACAGCTTTTTTAGCCTGCAAGACCTCTATTAGCTACTTTTGATCGTCTCATCACGTTATTGTACGCAATGAGCAACTCGCGTTGTTGGAACGTTCAAAAAAAGCTACATGCCAACCACTATGGCACGGCATTTGCGCCCTTGACGCACGGTAAACGGGCACTATACTAAAACACTCTACTGTCGAACCATTTTGGAGCACACTGGTCCTTCGAGATCACCATGCGCAATAATGCGTTACACTATCGAGGGCTCGACAAGTTTCACGTGTGTCTGCGTGTGACAGTGCGATCGTTCCTTACGTAAGGAACACGTTGCCAGGCTGGAATTTTTTTAAGAGCCCCCGTTTTCCGCCCCGCTCTTTAGCGACGCTCGCTGTCACGTCAAGCAAGCTGCCGACTCGTCCGGAATAAGCATCGATCTGTGGTATTTATGCAGCGCCCTCTACGTCATTCCAGTTGTAGGACCTTCGCAGGAATAATCGGTCATTTTATAGATTCATTTTAAAGAGTTTGCAGCGCAAGCACGAAATTGCTGAAAGAAAAGCGACAGAGTGAAGAGTGAAATAAGGAAAGCGAAGAGGGACGCACACGAGCGCTAACGGTTCCACTTTATGACCATTATGACTTCGAGAGCATTGAACTGCCCCCGCATTTCGTAGACTGCCGTCAAATCTACACATCATTCTCACCTCTCAGACCACCCACACACACTGCACAATGATAAGGAAACGTAAAGCTATCTTTGTCTTCTATTCGTTACCTTTCTGAAGTTTCAGGAAAGCGAAAAGTGGCTATATTGTTTTCCAAGCGTCCTCGAATCTTTCGTATTCTCGGGCTTTTTCTGTACGTTCATTTTTTTTAAATGCGTATTTCGTTCCCCGTTGCCGCGAATAGTGGGTCAATGGTGCGCCCGCGCAAAACGCTAAAAGCCCAGCCGCTTCGGAATCGTCCGGTTCACGGGGAAAAGCCAACTTGCAAGGGGGAGAAAGTGACGTCAGAAGTGGTGAGCGAGATAAGAATGATTCAAGAAAGGGTGCCAGCTGTGGTATACTAGTCCACGCAACTCTCTTCCGAAAAACCCCGTGGGCGTTAGCCACTCTGAGCCATACCTTCACGCGTCGCCGAGTCCAGTTTCGAGCGGTCGCGCTTTGCGTGTAGCTGCAGCTTACCGACGATTTGTAGCTGTTCTCTTTCTTTTCTTTCTTTGCCTAAGCACTCGCAGCGGTGTACCTGAAACCCGCTCACCACGCCACATTCGACCGACCTGATCTCTTTTGTAGCCGGCAATGCCAAAGCGCGCGATTAGCACAAACGAAGACAGCGCACGAGTGGAGAAGGAGTTAAAGAGAAAACATACAAACAATTACCAGAAACGAAGAAAAAGAAAAGCGTCAAGTTTCTCTCCCGGAAAGCACGGATAGCCAGGGAAGCGATGGAGAGATAAAGGGCGTGGCCTGTTCGGCGTGCAGGGAGACAGCAAGCAAGATAGATAAAGAAAAACAACAACCACGATTCAAACAGCCTCGCTTTTGTTTCGTTTCTGCTTCAGTTGTAGTTCTCTTTGCGGTGTAAGATATCGGAGTGGCGCGCATTCGCGTGCGTGCCTTTGCGTGCTCGACATTTACAGTTTGTGCATGTATGTATAATGTACGCGCGCTGATGGCGAATGAGGTATCCCTTTATGCGGCTTCGGTCGAGGGCCGGCCGGCCCCTTGTAAAAGTGAGTGCGCGAGCGAGCGCTGCGTTTTCTTCCACCAATAAAGAATAATTGGGGGTCAATTCCTGCGCGCCTCTACGTATATGGCACATGCGATCGGCTCAAGGAGACAAGGCGACGATATACGAAGACAGTTCTGCGGTCACGCCTCGTTAGAGAGCGCGGGACTCGGCGATTTCTGCAAGCAAAGGACGGCTTCGTAACAATGTCGTTTGTATAAGCGTTTTTAAGCAGCCTGCAGGCTCACGTGCTTTTTCAACCGGCCATTCTTTCTATCGAAGGCGGTCATGGCCGTATTCGCTATAGTCAGTTGGTTTTGTTGGGTCCTGCATACACTTCGTGCTGCGTTGCTTGAAAATCAGAATTACGAAGTGGCAGGTACTGAAACGCAGTGTTTTCACGAAGTCCGTGGACTTCGACATCGTGTAACTATGCTCGAGTGAAAACTAAGCTGCCACTGAGCAGGGCTTAAACGCTGCATAAGCGCCTTGAATTTACCGTTCTTACGGCTAGCGGTTGAAATACGCTCGAGCGCTCATCGTTCTTTTTTTTTTCTTATTCAGTGTCGTTACTGATTTCTCCTGTCTACGTATATCGATATATAATGTGACTGAAGAATTACATCAACTTTCTCGTAACGCCTCCATATGATCGATAGTATAAACACACGTACTTTTGACTGTATTCCACATCGCAACCTCTTTTGCCGTCAGGATGCAGTTGCTGTCAAATATATCGATGACAACGGGACAATGTTGCCAACCAGAGCTTTCGAGAGTGTAGGTAACGCTGACGTGCTTTCGAGAGAACGTGGAGAAGGAAGACCTCGCCATAAGAGCAGGGGCCGAATCGATGAGGCTGGACTTTCGTAAGCAATTTATCTCCACTGGCCTGCCGCCATCGCTAGCAATATGTCAAGCGTCACCATTGACCGAAGTGTTCTATACGAACATTTCTAGCGTGTGAGGTTTTCGTGAATTAAGGCCCAGGCGCGGAGAAAAAGAAAACGAGAAAAAGGTGTGAAAAGACGAAACTATGAACTGTTTCACCCCCGCTGAGCAAATCCCACGGATCACATGCGTATCTGAGCGTGGTCCGAATCCGCACATCTCGTCGCAGAATATTCTCTCGCGCATAGCGCGCGCATGCGTAAACACGACTAGATTGTGTTGCAGAGTTGTCCGTCTTTCCGCATGGCTACCCTAACGTGAATGGCGGCGCCGTTTTGCAGCCTTCCACGGGAGCTGACGGTGTCTGAGCACCAGGATTTACAACCGTCGCGCGGCTATTCATAGGGGAGCCGGAGGAGAGTGAGTGCGCGCTGCGGCATGTTTAATATATACGCCTCAGTGTCGCTCCCGCTCGAGTCGCAGGATACGCGTGCGACACGTGTTGCGGCTGAGGAAGCAAGCGAGCGAGGCTGCCTTTAGAAGAGAAAGCCGCGGGCTACCCATTTCGACTATGTGGGTTACACACGCGCGCTTCGCTCGCGTGCGCACCCTGTACACCTCGCTGACGACGACGGGTTTCGAGTTCGCGAGCCGGGTGACACGAATGTGTGCGCCTACGCACGGCCACTCAGCCCTGTTCGGATGTGCGATCGTTATCTGCTCATTTTAGAGTGCTCTTGACTGTCGCTTCGGTCCGTTTCGACGCGAGTTTGTAAGGGTATGAACGGGTTGAGTGTAAGTATGCACTGCAAAAAAGGAAGGAAGGACCGCGAATGATTTTCTTGTCGAAGACTATGCGACGTGGTGATCAATCTCCACAGAAATGAGTGTGCTAAGCGCGAAGTTTCTTTCTTTCTTTGCTTCATTTTTTTTTTTTCAGGTTGCACTCGCCAAAGCAAGGGAGTTGTAGTGGTGTATGCAGTCTCGAAATGGGCGCGGCGGACTATGAGGAAACTTCTCGAGTCATTAAGGGTTCAGCATACGCCTGGCCGGGTAGCAAGTGCGACGACGTCTGTTGGCGTCCTTCCGTTTGCGTCGGCAGCGAAGAAAGTGACAACGCCACAATAGCGTAATGCGCTGCGAAGTGTTCAGCGAGCCGAATCACACAGCTTATAACGTGAGCTAATTGTCGAGGAATGCAGGCTGTGATCGGCTAGAGCTATAGCCTTCCTGTCTCAGTACGTGCTCTTTTCCCATTGCGCGCGTATCTTCAAGCGGCAGCGCCTTGGAGCTTGTGGGACACCCTTCCGGCCTCCGATTTCTCAGGCGAGCGGCTGCGAGTTCGTTTCGACCATGCTTCCTCCGATTCTGATCGAGAGAAGGCCCTGTATTGTTGCGATCCGATGTCGGAGCGTAGTAGGCAATCACTGGGTGCCCTTCCGCCTACGCATGCTTCGGATGTAACAGAACAATCTTACGGGGGACCGTGACTCCGCCCGGCGCGCTATACGAGTACGAAGCAGTTAACGACTGCCCTCGATTTGATGATTACGTCTTTCGATTACGTCTTCCGAGTGCCCATCTTATTCTCTTATCGTGAGCGATGATACCTTAGTTAGAGAGTAAGAAAGTAAAGAAAATTGGAATAACGTATTAACCTGCCCCGAATTCTTTACCGCGGCTTCGTGGTACGCGTGCTTTGGTTTGCATATCTCTCGAAGCGCTTAGCGCCGTCTTCCGGTTCGTCTCGCCAAACTGAGGGGCCGGCGAGACGGGCTTTGTGTAATGCATTCACGCGAGACCGTACGCGAGGCGCTTATTATCGCCAGCTTCCAAGCCAGCAGCCCGCGGCGATACAGAACGGGGCTAGTTAACGACGAAGAGCCGCCGAGGTTTAATGCGTTGTCGTAAAAGGGCGCTGGCCCGGCGAGCAGCTCGATCGACGGAGCACCGCTCCGCGTTCAGATCGTGACGTGTGAAGGACTCGCCAGTTGCGAAGCGAGCGAGTGATGGATGTGTCGAATTCGATCGAGTCTATTGTTGCATTGTTGTCGCTTGTGCGCCACCTGGTGGGGATTACGGGGAACGCATTGTGTTAGGCTTCTATAATAGTAATATACAGCGTTTTAAGCCGGTCACCTGTTCTACAATTAGCGACGTAGGGAACGGGTTTCGCTCGCTCTATGCAGCGTGCCGCGCTGCTAAGAATTGCTTAACGCTGAGCGGGTAAGGACGAACGAAAATATGAAAGGGCTATGCGAAGGGACAGGGGAGCGGAAGGACGAGGGTGAAACGCACCTGCTCATATCTAACTGTGTGTCGATCCGGCGCTCATCATTGGGGATAAACATTTATCGTGGGGACGGTAAACACGCCTTCAGATTTGTCTTCGGCTTGCGGCCCCGAGTTTCTTCTCATTCTCCCAATTAGTTATTTTAACTCTAGCTCAGTAACTGTTGAGACCACAGGTGAAGCTAAGGCACTCACGTGTAGCCGTGCTTTATTTTTCAACGCACCCTTAGCAAATTGAATGTGCCCTAAAGATAACTCATTGCGCACAAACCGAACTACAGCTGGCATTATACCTAACTACTCAGAAAACGTGAAGAGGAATATAGAAATTTTCATCTCGTTCTCGCACGAAGTGGTAATAAATCTATCTATCTATCTATCTATCTATCTATCTATCTATCTATCTATCTATCTATCTATCTATCTATCTATCTATCTATCTATCTATCTATCTATCTATCTATCTATCTATCTATCTATCTATCTATCTATCTATCTATCTATCTATCTATCTATCTATCTATCTATCTATCTATCTATCTATCTATCTATCTATCTATCTATCTATCTATCTATCTATCTATCTATCTATCTATCTATCTATCTATCTATCTATCTATCTATCTATCTATCTATCTATCTATCTATCTATAATCTTGCCTTTGCCCTATATTCATATCATGTTTTTAGACTCAATCAGTTTTCCTCTTTTTCTTTTTTGTCTATCCCGAGGTAGCCTTTTTTTTCCACTTAGGTAAACGGCGTTCACTCACTGAGTGTGGGTGCGGCGAGCGTAAGGTCGTGGTCCAACATCTGTCCCATGGAGACGAGCAAGTTCCGCACCCGGCGGTCGTGTTCGCTCACGTCGTGGTGCACCAGAAAGCTCACCATACGCGCGTTGGGCAGTGGGCCACCGTCCTTGGCCGCACGGGGCTCGCTGATGCCTGCAACAGTAAAAGAATGAGCGAAATCATACACTCGAAGTTGCAAGGTGCGAATGTGGTCTTCTGCCAACCTTTAGTGCAACGATGCTTGTCAAGCAAGGAACATGTACTCATTATGCAAGAGAAGGGTAAGAGAGAGAGAGAAGAGGGAGAAAGGAAAGGCAGGGAGGTTAACCAGAAGAATTCTCCGGTTCGCTACCCTGCACGTGGGAAGGAAAAAGGGGATGTAAAAGAATAAAAAAGAGAAAGAAGAAGAGATGTGACGACAGCACGCGATAAAATACAACAACAACAACAACAAAAAGCAAGGTCATGACCATAGCCCAAGTACTACATAGCAACATTTTGTGCCAACAGTCACAGTTTGACATTGAGTCCGGTTGCTTGGAGAAACCGCAACAACGCCCTCAGAGCGGCTCGTGCTGAAGACCGGGTAGGCCAGGGCCCGAGGATTTTGTTCTCCGTGAGAGGGCGGTTGTCCAGCTGGCCTAATGCAAGCTGGCCTAATGCAAAATAAGGTGATTCTGCCTTAAGAGGCAGAGAGATGGACCGTGAATTTATAATTTTTTTGGTATAATAACATAGATTTAATCAATGTAGATAAGGTATTAGGCCAGCATGAAACAAGGAAGTTTTTTTCTTTTTTCTTCGAGCATGGTGGCAGACATGTCACCGCCCCGTTATAAAGGGGACGCTCATAGCACCCATTCATCCATAATGCGGCTGAGAGGGCCGTTCTTTCGGAGTTGAAGCGGGTGCAGTCACAGAGAAGGTGCGCGACTGTTTCGCTGCACCCGCAGACTTCACACGACGGGCTCTCAGCCATTCCAATAATATACGAATAGGCATTTGAGAAGGCCACTCCAAGCCAAGCCAAGCCAAGCCAAGCCACTCCAAGAGAAGGGTAAAATGGCAAAGGAAAGGCAGGGACTAGGTTAATCACGTTGCACCAGATTCGCTACCCTACACTGGGGTAGGAGAGGCAGGCAGACGAGGAATAGCGAAAGAGAGAACAAGTGGTACGCGCGCATACATAACAGTGCAGGGTAGCAATATGGTGAATAACAGTGTAGGGTAGAATAGTCTTCACCTCACGTGCGCAGCTGTTCACAACTTCCAAAATTTGAGAGCCGTGTTCCTCTGCTGTTATCGTTGGGAAAATGTACTAGAATCCATGATGTTAACGAAAGTTTGCAAGGACAGTTCCAAGGTATCCAGAACTTGAAATGAGCTTCGAGCTGATGGAGCTGGAATTTTCTTGAGAAGTGTGCGCATCGCGCGCATTACGGATTTCAGCGCTGCGATCACTTGCAGGTCTTCGCCGTGGGATTCGTCGGTATTGCTGTAAATCTTGCACCGGCTCTCTATGAGTGCACAGTTGCGTTAATAAGGGCCCAGTGACGTACGCAGCTGTTTTCGACGCCTCGCATGCGCACAACAGTAGCGTACCAGAACTTTCTTTTTTTAGGGGGAGGCGGGGTTCACCCTCTCCCCCTCCCCCTGGCTACGCGAGTGATGCACAATGTCTTTGCCTGTCGCGAAAATAAGGTGTTGCCTTTCGCAAAGAGCAACGTTGGAAAGACTGTTGGCAGCTACGGCGGGCACAGTTAAGTGCAGTAGAAACACATCTGCAAAATAATGTGTTAGCGAACCTTCAAATAATTTTATGGCTCGCAGTTTTCATGGCTGTTCGCAAGATCTTGTGAAGCGGCAACACTAAACTCGTTCGTCTAAAGCGCTGTCAGCAGAGGACACGGTACACACCATCACACACTGTAAACTGCTTTTCACCCTTAAGGGGGTGACTAGCTATAAAAACACCCTTTTACCAAACACAGATTTGAAGAAAAATAGTAGGTAAGGGTATATTGTTCAACAAACCGACCTTTGCATTTCTGTAAGTATATGCAATGTTTCCTTAAAGCAAACTTGGTGCTATAGGTTGTTATAGGCTGCCAGAACATATGTTCGTAGTACACGTACTTGTGTGTAATACAATATCATTTACTTTTAACGGGTTTGTGTCGTGAGGTTTTATATATATATTATATATATAATTTATATATATATATATATAATATATATATATATATATTATTATATTATATATATATATATAATATATATATATATATATATTATATATATATATATTATATCTATATAATATATATATATAAACAGAGAAGCACTCTGTTTAGCATTGGTTCATCGCGGTTCAGCTCCGTGGTTTCAACAGCTCGTGGCTGCTGTTCTATACAAGTTGAGCTTACGTTCTTTCAAGGAAAGTTTGTTTATTGTGACAGAGTATCCCGAACGCCTAGCGCGCAAGGTGTGCTACATACCGAAAAGGAAAGGACAGAGAGAGAACGGCACAGCTCGCGAAGGTCAAGGATGACGAATGCCATCGTATTCACGAAATTACATACGCACCATTGCCTAGCGGGTTTCTGCATGCAAGCCTCGTGTCCCGCATAACCAAAAGTCTGGCTTGTGTGTCTTCACAGTGCCATTTGTCGAACGGGCAGAAATAAATACCGGGAGCATCGCGCGCCTGCTGCGTGGCAGGGATTTGTCGTCATCATTCACAAGGCGAAGAAATTGGTCGCCCGCAGACCTTCAGGGATTGGGGACGCGCACATGTTTTCTCTTTTTCGTGTTCTATGAATAGTGTCCCATTTACCCTACCAGCGGTAAGACCACGCAAACCTTGAGCTATAGCTGCCTGCTGTCGGTTCTCGCTGCCATGCCCCTGCATATGGTACAATTGATGCGCTTTCGCGGATCGCATGGTGTTTACCAACACGAATGAGCGATCATTCTTGCGCGCGCTCCATAGTGGCTTCTATGCACGCGGCGATATCGTCACGAGTGTCATAGCTATAGGCTGCATTGCGCAGAGGGACTAGCGCGCAGGTTTTAGCGAAATGTCCGCATTAACGTGACCAGAGATATTATTAGTTTAAAGGTGCCGCCGGCAGAGGAGTGGAACGTGATTGGCTGCCATCCGAATATTGCCCATTGACGATCGTCGAGGTACTAGCAAATCAAGAGCCAGTGGAGATGGCTAACAGACGGGCGATCGTGATGCGTATACTTCTGCTGCGGTAGCTTTGGTTTTGAGCTATTACCTTAACTGCTGCCGCCAGTTCCTAAACATGTAAAACGTTTCAGTGGTTTAGTTGGTAAGAGTGAGACGTCACATTTGGCCGTGCGCGGAACACATGGCCCTCTTCACTGGCGGACGTGCGCGGCAATTTCTTAGGGGTGCGTTTAGCAAAACTACGGGAGTTCGCTCAAGGACAAGAGTTATCCTCGGGAGCAAGTTCTCGAATTTGTCAAGAAGATGAATGCCTTTATAAGGTAGTGTATACTGGATATGACGCACAGTATCAGAGTACTCGCGTGTTAGCCTACACCCTTGCTGCATCCTAACTATAATAGCCGAATTTCTGCACTCTCCAGCGTCGGCACTTCACGTCGTTTCCACATACAAGAAGCTCGTATTCATGCGGACCTCATTTTTCGTTGACCTATTTAGGTGTCTCTCCCTTTGTCCCTTGCCTTCTCTATAGATAAGTTACGTATTCCCACATGCCGCTGCTATCTGTTAATTCTCGCTCGACACTTCCTTACATCGCAGCGTAAATTCTTTTTGAACCTGACTGCCACCCACCGAGCCTATAGATTTAGGGACTGCATGTAACTCCGTTCCTCTCCCTAAGCCGCGATAGATAGCACCATCGTACCAGAACGAAGAGACATCGTACCAAGGCGAAGCTACACCTTGTTATGCGAGTTACCGCCCGTATAGGCAAGGTATACACGATCGATATGGTTTTGCCGAAGAGGCGTGGTTAAAGGGCCTGCCTCAGTTTCGCTACATGCGCTGCGCCGCATGTAGGTTAACAGGCCATCGGCGAGAACACAACACCTCTGTCAGCGCTGTTATCGCCTGTCAGCTTCTACCTCCGCGAAGTGTTAATAAGAACGCCGCGGCGTGTACGCGGCGGTGATTTCCAGATCGTGGCATGCGGCACACGCCTGTTACAAGGGCACGCAGGGGCGGCGTTGTCAGCACCGCATCTGAGACGTCTCAAGCCGTCGCATTTGAAGGGCCGTGGCCGTACGAGCGCAACTCAATTGTGAGGCAACATATATACGCGGGGAGGTTCGAGCTGGTTCGAGAAAGATATAACTTTATTATATTTGAGCAAGAATTCGGCATCCCTTATTACTGCATTGTCACTGATGTGAACAGTCCAAAATCATAATGCATGCATAGAAGGCGCTTTAAATTCGTATTCTTTATGAATCTTTCCCCCTTATTTTGTTGATGACTCAAAGATAAAGTAGCTAAAAGGGTAAGCTTCGGCATTTAGTAAATAACGCGTTTGAACTGTTCCCTGGACTGTAAGAAATGACAGTTACTATAGTTTGACGCGCTCGATTTGCGGGTTTAAGTCGATCAGCAAGCTACAGCCGTACCTATATAGAATGTTTATCGTCTTCCACTACAGCTGTGCCACTGCGGCTGCGTTTAATCACCGCAGGTTCCAACTTACTTGCTCTTTCTATCTTTATGAGCCACGAGGATTGCAATGCCTGTCGCGTAAGCACTCCTCCTATAGACGCAGTTATATAGAAGTACGTGACGACATAGTGGCCAAAGACATGAGCAGTGTTCCTATATGTTTCGTGTGATTGCAGTTTTTGTGTGTGTATCGGCGCTGCACAGTCCGGTGTTTTCAATTTGACTGTGTATTGAGTCAACAACAACCATAACAACAAAACAACTAACTCACTCTCATTCGAATGCACGGGCTTGCGAAACAACTTGTCTTTGTAGCGTATGGACTGGCGTCCAGGTGGCCGAGTCCCCCTCCTTCAACCCTCGCTCACAGATATCAAGGCCCGCTGCGTGCAGCACTTCCAACGCAATCGAATCAAGGGAGCGAAAGAATGCGTGCCGTGCACCCACACTGGCCTCCCCAAGGTGAAATAGCACCTGTCTGCGCCGTACGCGTGCGTTATGCCCTTCAGGAGCTTGTACTATGTATTATAGGAGGGCGCAGCTAATTTCGGAGCTATAAAACGCGCGGTAGAACGTTCCTAAACGCGTGCTTAATGCGGAATGCCGCTTGAATATATGAGAGCTCGGACACATGCAAGGTTGCGAAGGCGCCTATTTGCGCGTGCATACCGCGTCAGGCATTGCCGTAGGTGTGTCGCAGTTCACCAATGGCTGAATTTTAATCGATCGTGCTCGAATTCGATATAGGTGTTCGAAGTGAATACAGAGGGATATTGGCGACACAAAAGGGTGTGAGGTGACGCGAAAAATAAGCGAAAAACGAATGCCGTTGCCTTCTTGAAGTGTGCTGAAAATTAAACGCAAGCGTTACCCGCACCCCCATGGACGTTAAGAGCGCGGCTATCTTTACTGGGCGCTATTGGCTTATATCAACTACAATTTAAAGAATCCCACGTCAGCTAAACAAAACTAAAATGAGAAGCTAGAAATAAGTCATACATAGCTACAATTAACGTGTATGGCGGCACACCCGTGTAGGCGCAGTGATTTTCTCCGCATCATTCTACGCATGCGTCAAACTTTTGTGATGCTATCCTGACAGACTTGCTGATGCGACGCCTGAGTCATTCTCTACAAGCGCGGAAACAGACTCTCGGCGGAAATCGTGAACACACTGCTGGCCGTGCGGTCAAACTCCTCTGTGTGTCTGAGCAAACTGCGTTGATTACAGTTACAGTCACTAACGCTGACTCGAAAGCGTACTTCCGTCTCGCGTTCCCGGCAGCACCGCGCATATGTGAGGTGTATACATGTATCTCTCGTCAAGCGGCGTCGAAGTTTACCCGGCAACAGCCAGTCGCGCAGCCAGCTGGGGGAAGGCATTTAAATATACGCGACTTCGTAACTGCTTTGCACTGGACAGCGCACCCTGTGGCTGAAAACCCCTCATTACGGTTTGCGTTTGCGAGGCTACCGCTTCAGCCATCACCGTCCCTGTACTATGACGACACCTTTTCTCGAAATGATGATGCGATAGCAGTGCACGGAGGGCAAGAGGGGGGGGGGGGGTGATCGTTTTCACTCCGTAAACAGGACGCGACTTCCTTTCTGCGCACGAGCCGCCGCGAGCCGACCACGAGCCGCCCGCGGCCGCGGGAAAGGGGACCAGTTCGATTCTCCTCGGTCTGTACAACAGAACACGCTGTCTCGCTCTTCTACGCGGACAGATTGGGCGTCCCCCTTTTTTTTTCTTTATTTCCTGTACTCCCGGTATATATTTCATCGTATTTCTCTGGTTGGACGGTGAATCTCCGGGCCATCGTCCCTGCTGGCTGCATTCCGGCACGGCCGCTTTTAAAAGGCGGCGGCGTTCGTTCAGCGGTCCTTGATCGCGGTCGAAGGCAACGCAAGAGCGTGGGCCAGTGTACACACACTTAGCGGAGCCATGCAGACAGCTGCGGTTGACCGGCCGATGCGCACTGGCTCGCGTCTTTAAGCAATTCGTTTCCTCATCTTTTCTTTCCTTTCATTCCTACCACCGAACATTTCGATCTCGTTGCCTGCTTCTGTATGCCTCGTGTATACAAGACTGCTCACACGCCACCACTGGCGGGGGGTCGGGCCGCGCTGACTGGAACTTTTAATCACGGCGCGCCGAATGCGTGGAAAGGAAGGATGGCGGCAAACGCGTGTTTCGCTGGATGGGAGCTGATTAATGTAACCTGAACGAGAGCAAGCGACTCAAGGACTAGTTTTTGAACTGCGGTGCTTGGAAAGTTCATCGACCCACTTAGGCGCTGCCAAAGGCATTTTATGTAACGGGAGTGTTTTCGTGCTTATGGTGAAGGAAATATACGGATTAACTCTGTCGTCGGTCGTGTCGCATGTAGAGACATGTTTCCTGCAACCACGATGTTTTTTTTTTTGCATTTTTTTCTTGAAGCTGTATAGTGAAGGTAGAGGCGACACTACACATAACTGGCATGTTATGCATTGCACGAAACTCTTGTAGTTCACTTCCTGTCTAAGTTACGAAAATTAAACATTGCTTTGCCCATAAGGACCACCGCGCTGTTGTCTGCTTCTCTCCTCACGCGCACACACGCTCGTACAGAAAATATGCTACGCATATACATGCGAACTAACATGAATTACATGTCACTGGAACGCACATTCGCCGTTCAAATTGCCTCCCTCGTTTACTAGCGGTCGTAATCCTTCGTCTTAGAATTCATTAGCATTCAACAGAGCGCTCTGGTTTCCGAAATACGCAACTACAATGCTTGAGGTGGGAATGTAGCTTTTATACGTACACCTGTTCGCTGAACCTTTGGTTAGGTGAAGATGGCGAGAATTTTCGTCCCAGTGCGAGTGTTATAACATACGCAGTGGAATCGATGGTGACATTCTGCGATCGTGCTTTACTATTAAAGCGAACGTACCTTTCTTGCATATGCACACGTCGCCGTTTGTTGTACAGAATATCTAACTAATATTTTCACCGAACCATCGCTTGGCACCCACAGAAAACATACGGATCGGATCTACATACTTCTTAAACCCACGCGACGCGTTCTCAATTCTAGACTGCGAGCGTAATTTACGAAGAAGTTCTGTCATTTCGTATAACTCCCATGTTCCTAGATGTGTTTTTGAGCGGCCGCCCACACGTTATGATAGGACGCGCTGAGCACGTTTTCTTTCGTGCATATTGGTTTGCCGCAACCAGTGCGCACCTTTTCAACGCTTCGGCCTGGTTTGCGCATCCTGTTCCGTTCTTGCACACTCGATCTGTTAGCATGCAGTTCAACCGAATCACTAACGTGGTTGTTAGGAGGACCGCCCTGCTAGCTTTCGTATTCAGAATTAATTATTTCGAGAGCACAGTCCTTCGTCGCCTTCACGTTTCCCGGTTGATAAATGTGTTTACGCGCCGATGAGCTTCCTTTCTAAGTCGACGCGCTATTCTCGTTACCGGTCGACTTCGTTATACATAGCTCTCGGCAAGGAAGCAGAAGCGCCGGGAAGTGGCTGCGGCTGTAGTCACGAACGGGGCGCAGCATTGGCGAGCGCTTTAAAAAGAGTGTCTATGTACTACATGTCTTATATAGCCTTTCCGTTTTATTTATTTCGAATAAAAAATACTCGGTGCTCTCACTTGCTCTAGAGAATCTCGAATGGAGCGTGAAAGACGCACGCAGTGTACACACAATCGAAGCGTGGATTTACGACGCTCCAGTTAATTTCTCACTTTACGGTCCTATGCAGCTCCTCGTTCTTTTGACTTCTTTTCGTGCTTCGTGCACTTGCGTGTGCGAGTCTGAGAGATGCGATAGCAGTTCCTTCCCGAATCCGGCGGACAAACTTTCGTGATCCGACGCGCTGCGAAAATTCAGGCCGTTCCCCGACGTTATCGCGAATTTCAGCGGCACCGCCTTTCTGTCGTTAATGAAGCGTAATAAGATGGCCGCGGACGAGCCGCCAACGCGTACCATGGCGTGCGTTCCAGAAGCCCCGCATTTTACGTGATGTCCTTATCGGCGCACTGTTGGCGGGGAGTGTATCCGCGCGGCTAGGAGCAGTCAGTGTAATGAAAGCACCGATGGAATGCAGGAATCGATGCGATATTGCGTGCGACACCAATCGTTTGCCGTCGCGACCGAGCGTGCCAGATCGGTCGTGGCGCTTCCGGAAGGAGAAAACACTGCGCGACTACCTGCAGGACGTCCCGGAGGTGATATATACCACGCGATAGCGTCTCCGAGCTCACGATGCGGCGTTCTCTCGCCTTTCCCGAGTTTCTTTTCTTTTTTTTCCTTTTTTTTTTTGATCTCTTCGCGCTTCGCGATCACGGAAGCTACATTGTTTTTGATGACGCTGCGTGCCCGTGATGGCGTGGGTACACTTTCTCCATATCTTATCTTTTTCCTTACCTTTTCTACCCATTTCCCGACGGTCAGTGCAGTGCAGCGGACTGAACAGTAAGTAAGTGGTTAACCGCTCAGCCCTTCATCTGTTATTTCTATTATCCTTTGTCGCCGTATAACTCCGACGCTTGTGACGATATTCTCATTAAAATACAAGAAAGATTGCGACAGGGACAAGACTGTAAGAAGAGCGTTTTATTCACTTATTCCTATCTGTATCGAGCTTTTATGACTTTTTTTTTAAATTTCGAAATGTGCCACACCTGCACAAATTCGTAAACTTGCTTTATCCTTTCTCCCGGTGCAGGGTAGTAAAACCGGGCGTGCGTCTGGTTAATACACTTGCATTTCCCGGCTTCTCTCTCTCTAATAACCTCTCCTTTACCCATTCACATTAAAGGCTCGAAGTGCTCCCATTTTTAATTCCGTAGAACTGTCTTACCGTACATTATACCACAGTGCGCCTCACTGGATTGTAGTGTCCCGTTAAAATGAGAAGAACATGCAAGCGAATACTTTACTTGCGGCACGCTCGAAATGGCACAGCCGATGTTAAAGACTATCGAAGAATTTTGCGCGAGGTGCTTTAACCTTGATGGGTTCATTTTTTTTTTCTGTAATCGGAGCTTAGAATGACAGAGGAATCTAAAAAAGTCACAGTTTCACCGCAAGGGCGAAGCAATGAATGCGATAGCAAGAAACTAATGCTATACGAAGTGAGGCTTGCCAATGGATACTCTCAGTTTGAACAGCGCTCCTGTTGCAAATGCGGCCGAAGCAGCGAAGGAAACTAGCGTACTTCAAGTGTCGAGCTGTGACACTTGATAGTTCGCGCTCATCTTCTGTTTGTTCGTTTAGCGGCGTCCCTTGAGCTCGAGTGACTTTCGTACGCTCCGTAACATGAGCGTGGACATCACGGTGAAAGCTCGAAACATCTCTCTTCCCCTCACCACGAGAAAAACGCGCGAGCAGACAGCGGAAGGGCAAAGTACTCCCTGCGCAAATATAAGAAGAAGCGAGCGAGCTCGCCGACGACTCGCGCTTCTAGCGCCATCTGGCTGGTAATGAAGAAACGCTTATACGCGCCTGCCGTCTCTGAGTCCGTCCAGCGGTAAAGGGTGTGTATATAACGCTCGCCGTTAGCTACGTGGAGGATCTGCGTTTCGTGGCGTAGTGGTTAGCGCCACTCGCTGCGGAGCAAGAGGTCCCTGGTTCGATTCCATGCTTCAGATGCATTTTTCTGAATTATTTTTCTTTGGGGCTTTTATATATATATATATATATATATATATATATATATATATATATATATATATACTTATACATGTACGGTGCATGACGGCGGCGACAGCAAAATCCAGCTGAGACTGTCCATATAATTGCTATCGCAATAAAAGAGACGCCAGAGATTTTGAGTCCTAAGCTGAGAGGCTACGCCACATGATTAGTCATAGTGCAGGAAAGCCGACGTGCTGCATGTTGAACATGCCATCAGTCGTCAGTGTGAGCTGGCCGACAAATTTGTTCTGAAAGAGGGTCGTACAGCAAAATGCGTGTCGCCTAACGTGTCTCCATAGCCTTAGCGCCCGTCAACTAATCAATCGCCGTCGGGGCAAGGCTGACAAAAACATTGGGTGGCTTGGTGCACTTGACCCGTCAGCCAGTCAAGAGACGTAGCGAAAAGATCCGACACTTTCTCTTTTTGGGCGCTGTTTTACTTGAAGGCAGATATCAGACTAGACCTTCAATATTCCCTGCATTACACTTTTCTTTTATTAAGGCGAAAGCCTTAGATGACTCATCAAATGCGAGAATTGACCGTCGGCGTCCCGTGGCGTCAGGAACACGAGTGATGAAAAAAATCATCACGTGATGACGTCATCATATGACATCACAGATCGCCAAAGTTTGTGATGTCATTGTTACATCACGTCACATGATGACATCATCAGATGACATCGTAGCTTGGTCAAAGGTGGGCCGATCACGGAGGCAGTGTAAAACCACGTTAGGAGCAGAAAGCTTTCGGTGGGTGGCGGGGCAGGATCAATACATCTGCTGAGAAGAAAAACAAGATGTCTTTCGCCTTCGAGTCGTCTTAGGTGAATGCGCAAGGGTCCCTGTGATACTTTGTTTTTGTTTAACACACCATGACAGTGCTTGGGACAGTCTTCTCAACCGCCCCTTTTCTCACAGTGGGTGCTGGACCAAAAATTAAACACGATGATAAAGGAACAGGTTGACGTTAAGCGTCTGGCGTAAAGCGAGTTATGGGCTCCTCGAATATGTATAGATTGCCCATTTGATCTTACCAGTGCTACACTGCATCGGTTTGTCTTATTACGTCGGGCGCTTGCGCCGCTTGCGGCAGCGCTGGCGCGGGGCTGTCATTTTTTCCCTTCTCCATATTCTTTCTTGATCATTTGCTTTGCTTTCCCCAATTTTCCCTTACAAAAACCACTGAAAGAGCATCGCTCGCAGCACCGTCTTTGTGCAGGCCACGTGAGCGCAAGTGGTGGTGCTGCCGTGTGGCCCATTTCTATACGCCGCGTCTGAGGTACACAGCCTTGGGCGATCTCTGCCTTTGCATGCGTGTCCCTCTCTATTCGACCTGAGACGAGGTCGTCTCCCAGTCTGTCGGGCCACGAGGAAACGCTGAGATTCTTCAGCGGCGAAAGTTTGCGCGTAGTATAAAAGGCGAATGCATTGCCCGCGCGTGCGTTTGCAAAGCGATTGTTCTCTCGGTGGGAAAGGCCGTTCGTATCATAGAAATATTGTTTTTATTTTACAGGCTTTCAGGTTGACCGCTTTCAAGGTCAGTGCCAGGCTCTTCTTTTTCTTCTTTTTTCTTTTCTTGCTGGAATGCCGTAACTTATTATTGTTATATAAGTCTGGTCATTAATGGGGGTGTAAGGATGCGCATAGAGATTATGAAAGTCGGCTTACAAGGCTATGCGACCTAGGAGGAGTGATTAACTCCCAGTTCATTATCTAGCGAGGAAGGCACCGTAATCCAGGCAGAGTATTTCCGTGATATGGTACTCTATAATAAAGCCTGGCGTTTTGGTCGGTCGTGGCAATATCGAAAATTATCTTCCAGCACTTTAATATGCTGGCGTCTTCGGACTTCAGTCGGCTGACTAAGAAGTTGACGGACGTTTTGGGGAAAACCACCGCGGTCTTAATAGAACTACCTGCATCACACAGGTGGGACTCACGATGCTTGGTGGTTTGCGTGCTCGTTAAAAGGCAAAGACACGAAAGGCTGGGCGTGACAGTGTGCGGGATACCCTGGCCAGTTTTCGTATTTCTGCGTGAAACGCAAATTTGTTTGGTGTTTGGTTGATTCATGCATGTATATATATACAAAATGCCAACGGCAAACTGAAACTGGCGAAGCATGCAAAGAAAGTGTTCTTTCGTGTCCCAACGAGTACGTTACCTTTATAACAATAACGGCCAGACAGTCAGCACATGGATATCCCTCCCGAGCAAACTTTATCTTAATTCACGAGAAACGCAGCACCTGCTCTGCTCGGTGCTGCTGCACTACTGCGCAACGCCGCACTACGCAATGTAAAGCGTACAACGAACCTACAGCACTGTTATGCTACATTGTAAATCACGGCGTGACTGAATTTAACCATTATTTGTAGGCAATTATTTGGCAACTCGTTGGCTTTCTGCTACCATTGTGTGAAGTTCGAGAGGCAATCGACAATCTATGCGCTTTTGACTCATGTTTATCATACTTTTCCAAGACTCGCCGTTTCTGTTCCGTTCTCAGCGAACACTCACGTCGAATCAAATAACGAGCGCACGGAATCTTTCACAGGTGATTCCATCATAGGTTAATGCGTCAAAAGTATAGCCAGTGTCTACAACACCATTATCATCGTATTTAGATACGCTGGAACGGACTACAATAAAGTATAAGCTTGATGTTAATTAAATAATGAAGCTGGAAAATGAAGAGAGTGGAGCCCGTACCGTCAGCGTATGCAGGCGGCAGGTAGCGCACCATGGCCGATCGTACGGATCCCCAGGACGGGTTCTCGAGGTTGTTGCACATTCCGGTGAGCGTGCGGTAGCGACTGAGCTCGCACTTGACCGGCTTCAGGAAGGTCGGGCAGATGTCCTTCACCATAGTCTTGGAGGTGTCGATCTGAGGCAGGCCGTACACGATGGCGTGGTACGACAGCGAGAACCTGCGATGGTACAAGACGCGTGTTCGCGTGTCGTCTGTGAGACAAAGGTCGCCACTGCACGTGCAGTACGGTTTTAGCGGGCTTCTTATTTGAGGTGTAAGTTGCCTGTCATTTTGTCTGCCTTAGCTTTTATTTGCCTAACGATAACGACTGTCTGACAGCCGCTTGTTTATAGGGAACCCAAGCTCAAGTTTGGTCGCGACACTCGCGCGGCTGAGCTATGCGTTACTGGGGGCAGACGCTGCCCGCGAAGGCGGTTTGTCGCCGGATTTGCCAGCGGCGGCGGCAAGTCCCCGTGCGCGCATGCGCTCCTCATTCGGCCCAGAGCACTGCTAGTCAGCAATAGTTACATTGTGAAGCACCACAGATGCAACCCGGGAGCTCTGCGCGTGCGCGGAAGCGGGGGCGGCAGTTTTGTGGCCGTGGATGCCCCCAGTTGCGATAAGAGCAGTGACACAGCTCGACGTTGCTTTGGGAGCCTATGGTTAGTTATTATTAACAGATGGTTTAACGCATTTGGGTTGATATTGGTAAAGTTTTATTCACAGTGTCAGTTATTGTCACTTATTAACGTTCTTGCCCGTATGGTACCTTTATGA
Organism: Rhipicephalus sanguineus; assembly: GCF_013339695.2. Classification (NCBI taxonomy): domain Eukaryota; kingdom Metazoa; phylum Arthropoda; class Arachnida; order Ixodida; family Ixodidae; genus Rhipicephalus; species Rhipicephalus sanguineus. Next base: position 88,742,401 of record NC_051177.1, read on the forward strand.
GTCTATAGACAAAGCGCAATTGGGCGAAGGTGTATTACAGTTATATGGGTCCGAATTCAGAAAACTTCTCTTTCGTAAGTGCGTTTCCCATTGGTCAGCCGGCTTCGCTAATGACATGTCCCGCACCGTAAATGGCTGAAATATTCTCTTACGATTTTTACGAATACGGGCCTACATATTGTTCATTATTGAAACAAAGCGTTAGGACGCCGTGCAGTTGTACGAAGCGCTTGTGTTGCCTATGCAAATTAGATGTACTGCAATGCTTACTTTCACAAAAGCGCTACTTACAGCACTATTTTGCTTTTTAGTAGAGTTCCGTACAATAGGCAGCAACGCAAAAAAGAAAAGAAAAAGACACTCGAAGCGCTTTTGTAACTGTCTTCCAGCTTTACAAGAAGGCATTCAACGTTATTAACTGACTCGCTCAGCCCTTTACCTTGACCCGAGAGGAGGCCTTCGCGTGTAGTGCGAGCTATACGCCTCCTACCAGCTGTTGCGTTTCGACGAGCCTGTGTCGATGTCGACAGAGCAATCTTATCGAACCAACATCGTCCGGTGCAAACGCTACTAGCGGATGTATAAATGGTTTGACGCCGCCGCTGAGCTTTGAGGTCGTGTTTTTTTTAGAGGTCGGCGGGCTTTAGAGTCGCTCCTAGCCGATAAGGTGTGCGGTGCTGAACGCGGCCAGGTGACGTCGACGCGAAATTCCAGGCCGCGAAGAACGGGTTTCATATCGACGACGCCTTACGTCAGGCCAGTAGTGATGCAGAACTATCGGAAAATTGACTATCGATAGTATCGATAGTTTTTTTGAAACTATCGATAGTGTAAACAAACTATCGATAGTGCTACTATCGACAAACTATCGGTAGTGCAATCGGTAGTACCATAGTTAATATTGCGATATTACTGCCACGCGTGTTTATTGCTTTGTTTTTACGTATTCGAGTTGCACCCACAAAGACTGTTAGCAACGTTTGACGCAGACCGCGCCGTAATACTTGAAAAGCTTCACGATTGCTTGAGATCAGTTCTGTTAAGATTACGCGCCGGACGCGAAAAGTCAAGTATATTCGAGAGCTTACGCGAGCAACAGCGATAACGCTGGAAGGTTCGATGACTGATGTATAAAGGACGACGCATTCCACCGATGATCAGATTACTCAACTGCTGACAGCTGCTCCCGCCGCTATCAGTGCGCAGCTTGTATCGCTTGTATTTTGAGTTTTGATTTTCTGGGCACACGTTCGCCCAAATAAAGAGCTCCGTATTTCCCAGTCTTGCTGCGGCATTCTTCACCGTCACAACTACGTGACACTACTATTGATAGTGGTGTGAATAATGATGCTGTCGCTGGGAGGCCATATTGTCAAAATATTTGCGATAGCCCACTATCAGCTTTTCTTAATTTATGAGCAATTTTTGGCGAGAGAAAGAAATTATTTCTGCAGCGAAAATGGCGGAATATGCCCATTAATAAATTCGTACCCAAAAGCAACCAGTTACACCTTACAATTAACTTCCTGATATTTTTTTTTATTTTGACATCATAAAATACAATATCAACTACGAACGGCTTTTACAGTTCGTTGGTATTAAAATCTGGAATGTTATTCTTTTTGAAATAAAAATGTGTTCTAATTTCACTAAGGCACTAGAAAAACAATATTTAGAATAGTGTACAGATTTATTAGTGTCTTGTCATATGTAGTCTGATGACTGTCTTAATTTTAGTATGTAAGTAGGGGATTTTCTTTCTTGGTTCTTTCCCGCGTTGTAACGGTTTTGTGCGGTTATTTCATGTACTGTAATGTTTCTTTGCTGGATATTATATACCTTTTTAGTTACACTTTTCCGAAGTGCCATTATAAACTGTTTCGTTTTGGACCCAAACTAGCCTGTGGCTATGGGTCCACACAGTGTATGCAACTTTTTTGTAAAAATTGTGAGCAATAAAATTCAATTCAATTCAATTCAATTCAATTTGAAGCCGCGCAGTCCCACCACATCTAAAGACTTTATAGCAGCAGCGCCGAGCGAGCGTGCTCGGGGCTCAGAGTCCACGTTCGCATCGTGTTGTGTACTGTGCGGGCGCGGAGTGCGGCCTGGGAACTTGAGTTACAGTGGCCGGATGTTGTAAACACAGCAGCCGGGCCGAAGCTACGTCAGTCGCCCCGTCGCTGCTGCCTCGTTCGCACGCAATGCTTTTGCTTAAATATACGAGTTCTTATTGTAGACGTGCCTTTGTCTTTCTTTACTTGTGAATACGCAATATCATCACGCAACCAACGCCCCGGACGTCTACAAATTGGTGACCCGGACGTGATAACTCGAGTTCCCAGGCCGCACTCCGCGCCCGCACAGTAAACACCACACGATGCGAACGTGGACTCCGAGCCCCGAGCACGCTCGCTCGGCGCTGCTGCTATAACTTTCTTTCTGCCTTCGTCTCCCCTATCATGTACCACACGCGCGGGGAACCAAGTTTATTTTGCAATGAGTTCGTGCTGTTCATTTTATACTGTCGATAGTACCATCAAATTTTTTACTATCGATAGCGCTATCGATAGTATTTTTCACCATCGATAGTTCGATAGTGACTCAGCTATCGATAGTATCGATAGTACCATCGATAGTTCTGCATCACTACAGGCCAGTCGTCTGAGATAAGGCTTGTTGAACGTTACGGTGATAGTTTATAAATTTGATAAAATGCTACTGAAAATAGAGATCTTGCAGGTTCAGCGTGGCACTTCTATATAGGAATCCTGCTACGACGCAGTTTTTGTTTTCTGTTAGTTTCCTTTAAGGTGATCATGGTTACTGTTCTTACAAGAATTTTCTCCTGTTGCTGGATCACCGTCCTCATCGCTCGTTGGCCCACAGGGCAGTTTAAGCACTTTTGTGCCTTTTGAGGATTACGAGCTTGTGTGAACCCCTTTGACTATCGTATAGTACAGCCGACACATACGCGTCAGCGCATTTATTCCTCACTCCCTTCTTTCCTTCCCCCTTTCTGTCTCAACTTTGCACTCCGCTTTCCCATTTACCCCAGCTAGGGTAGCCAACCGGACATGTTTCTGGTTAACCTCACTGCCTACTGCATTTTTTGTTTGTTTACTTCCTTATTTCCTCTATGGTAATCATGATAGTGATGCCGTATACCGCACAAGACTTCCGGGTACGACGTTGCGAGTGTGTTCCCCCTTTCTTTTTCTTTCTCTCTTTCTTTACTCTTCTTTGAATTTCCCCATCCCTTTCCCCTGTGCAGGGTAGGATTTACCGGCAGTGCTAAACTGGTTAACATCCCCGCCTTTCGCCCCACCACGGCGGTGTAGTGGTTATGGCGCTTGACCGCTGACCTGAAAGTCGCGGGATCGATTCCCGGCCGCGGCGGCTGCATTTTCGATGGAGGTGAAGATGTTTGAGGCCCGTGTACTTAGATTTAGGTGCATGTTAAAGGAACCCCAGGTGGTCGAAATTTCCGGAGCCCTCCACTACGGCGTCTCTCATAATCATATCGTGGTTTTGGGACGTTAAACCCCAGATATTATTATTATACCTGCCTTTCCTGTCTCTCTTGTTCCATCATTCATTCTCGTGCTCTACAGGCCGTTCATGATTTGGTTTGTTTCGATAAAGGGAAGTGCTAACTCTTCTGAGCGAAATACTCACTTCTGGGCGAGTATCCTGGAGGCGTCGAGGATGATCTCCGAGGGCACAGTCACGTGTTCGGGCGTGGGCGTGTCCGAGGAGAGCTCGTAGATCTCGTTCGGCACGCTCTCGCCGAACTTGGCCTTGGCTTCGAGCAGCGCCTGGTTCACGTCGTCGTACGTGATGCACTGCTGGCCCTCGGTCAGCGTCACCGCTTTCAGCCTGCACGAATGGTGCAAAATGGTGACGCCGCATGACGTGGCTAACTGCGCGTAACGGCTTTCTTTTATTTATATAAAGCGCGATAGGTGGGAAGCGTGGCCACAGATTGGAGCGGCTATATGAAATCATGACCATGGAAAAAGACGAAGGTAAACACATTAGGCAAAATAAATAAACAAACAAACAAACAAACAAACAAACAAACAAACAAACAAACAAACTAACTAACTAACTAACTAACTAACTAACTAACTAACTAACTAACTAACTAACTAACTAACAAATTGTGCCACTGTACGAGCTGCCGGCTCGTGTAAGTTCGGCGCGCTTTGACGCAAACGTTACAAGAAGTTATGCAATATATAAAAACCGGAAAATTCGGAAGAGCTGTCTTGTAATTTTGCGAAGGTATCAGCTTATTAGGCCAACGCTCATCCTAGCTGCCTATTCAGCGACGCCTTAACTTAATGCACTTCTTGACGCTACAAACGCTCTAAAATACGACACGACACTGCAACGTAGGATATGGTGAACAAAAAGTTCACAGGGCGTGTGAACTTTCTGAACAGGGCGTGTTAATTATATGAGCCTGGATAAAAATATAGCGCGTTTTTTTTAAATGAAGTAGATATGAGGCAGCGACTCCGTATTGGTCCTCATCTTCGTTTTCTTACTGTCAGTAGGAGCAGGTCACCTTTAAACAAAAAGATAATTTCACACGTATGAGAGATACATTTATTTTTTAGCTATACAGAATAGAACTACAGTGAGCAGGGAACAGCTACAACAGCATTCAGAGTGTAAGATGAACTTAACACTTTCGATCACCAAGCATTCAAATCCCGCAGATGTTGGGACTTAATTCAATGGGAGGAATCTACGTTTCTGGCGCTGGTTGGCTCGAATAGCACTGGCACAGTGACGTGAGCTATTGCTTAAATGTTGCTTAAATAAGCAGTCCTCGGCGTACAAGTTCGTCGATTTCACCTCAGCAATTATTGCATCCGGTTTATGATTGGAATTTTAATTGCTTTAGCTTATGTATCATTCGCCTTTTAAGAGGTTCGCACTGAGGTTCTATCTCTGCTCTATAAACATGGTTGTTTTTTTCGCAGAACATGAGCTTTGTCTGAACGAACATATTTCTTCCTCTATTAATTGCTCGGAGTTTCGAAAGCACCAAAAAAGTAAATACAATGTCTTGGAGAACCGAATATCGAGGCAATGAGCGCTCATTTTCGACAAAGTACTGCTCGGTGAATGGAGAAATGCTGCATGATCAAAGTCTTCTACAACTATAAAGCACCAGATATGGGAGTGCATTCTTTGTGAAACCGGGCGTGCGTATATAGGTATGAGCTAGATTCACCGTTACGATAATTCGCCTTACTCGCCGTCCCGATTTTTCGGGCTAGTACGGCGCACGTTGCTATCCTCGCCCTTCTCCTCCTCGTAGCACGAGGACGCGTGTCGTGACTTAGGCGCCAGTGTCGTCATACTTATGCGAAACGAGGAAAGATGTGGAGGAAGGTGTTGGTGTTATGCGCCTATCTCACAACGAAACGAAACTCGGCAACGCAAGAAAGAGGACTGAGGGGTCACAACCGTGCCTATATATTTGTAGCTGCTTCTTCGCAAATCGCGTGTTTCTATGCGGGGACTGACTGCATGCGCGCGTTATGGCAGCGCAAGTTACGTTCTAAATATGCACCCCGCGATCACGACCCGACCCTTTCGGGTTGCCCCCAAAAAAGTAGGAGTGCTCGCGACCACGTGCTGCTGCGTATTAGCTTGTCTAACCCTCCTCCTTTACCTTCGTTTATATTTCTATTTTATTTACATGTAGTATTTGTGTCCTCCCCTACATTTCTTGAGGTCACCGTATGGTTGATGACGGCCGTTGCAAGTTCTTTGACGTAACAGATTCCCGTTGCGGTAGTCGCAGTAACTGCGAAGCGTGGAATTTTTCTTCAATTTTCTCCGCACCAATTAATTCCACACGTAAATTGTCACGGTATAAATAGTCAACCCGCGTTATATTTTCCTTTTTCCTCCTTTTATTTCGTGGTTTTAACAAGCCTTTGGTTGGCTCGAGATATGCGTGCTGAGGCTTCCTGCAAGTGCAGCGAGTGCAGTTGGATGATCGTGTTAATTTTTCCTCTTATTTCGAGGGTGTTTAAGAGCGGCTGTCGAACGGTGGTAACCGCTATGCATTAGTTATGCAATAAAGCGCGGCGTTATTCGCGTAAACGAAAAACAAAAGACGCTCTTTTGGTTGGAGAGATCACAAGACGCAAACATGTTTTGCGCGAAAGCTTAACATTCGTGCAACTTTCAAAATAATAGGCTGCGAATTGGAGGGGGACTTAAGTGCGTATATAACTACCTGAAGCGACAAAGTGCCGTCTCTGACTATATACGAATTTTATTCGACCGCAGTCTCGGAGAGAGAGACAGAGCAAGGAGGTGCAATCAAGCAAAGCAAGGCGAAAGTACGGTTTGCTACCCTGCCCTATATATATATATATATATATATAACATTGATAAGGGCTCAGCCTGACAGCATTTGAAATATCGTCACATTGGCGATATACGGCTCACAAGACGGAGAATATATCGGGTCCTTGAGGGTGGTCAGTCAAGATCCCGTACGTACAGCCGGACGCATGGTCGCCTCGAGGCCGCAGGTAATAAAAGGGTTTCGTTTTCCTTCACCTGCGTCCCCGTTCGCTCACCTGCTCCCGACATTTGGTGTCAAGACCTTGGTGGGCTCGCAAAGGCATGATTAAACGAGCGCTATCACCGAGCAAATTAAGTGTTCGACGCGACTAAAGCGTTACCGGCGGTCGCCGCTATATATCATAAACGCCGTGTACCGGTATCGCAGGCCTACCTGTGCGTTTGGCGGGGCTAATTGATTATCTAGGCTATAGCCAAAGGTGAACCGACAGTGCTTCTATGCCCGCGCTATAATGCAAAGGCCATAAACCATTTCTGTGGCACTGTTTGCACGGCCACCCCGCGCGTTGTCACAAGTCGCGATCTTGCCGCGCATTCCGGTGAACAGCGCGTAGGTACGGCGTATTGAAGTTACCGTACGGACGCGAATTTAATCAGCCGATGGTCCTAATGTTCACAGCGTGCGCGCCTTTGCAATTACTGCATTCCTGAAAACGAATGGGTAATGCCGATGGTGTAAGAATATATTGTCTGCGAGAATACGAGTCTGAAGTTGAGAATAACGATGACGAACTGCAGATTGTGTGTCACATTGAGAGATTTATCGTGCCACTACGAAAATCATTACTCCAGCTGTCATACACCTTAGTTTTGGAATAACTGTCGGCTTCGGCACAATTCTAAAGAGAAAAACCAAAGGCCGCGGGGCAGTTTATTTCCACCATAGTTGGTAGGAAGGGATCGCATATATGCAGTGAAAGTGAGGTGAAATTGATGAAAAATGAGTGACTTGCATTTTGGGAATAGAATAAATAGTGTTAGCTGCGCTAACGCAGCGTTTGAATGATCAGAAGCATGGGTATAGTAAAGCCCTTATTTGAAAAGCTAACAACGGCTTCAATAGCCGAGTCCAGTCCGCCACGGTGGATAAGTGTTACGGTGCTCGGCTGCTAACCCGAAGGTCGCGGCTTCGATCCAGGCCGCGGCGGTCGAATTTCGGTGGAGGCGAAATGGTAGAGACCCGTGCACTTGTGCGGCGTCAGTGCACATTGAAGAACACCAGACGGTCTAAGTTTCCGGAGCCCGTCCTCAACGGCGTCCCTCATAATCATATCGCGGCTTTGGTATGTAAAACCCAAGATATTATTAATTAGCCAAGTCCAGCTTTAGTTGTGTGCCAGGAAGACGGAATGTGCATACTTAAAGAGGGAAGGGATGGGAAAAAGAGGTTTTACGATTATAAAACGCTACAGACGTCCTGCTTCAATTAGGCGACCATCAACTATGCTATCCTCCTAACGGTGGCTTGATTCAAGGAGTGCAGACAAGGCTTGACGAATTAATGTACTATATATGTATTTTCTGCGCCTTAGCAAACATGCGATTGATGTTTTTGTGTCCTCGGCTGTGTGTTTCGTCTTTGTAGAACTCTTAGTTCACATAGATAGATAGATAGATAGATAGATAGATAGATAGATAGATAGATAGATAGATAGATAGATAGATAGATAGATAGATAGATAGATAGATAGATAGATAGATAGATAGATAGATAGATAGATAGATAGATAGATAGATAGATAGATAGATAGATAGATAGATAGATAGATAGATAGATAGATAGATAGATAGATAGATAGATAGACAGACGTACATACAGACAGACAGACAGACAGACAGACAGACAGACAGACAGACAGACAGACAGATAGATAGATAGATAGATAGATAGATAGATAGATAGATAGATAGATAGATAGATAGATAGATAGATAGATAGATAGATAGATAGATAGATAGATAGATAGATAGATAGATAGATAGATATCAGAAAGGTGACTGAAAGATAACGAGCAGAGAAATAAAATAATGGGAATTACTTCTTAATATCCATGCCGCTCCTATGCTATACAGCGTTTGCGTGCACAGACCATGGGCCGCATTGAATTTAAAACATAAATATCTGGTTTTTAACCTTGGCAATCGCATATAGATGAATTTCAAGGCTAGTGAAGTCTCCGAAGCTCGTCGACCGCGAATAACTCTTTCAGAGCTTTTGCTTGGCACGGCGTATAGTTGTGTCTCCCATGACACAGTGCTGTTTTATAGAGGCACACGTGGTTTGAGCATTGATGTCTGCTGTACACATCCGCTGCCGGAGTCTGCCAACACGACCTCACGCTCCTGGGCTCGGACGCATTAAACAAATGACGCGTTCGCTGCGGCCACCGCTCGCCCCCTCTAAAGCTATAGCTTTTCAAAAGAAAGCCCGAGATTGTGCGTGCGGCTATTAAGCGCTATTGGTGACGCCCATGTTTGTGAAATTGGCTACATCCCTGCAGCTCCAAACAGCGTGCTTTGATCCCAAAGCTTGCCACGCCGCACATCGCCAGGCAATGGCCAAGCATGTCTGCCACTGGCTCGCGAAGTCGCTTGTTTTTGTTCTTTTTTTTTTCTCCGTTAACGGGCGCCATTTAGTCGGCGTCGAGGCAACCCTGTGGCACACATACAGCTCGAAGTGCCCACCTTTCGCACGAGTGCAATGTAGCTCCCATGCCAAAACAAATTGGCGCTCGTATAAAGGAATGCAATGCGATCGCCGCGCAGCGTAGTACGAATATTGCCTGGGAGTTCGTTTTCGCGCGAACTCAGGGAAAAGTAATTACTATGTCCTGCTGGGCGGGCGCCTTATTGATAGAGGCGGCGCATGCTCGCACGTGCTCGGGGCAGAAAATATATGTTGGCTGACTTCGTTTATTGGTTCTTTTCGGGTTTTTTTTTTCGTTTCTGTTTTATATATAGCAGGCAGCTTTTCGGAAGCTGAGCATTCATGTATAATCAACTGCCGGAACGGTGGTGCCGTGAGCGCAATTACAGCCGCAAGCCGGCCAAAAGAAATATAGCTATCCTTAAGTGAGCTGCATTTCCTTGACGCTGGCATTGCAGCTTTCGGAAGTATGCAGCCTCTGTATTGCAGTTGTGAACACTTGCATGAATGCCAGCTAGGTACTTATAAAGAGTGGGGAAGTTGGGGAGGGAGGGGGTGAGGGGGGAGCACTGAAATGGTTTATCTCGCTTCTCAGTGCGTGGGTTACTATGGTTACCGTAGCCCTTCTTCCTAAATATCTAGCATAATCTAATGCGCAGTATGGCACTTTCTTCCGCAGCGACTACCCCATAAACTGAGCTTACGTTGAGTTTGTATGTTTTTGTTGGCTGATAATTGCGCATCATATGAATCGGGAATTGGGGACCTGTGTTGCCATTTTTTTTACCTTTATGTGTTTAGGCAACTAGATAAAGCTGCTTCTTTCGGCAAAAATGACCTGTTTGCTATCGTATAGAGGTACCAGCTGCCATAATAATACACAATGCTGCCTAAATATCTCTGAGTGTAAGAGCCAAATGTGCTCTTTGTACATTTATCTTGTTACTCTCAGGAAAAAGGCTAGCGCTTCTCTCTTTAGTCTATCAGACCAACTAATTTTCAGACACTTCACGTGTAGCACAATGGCGACCTATCGCAATGATAGTGGCACGCTGAAAGTTTACGGACATGCTTGTCATCAAACAACCGTATGTAGTACAAGCGAAACAAGAACATTGTTCTTCGCTCAAATATTGCAGAGGAGCTATAGAAAAGCCTGCCACGTGTTATTTCTGTGTTGAGATGAAGCATACGTCATTAGGGTATGACAGTTTTTTCCTTTGTTCTATTGTGTTATGCTCAACCACAACGTTACTTCAGAACTGACGCATCCCTGTGACGTCACGCCTGCATATGTCTATAAAAATTCTTAAAATCTGGTTTAGCTTTAGCCCATGTATGCATAAGAAGCGCCATTTCCGGCTGTATTATTATTGTTTTCTAACATTTACGCCTTGCCAGTCTGGCACACAGTACTTGTATCAAACTATACTGGTGAACTAACGAAAGCTAACAGAATGCGACTGCGCCAGCACCTCATGAAACCGGCAAGCCCAAGGCGTTGATTAGAGAAGGATATCGTCTGGTTCAGTTTGCCTGTTGTTTCTGCACGAACCTCGGATGTAGATATCTATAGCGGCATCAAATGAAGAGCCCGCAGAGAACTACGTAAGAAGCCTAGAAAGGTATTAAATGTGAACGAAAACTTCGCCGGATTTACTCACTGAGGCACGAAATTGGAAAGGTACTGTAGGCCTGCGGCAGATGCTAGAGATGGCTTCTGTATGATGGCCGCATGTGGCTTGGTCGTCGTTACGATGAGCGCGCAGTCCGGGCCGTACTCGGGGCTGTACGGCGTCGGCCGCGAGTCCTCGAACACCAGCGTGCCGCCGATACACAGCAGCGTGGTCGCTGTCATTACCATGTACCTGCGTAGTAGAGAGGGAGGAAACCGTGAGATCATCGCAGTGAACGCCGTTTGAGCCCAGTAAAATGACAACGCGTGTCAAATTATAGGAGAGAGCCATGATATTGGCCACCTTTGTTGCAGGTAAGAAATCAACTAGACGAAAAACAACGAACAATGTGTAATCCCGGGCTTTTCTCGTCTTCACGAGAAGAGAATTTCATCAAATATTTTTATTATCGACTTTAAAAGAACACGTCACCGACCGGACAATGGTTAGCTGCTTTTAATAACAAAACTTATTGTGCATTCCGCCCTTGATGTGAAATCAGACAGGAGCATTGGACAGGGATCATCCAAATACATTTTAACGCAAAATAGGCGTTGCAGCTATACGTATAACTGCTTGTTAGGACAACAGTATAGAATTCATACACTGGCTATAAACAGTACGTACAGAAAACAGGTTAAGTTGACGAAAATATAAAACAGCGTTCTCGGTGTCTCTGTGAACAAGGTAAATACACTGTCTAATTTAATTTTTGTTGTGACTGTGTAATTTTATATGCAATTTATTTCTTCTGTAGGGATTCAAGAGTCTTGATACCGAAACGCATGAATACGCGAAGCTTTGCAACAATCAGCTTATTGTTTCGAAATATCCCTAATTTTCTATTCTCGTCACGGACTTTTAAAGAAAATCGCGAGTGCCGCACGGCTACGAGTGATTGATCGACGTCATTAAATTTTTTTTCTCAAACGGGTTGCGATTTGTCAAAAGCACGTGTTGTCGTTTGACGTATCCAGCCAGGCCTCCTTCTCCGTTATTCGGTCGAACGAGCGCCCGCTCGCGCCGCCAATGAAAAGCCATTTTCAGGGCAGACGGGTTGTCGAGCGTCTAGACTTCGTGCCTCATTGCTCTTTTCAATTTGAAATCACTGAAGCTTGACGGGGCCGCCGTCGCGCTGAGTGGTTTGCGTTTCTCGAACGTAAAACGAAGCAAAACAAAACAGAGAAAAGATATATGCATATATTTATTCGTATTATGTAGAGAGCACTGGTTGCGCGTCTTATATAACGCGCCTTGAACGGCCGCAAATGTTTTTTAATAGAAGCTTCGTTTACATTGGAATGTAACGATTAACTTTAGAGGGAGTAAGAACCATATAAATTGACTGGAAGCAGCTGTCAGAGCAACTGCTTGCCTGAATCATATTGCGTAAACTTAGGAGGCCTGGCTCCCTGTTCCATGCCTGCCCCCAAAAGTCCCGTAACTACGGGTTTACCTCTTTATATTAACTACGGAATTTAACTATTAACTGCAAGATTTAACCACGGAATTTACTGCAACATATTCTTTTATAGTAACGTACGCTATACATCTCAACATTTGCGGAATAATAAGAAATAAATAAATTGCAGCCGACACGATGTATAATGCAGCAATGCCTAGCTTTCTCCCACGAAAGCTATGAAGCCTTCGGAGCCTGCATTCGCAAAAAGAAAAAAAAAATCTTATGCAAGAATTTTAGACAATATTTCATACAAAATTTCACGACAAAATTTCAGGCAAACCTGACGCTAGACGTGATATTGACGCTAGACAATGGCAACGACTTCTTTCGAAACGGAAAGCTTTGTGAAATCGGCCCCAGAATTCGCAAGGGAGAGCGCAGAACGTGACGGTGCTGTAAAAACTAGTGTATCCCGTTTCGTTATGCTGTAATCCGTACAAGCCAGAGGGTGCCTCACACCCATCGCTTGTCTACAAAACAATGTCAGTTGAAACGAAGTTGTGATGCCAATGCCTGACAAGAGCCTTAAATTAAGACAAAATTGAAGCATATTCAATTCACAAAGCTTCTCTTTCGTAAGTGCTGTTTCCCATTGGCCAACACGTTTTGCTAGTGATATGTCCAGCACCGTGATTGGCTGAAATATTATATGATCAACATTTTTAGCCTAAGACTTCTTTTTTCTTTCTTTTGTGAATACGGGCCCTGATTCGCATCGAGTAAAGAAGTAGTAAAAGTAGTATCTCACTCGTGCCTCCGACTCAGAAAATTAATGCTGCCCTAAGTCATCACTTCTCTATTTCGTCTGTCAATTATTCTTCATGTTTTTACAAGAAAAAAAGAGAGATGAAGGCAGGGGGTTGACACGGACGCGCGGACCAGCCGCGATCAAACATTGACGCAGAGAGACGTCACGGCGTCGCGTTGTCAGGCGGCGAAGCGCGATGAGTCGTGTCGTCGGACGTGCGCTTCAGCGGCAGTCAATCCAGCATCCCGCACAACCAGTTGCACGTATACGAACGGAGCGAATGAACTATCAAACAAACAAACAAGCGAACTGAACAAACGGTATCGAAGATAGTCAGGTGCCTCTCATCTGACGTACCGTTCTCGCCGGCCGTCAGCTAATACATGCAGCGCACAAGCCGCAAAGAAGTGATGCGCGTCCCCCTGCTCCGAACGTTACGGACTTGTCCGTGCTGTACACTGCGTGCCTTCCTTGCTCCAATCGTACAGCGAGCGCACGCGCTTGCGTTCACGTGCGTTGGCCATCGGCGAAGGTGCACCGCATCCTTCGTACAGTGGCTGACACGACGAGTAAAACGTATTTATCGACCACACGCTGGGTGACCTCGGCGAGTTGACCCCGGCTGACGCGGCGCGCGAGCGCATTACACGCTCGTTACGGTCCGCCAGCCGCCGATCTCGCTTACCGCTGACGTCTCGGTGTTTCTCCGCCGGACGTGTGCTGGCAAGGTCCCGCCGAGTGCGAGCACAGCCTTTTCTGTTTTCGCTTCATTTCACTTTTTATTCAGTCAGCGTTTGTGTTCTCTTATGGAGCCTAATAAATGCGCGTCCGTTTGCGGAGGCATGTCGTTCAGCCATATAATGCCACGCTGCTCGCGTGCGTGGTCATCCTTTGCATCTTTGGGTTGACAGGTGCCGCAATTCAAGGCTCAGATTTCGTAATCTCACCGCCCCTTCTCTCTGATTTTTTTTCAATTTTCTTATAAATTGAGGTGGTAGGAAACTTATCACATTTTTCAAAAAGAAAGAGTTCGTGCGTTTGTGCAACCTGGGACGCTGAGGAACAATATTGCAGCGGCTTAACGAAGAAAGCTTCCCGATGACAAAGAACTCGTCGAAAGCAAAAAACAAAGGCACCGTAGTGAATTTATGTACTCGATTTCCATTCGTTCAATGTTGATGGTTGGTTTGTCTTCGAGAAATTTTAACATTTTCGGACGTTACCTTCTGTGTTCGGTATAATCAAATATATATGTATTTACTATTGTGCGATGTTAATTCTCAGGCGTGATTTATTTCAAATTGCACGCTCATCGCCTAAAACGCGGGTGATTTGATCTGACATCTACTGACACCTGGCATCGGATAACTTTCTCTTTAAGTTCGTTCCTACACGGAAGCGTTAGAAAACATTAGCACATATCCGCATTAGGTCTTCTTTTATCGCCATTTTTTTATTACTGATTGCTCAACACTCTCGTATGTTGTCGTGCAAATGTGGTTCACACGAAGGTATTTTTACTGTCTGGTACAACAGGGATCTCATCTCTATGGCTCCATGAAAAACCGTCTCTCCGTACCGTCACAGAGGCTTCTCCCATCACAGCCAAGCACTGCAGTGAAATTCGTTAATGCTGCCCAGCGACCAGCGTTCACACATTGGGGATCTTCTGCACGGAAGCGGCCTACATTCACCGTTTAATGCGTGGGTAATTATAGTCATGCATGTGCGAGTGCAATCATGAGCTTTTGCACGACCTGTCAAAGGAAAGCGACTCCGAGTCACGATGGCATTGATAGCATCTTTGTCGTCTTTGCAGGACAGTACAAGCATCACTTTCAAAGCCCCTTTCCAACCTTAGGTTGAACACAATTTAGTACTGCAGCGAACCAGCATTTGGACCAATCCGCGGTCGGGTCACTGACTCCCTGTGTTATGTTGTGTGCAGCTGCCAGCTCATTTTAAAGCCAGCGGCTATCACACAACTCCTATATTGCGAAGCAAGACCACGGTGAAGAGGAGCCTGTGCGTCTTCGCTTCCGCGTAATTACACGTTACACGGTGAACTTCACGGATCTTAAAGCAGTGCGCGACACTTCGGAACAACAATTGGTGCAATGAAAGGGAGGGGGTAAAGGGTACAGAGTTTTTTAAAGATTAAAAAAAAAAAGCAAGATTTCTAGTGAAGATACGCCGGCTTGGTTTCTCCGACAGAAAACAAAGGCCTGCGGAGTGTCATTTGAAATTCAGCCAACCAACTCACCAGCCGCGCGCACCATTTCACATTCACTCTCGACGCATTAAAGGAGTTGCCCCAAGATAGCGCTGTCGGCAAGGGAAACAATGCTCGAGGTTACAATTATGCGCGCGAACGTGCACACACAAGCGCGTAGACTTCCCACGCGACAACGCGCGTGCGCATATCAGATCCAGCGGGGACAGAGACAACAGCCGTTTAAACAAGGCAACGCAAATTGCTCCGCGTGAGGGCGGCGAGCGCGACGGTTGTGTTTTAGCAATTCGGAACGAGCGACCAAGCGGGGGGACACGCGTTTACACTGAGCAATGTAAACTGCTTTCCCCCGCTGCATTAATTGCGACCCACTCTTTACACCGGTGCGATGCCAGAGCACGAGGGTCTATGACGGCGAGAGTGTAAGATAACGTGACCTAGGTTAGCTGGAAGAAGGAGGAGAGAGAAATTTGTGGAAAGGAGGAGGGGTAGCATCGAAAGACGCAGGTTTGCTAGGTGTGCTAAGACGCAGTGGTGTCAAGAGAGGAAAATGGAAAGAGAGCTTTCTTTTTTTTCTTTTTTATTTTATTCTTCGGAAGCGAAAGTGGTTGGTTGTGCCGAGGAAAGGAGACGACAAAACTAGTTTCTCAGTGCCGACGCACAAACGAGCGCGAAAGCGGTAGCTGTGTCGGCACAGCCGCGGTGGGAGCTGCTTCCGGTTTGACGGCAGCTCCGAATCCCCTGACCGGCTGCAGTTCTAGAAAACCAGCGCATTCCCATTGAATTTTCAGCCATTAAAAAAAAAAAAAACGTGCACGAGCTAGCGTGGCTCGTCGCGATCTGCACATCGCTTGTGGAGCTCCTCTCTTGGACGCTTGTATAGTCCGCGCTTGCGTGTTGCTGCCTTTTTGAGTACACGCGCCACCCTTCTGCTGGTCGCCCTATTGTATAGAAACCGGAGTGATCCCGAGTTAGGTCTTCTGAAAAGGAGCGACTCCTTGCCGTTTTGAAAGCACCGACGTCTTTTTTTCTTTTTTTTCGAGTACGATTGAAAAGCTGCGTGGGCATGACTGCGCTCTGACTTGATCGTCCTTTTTTTTTTCTCTTCTTAGGGTATATTTTAATCTGGTTTCAGAATCCGTGCTCTGTGCTTTTGCTTTCTAGTGCGTGCGCTGCTTGAAAGCATATCAGTGGTCCGAAAGTAAATCGCAGCTGAGCAACCGAAATCAGGGCGAGTGCTCTGTGCATTGATATTACGATTACACGCTTTACAGGGAAAGTAAAAAAGGTGAGGGCGATTGCAGTGCAAAACGAAGAACGTTACCCGTGCTTTTGCTCACACTCGCCTTTTGTGAACGAGCCGTGTAAGTGATATCAGCCACTGCGTATGCATTCTAGCCGCTACCTTCTGAGTCGGGAAGCTTCACTTATAACTTCTTTGAGTAAGAGGATTGCGTCATTAAGTATTACGCAAATTAGACGACTTCACACCAATAAGAAAACGCAGGGAGGTAGAGAATCAAGGTGTCTAGTGAACACGTGAATGAGGTGAACTTAAGGTCACACTGTCGTGGCTTAATTCAGGCATTGCCAAAGCATGCTTTCAGGAGGACGCAGAGGCCCCAGGCGTCTTGTAGTTTCAGAGCAGAACTTCCTACAGTAATTGCGGCTGAAGTTTCGCGCGCTTCGATATCCCAGTTCTTAATCCATAACAGCGACGCAACGAACAATACTATAATACGTTGAAAATGTAAGAAAATTAGCCTTTCAGCCAGGATGCTTGTAAGCCAGTCGGGCAAAGTGCTTCATAGACATATGGTATTTGTAAATGATCGTGCTCTGGTACACAGAGATTCGAGCGTTTCTCCTCTCCTCTTCTCACCCCCTCCCCTCCCCCCTCCCCCCCGTTTAACAGAAAACGCAAATAAGACCAAACAATGTGAGCGTGACTTGTTTGCAGCGAAGTGACGTAAGAAGTTGAGTGACTGAAGGGTGATTCTCCTCTCCCATTGGCTAGCCAGTCGGCGCAGCCTCAGCCAATAAGTGTCCGCCCCCTTTCCCCATTGCACTTTTAGCTGCCAAACACTTGAAATGTTGCTCTTGTAGAAAGTTCTCAACCACGTTGCGCAAGATATAGGCACCAGAAAGGCTTGGTCAGTCCTCAGCTAGAACAAAATCGACGAAGGAGCGAACTATAGTCCTTAGTACAGCGCATATATATAAAATACCTACACAAACAATGTAATAAATGACCACTTATGTTTAAACGCTTGCTCAGGAGTTGCAAAAGAAGATGTGACGAAGACCAAACTCAGACTTGAGAACGAGCGTGAAACCTCAATGTAGAAAGGAATAAAAGACGAAGGAAGACTTAACAGAAGAGCATGGTGGCGTGATCCGTGCGTGAAAAAAATAAAGCGTCTGGGCTGTAAAAATTGCCATTGAAGAATGCATTGTGTGGGGCGACGTTCGGGACAGAGCAAAGCGCCCTGTTACAGAGATGGCATCGACTGTTGCTCACGACTCCAGCTCTATTACAGCATAATGTAGCCACAAGCTTAGCTTTTGTTGTTTGTGCTTGAGTATTTCTAATCTAGATGTTCCATGCACGCTCTTCTTCTTTCTTCCTTTTTTTTTTTGCAGCAGTGTTCGCTTGAGAAGAAGAGTGCTTTATACGTATTCATTTCGTTTCACATATAATAGCCTGATATTACATGGGAAGGTTTTTTTTTTTTTCTTTGGCACGTTGTTTTTAATAAGTCAGGCGCGGAGATGTTATATAACAACGGCGTTTCAGCAGGAATTGAAACACCGCCGTCTCGATCTTCAGAAAGTCACTAAATCGCCTAAATTTACATGACACCTTAGAAGAGGTTCTGCGGTGCGGCTGTCGCATTCCGGTTACTTGTAGTGACTGCTGCTGCGTCCAGAATCGGATAGTCACGCAACAAACGAGGCTTGCGGCGGACGAGTAAGACCGCGACCGAAAGCATAGGTTGGTCTCGTTTCTATGACTTCGACTTCAAATCATGGCAGTAAGCACTTTCTTGTTTCTAATGTGAACGGGGAACTGTCAACTCTACCGGACCAATAGAACCAAGATTCATCTTGTTTCACGTGACCGGTCGAGGTCCTCGATTTCGGAGGGTACAGCCGCGTGCAAAGCAGTGACCTCGTCGCGGTGTACCGCTTTCCATTTCGCCAGCTCCCACGCAGGCTTAATGTCGTCAAGCACGGGATGTTTCTCACAGAAGCGTGCCCTTCTCGGCACCCAGGGCATCGCCGACCCACATCCAAGCGCAGCTTCGACGTTGTCGTGTCGGGCGCGCACCCACCCACCCACGCGTCCTGGCGTGATCGCGTGCGGGGCGTTTCCGCGGTCGTCGTCATCGTCGTGGTTACGTAGCCTCATCGGGACCGCGTATCCTCGCCCTGGCGTCGCGCTGTTCCGTCGCCGTCGCTCGTTATACGCGCTCGCGAACGAGCTCACGCGTCTGGAGTCGCGCTGTCGGAACGTTTGTTGTCGACGCCTGTGATCTGCGAGCCCGAGGGTGTTGGAGTGATATCGCTATTGAAGTTCCTTCCTCTAATATAATAATAATTGTTGGTGTTTTACGTCCCAAAATCACGATATGATTATGAGGGAAGTGGTAGTGGAGAGCTCCGGAGACATCGACCGCCTGTGCTTCTTTGACGTGCACTTAAATATAAGCGCACGGGACTCTAGCAGTTTGCCTTCATCGGAATGCGGCCGCCGCGGCCGGGGTTCGATCCCGCGACCTTCGGGTCAGCAGTCGAGAGTGAGGTTCCTATGTCTCAGTCCGTGAGGTGAGACAGAATAGCTAAAGTAAAGAGCTTAAAGTCAATGTAGTCACTTGACCGGGTTGACTCGTAGGTAACCAAATCGCCCTAGTCAACTGGCTATGATGATTCCGAGAAAGAAACATGAAGCTAACGAAGCGATAAAATACGGAGCGAAAACTCGCAGAGCCTATTGAACGCCCGAGTGCATTTATTCTAAAGAAATGGTTACACCGACGTGTTGAACAAACTTTTCCAAATAACTTAATACAGTGATTACTAGTTTCATAATCGCTTTGTGCGACTGCGTCAGAAGCCAATGTAGTTTTGTTGCTCGTGTATCAAATTTACGGTGTTCTCAAGTCGCCTTCAGTGAAGTCCCGTAGCGCGCGCAAAACCTTATTCTTCGAGCAATGACTTCAGGTGCACTGTTTAACAAGGACAACCTGCTCGCCACAAGCCTTGCAGAAAATGTTCGAGCAGCCTTGATGTTCACACGCGGTCTAGATGCATCTTGGTCCCTGTATGTCTACTTGGTCAGGCAGTCACACTCACTCCGTTCTCATATTTCCACAGAAGTTACTTTCATTTGCGCCTTTCCACGCAAGTGAGTTTGCTAATATACAGGTCAATAATACACGAAGACATCAGCCGGCCGCTGGGGCAGGACGGATGTAAACAAAAAATGACCAAGAGAATTTTTTCGAAGAAAAAAATATCACGAGACATTCTCGTCGCTTCAGCGAGGCAATTCAAGGTTCCTACCTTTCAGCTATGAGTGTGTATACAAATTGCACCATATCATCGCTAAAATAAAAGAAGGAAGTTCATGGCGACACGGTTGCAAGGGGCGTAAATCAATGAGATCGTCCAAACAGGGCCTGTATGTCAGTACGGGACATTAGTTATTCAAAGCACCAAGCCGACGAACTGAACCGTTATCTGAAAGGGCCGTCCACTGAATTGGCGTTCGAGTAACTTGCATTTTGGCGCACAACGTCTGGTGCCCTTGGCGATGCCAGCGGCATTTAATTTCACACATTTCCCTGAGAGCTCGCTAATCTTCGGCGGGTACAATGGAAACGATAACGTTACCTACATTAGAGCGAAAGCATATTTGACTTACCGACTGTGTAAGCTTGCGAAGCTTATATTTCAAATAGGATGGGCGCGGCATGGCAGGCGTGGCCACTACGTTCAGCGAATCCCATGTGTACTGATGGCGCACGCTTTGAAGAAGGTTGAGAGCTTTTGTAGGTAAGTGCCGTAATCAATTCCTCGGACCTCTTTCTCCACCATTTCCGGTCGCTATTGGGACGCGAAGCTAACATTTAACGCATGCACATATATCACATCCCAATTTGTACGATACGGCAACGAACGTGACGCAGTCAGGTTGCTTCCGGTTTTAGCGCACAGGCTGGTAGACTGAAATTGAAACGTTAACATCGGCATCTCAACGGTCCTGGAAATTTTCTGAACGCCTCCATTCTCGCCGATGAGTGAAATGAGAGGGACTGGCGACGGTTTCCGCTACCCGCACGTGATCGATAGCAGCCGCCCAGGCTCAAAAGAAGGAAGTCAAGTTTCGGTTTCTTCATGTTGCAGGACAAGCAGTGAGCGTCCACAGGAAAACAAGTTGGGCGGGCGGGTCATCAAGTTCATGATCGCGAAATGACATTCATTTTCCGGTCTGTCTCACTCCCATCCCGCGCTATCGCCGACGTGCCCTCTTCTCAATGTTTACGTCAACACAGTTTACAGCAGCACTGCAAGCCTTGTTGATGCGCTCGCTTCCTGGCTGGTTCGGGCCGCGCTATCGGTGTCCACGGAACGACCGGGACGCCCGGCGAAGGGTCGAAACTAGCGCAGCAACATCGCGTTAATCGTGACCCGCTTCTACACTGGCGGGCCGCGGCAAAGATGCGTATGATTTTGTTCTTATTTCGCGCTCCTCCATCGCTGCTTCGTACGAGTTGGCTCTCCGGTGGATGGGCCGCCCGTGCACATACGATGCAGCGGAGAGCGTTCCACGCGTATGCAGAGAAGCCGCCGCTGCACGCGGCGGCAACGTTGGAACCATTCTCCATCGCCGCAGACAGGGCAAACAGGCTCTCTCTCTCGTGGTTACCATACGACCAGCAGAGAGGGGAAGGGAAAAAGTGAGGGAACTGAACGGAGGATGGTGCTGGAAGGATTGTGCATAAGGAGGAGGAGGAGGAGAAAGGTTTATCCTGAAGCGAAGGGTATAGATGGCAGACACTTGCTACAACGGTGAACGGTCGAGGGAGCGGGCGGTTGGACGCGCAAAAGAGACACCCGCCGCAAGATCGCACGAAATTGGAACAGGAAACGACACCTTTCCTCCGCGCCAACGTTCTTTTTTTTTTTCTTCTTGCCCTGTTTCTTCCTCTTTTTCGCTTCTCTTCGATCGACCATTTTCTTCGCTTCGTATTTACTTCCTGTCTCTGCAACCCTGCGCCATAACTTCGCTCTAGCCGAGGTTGCACATTAACTGCCGCTGTTGCTGCTTCGAAGTATAGGACGCAATGGTTGCAGCCCAAGATGCCTTGTGGAGGAGAACGTAATGAGCATTTCTGCTCGCCACGTTTTTCACTATCTCTATGCGCGCCTTGCGGCACGTCGCGAGGCATCGCTCAGTTAGGTTCGCTGGTGAGCTAAAAATATGCGCCGCGTAATAGACGACGGGGTCCTTGCAGGAGGTATAATGCGCTGGCGGTACCGTTGTTACGCGTATGTCCGCTCTCCGGTCACGAGATGATGAGCCGGCGGCGGCGCTGACGATGCACACGCATGTCGCTGTCATGGTTCCGCATCGCCGCTGCCACCCGGCTACATTGCACGACCTGCGTATACAGTGTTTTTCTTTTTTTTGTTCGTTCATGGTCCCATTCGCGGTGATATACGGCGTCATTCGAATGCGCACGAGCAACAGAAGAATGTTCTTGTATACTTAGAGGAAAACACGCGCTAGACGATACAGTGGTAACTGAAGGTAGATGTGATTACACGGTGCCATCCATATCCCATCTATTTCCGTCCGTCATCTCTTTTACTGGCGTTTACTTTTGCTCTCCTTATTACGGACCCGCTGCATCGCACTCAGCGGCTGCGACGCAGTATGGCTCTTTGATCGTGGGAAACGACGGAGAAAGGTGAGGTAAAGTTTAAAAGGATAACGCGCGAGACTTTGCAGCTTGGTAGATGCCATCGTGCACAGTCGGCATAACCATTCCTATACCGACATCTCTGCAAATTTTCGACCGTTGTCGTATGTTGTTTGGCTGTTCTGCAATTTCAATTGGTGAAGGTTTATTCACTGAATTATTTATTGGATCGTCAAGTAGAAGATATCAGAGGCAATATTATTTGGTAGTGAAACTTCAAGCAATTGCAGTAATATGCCACGAGTTTAAGTGAACGTGTTACAACGTTAAGCAGGACCATCAAAGTTATATCTTGTTTCCTTTTTCTCTGTTACTCTTCTCTTATCGTTTTCCTCATAACAAGCGCACCGGCTTAATCGGCAACGCATCTCTATGTCTCTGGAAGCTCTCATTCCAGGAGAGATAAAGGATATCAGAATCAATAAGCGAAAAAATGTCCTTGCAGTTGATGTTCACAACCGAAGCGCACTCGACGCTCTGATGAAAATAAAAACCCTCGGCGATGTTAACGTCCACTACGTCGTTCCACAGAGCAACGACACCACCGCTGGGGTTGTCTACGACATTGACGCAGCAATTATCGACAGCGACTTGCCGATTTTGATCCAGCCAGCGACAGATGGCGTTACCATACTACACACTCGACGCCTTGGCAGTTCGAATTGTGTGAGACTCGTCTTCAAAGGTGACTCCCTACCATCCCATGTTAAGGTAGGCCTCTTTCGGCATGCGGTACGGCCCTTCATACCCAAGCCCCTGCAATGCAGAAGATGTCAGAAGATCGGACACGTCAGCGCAGTATGTCGACATTCAGCAGTATGCCCACGGTGTTCCGAGTCACACGACTCTGACACTTGCCGTGCAACTGAGCTCAAGTGCCCCAATTGCCAGGGTCCTCACGCTGCATCCTCGAAAGAGTGCCCGCAGCTAAAGAAGGAGCAGCAGATATTGAGGAAGATGGTCCGTGACGGATCATCACACAGAGATGCTGCCACCGCCATAAGGCGTCGACGTCCACGTAAACGAAGGTCATCGTCTGGCATAAGGGAGAGGTCACGTCCTGCAACGACTCCTTCCACCCCTCCGCGTCCTCCTCCTCCAGCCAACCCAAATATAGACAAGACCATCCGTACGAAAAGCGGTTATGCCGCCGCGGCTTCGTCAGGTGAGGTATGGCCAGCACTACCGCAGACATGTCAAGCATCGGAGCCACAGCAGGGCATTTGCCCACTGAACTCTAATGTCGCAGCTGGTGACGAGATGCGAGAGAGAGACTCACAAGTGATCACCATGCTAAGGTCTCTCACGAATGTCATGCGCCTACTACTGACGAACATGGATACTCCGGCTGCTCGCAGCGCTCTACAGGTACTGGATGCTCTGACCCCAGTGCTTGAGACCATCGTTTGAAGTCATGGCCCACTCATCGATGTGTTTCCGCAGTGAAGTCAAGAAAGCGTCTCTTTTCAATGGAATGCCCGTGGCCTCAAACCCAGAATATCTGACTTTAGGCCCTTCGTCTTCGAGAATCAGTTCCCGATTCTCGTAATTTGTGAACCGAACTTTCAGACCGTTCTCCGCATATCTGGTTATGAGGCATTCTTGTCATCGACCAGCGGTGAACGAAGCAAGGTTGTTGTGTATATTAGATGTGAACTTACATACGTGGAGCACCCAGTGCCACCGGACAATAGCAACCAGTACGTTTGCCTAACAGTGAAAACGAAGGAGATTACATTCACTCTTGTTGCAGTATATATTTCTCCTTCAAGCCACTTTGATTTCAAACGCCTGCACAACGTGTTAACATCAACGCCTGGTCCCTGGATTCTCACTGGAGATTTTAATGCCCATCATCCACTATGGGGCAGCGTGAAGATGGATTCTAGGGGAAGAAGATTGGCATTATTTGCGACACAGCACAATCTATGCTGCCTCAACGATGGTAGTCCGACATATCTGCGGGGAACTACATACAGCAGCTGCTTGGACTTGACCATGGTCTCTTGGCATTTGGAAAGACACGTAAAATGGTTCGCGGATATCGAATCTCATGGAAGTGACCATCTTCCTACTTATCTGAAGATAAAGGGACTATCCAAGGGCACCTCTACCGCTCTCCGACGAACTACTGACTGGTCGGCGTTCCGGCTGCACATGGAGGAAACCTGTGAAGGTACGCTTCCAACAGGTTTTGACAATGAAATTCGCAATGCCATAAAAGAGGCTACGCGCACCTTTCAGCCTTTTCCGAATTATAATGAATTTGAAGCCGAATTACAGCGCCTACGGGCGATTCGCAGACGCGCGGAAAGAAGGTACAGACGAACGAAATCAATACACGACCTCAGAGAGGCAAGACGGCTGCAAAAGAAGATTCAGCGCCGTATTGACGCACTTCAATCTAAAAGATGGAAGCTATTCTGTGAGTCCTTGGATCCACGTCAGCGTTTGTCTAAAATATGGAGGACCGTTCGCGGACTTCGTGATCTACCGCATCAGCGTTTCCCTTTCAAGTCTCTCGCTCTGAAGCAGGGTCGAAGAGAGATTGAGGTGGCTGAAGAATTCTGCGCGAAAGTAATTGGCACTCAGGCTACATGTGCACCTATACAATGCGCCACTCCTGCGTCCCGGGACTCCCGCATGGACCTCATGTACTCAATGGAGGAGCTTGAAGCGGCACTGGCAAGCTGCAGGCGCTCATCATCTCCGGGGCCTGACGGTGTGACATATTCAGCGCTCGGAAACCTTGGAGAGAAGGCGCGACGCATGCTGCTAAGTATGTACAACGAGTCCTGGAGGAAGGGTTTGGTGCCGCCAGAATGGAAGTGCAGCCGCTTGGTTCCGCTTCTTAAACCTGGCAAATCGCCGCTAGATCTGTCATCATACCGACCCATTGCTCTAGCCAGCTGCATTGGGAAGGTTATGGAAAGGATGGTGCTGACACGCTTGGAGTGGTATCTGGAATGGTACAGCGTTTACCCAGACTCCATGGCAGGCTTCCGACGTGGGCGCTCCTCTATTGACAACGTGATTGACTTAGTCACGTTTGTCCAACATCAGAAACGCCTGAAACGCCTCACAGCAGCATTGTTCCTCGATATAAAAGGAGCCTACGACAATATAACGCATGGCGCAATAATAGACGCGTTGACTGAAGTCGGAATTGGTGGCCGAACATTCGAGTGGATACGCAGCTATTTGACTGGTAGAAGTTTTTCATGGTCACTGAGGAAGGCGCCACATCTTACCATCAGACAGGACGTGGAGTGCCACAAGGTGGTGTGTTAAGCCCGACACTATTCAACCTTGTGCTCGTTGGCCTCACGAAATGTTTGCCCAATACAGTCCATGTGTCTATATATGCAGACGACATCTGCATCTGGGCATCTGCAGTGACACGCCTACAAATACGAGCCCGGATACAAAAGGCAGCTACGCTGACCTCGTTGTACTTGAAAAATCAAAATCTAGAACTGTCACCCGAGAAGTGCTGCTTTGTCGCATTTACACGCAAGACAATGCGGCAGTACACAATAACGATCAATGGGCACGCAGTTGCCCACGACCGGAAGCACCGTTTTTTAGGCGTAATCATCGACCGCGATTTATCATGGACGCCACACGTTTTGTACATGAAGAGACGGCTGACTACCATAGCGCATCTTCTCAAGTTTCTGGGTGGAAAGTCGTGGGGCACATCAGTAAGGTCTATGCTACAGCTCTACAATGCCTTATTTCTCGGTTTTGCGAGGTACAGTCTTCCTGTGATTGGAAATA
Source organism: Rhipicephalus sanguineus (assembly GCF_013339695.2). Lineage (NCBI taxonomy): Eukaryota > Metazoa > Arthropoda > Arachnida > Ixodida > Ixodidae > Rhipicephalus > Rhipicephalus sanguineus. The sequence goes on from NC_051177.1 coordinate 88,768,338, forward strand.
CCTGCAAAACAAATTTGAATGCACTCCAGGGCCTGCAAGCTCAAGCTTTAAGGACATGCCTCGGTCTTCCGAAATGTGCGTCTACAGCGGCAACAATCGTCATTGCAGGAGACCATCCTGTGTCAACGTACATAACCACTGATACCCTCAGGGCTCATATTCGACACCTTGCCCGGGTACCTTCGCACCATCTGGCATCTTTACCTGCACAAAGACCGCATACAACATTCAGCCGCATTATTGCTGACCATAGTACTTTTTTGCCATCGAACTATACGCCTGCAGCAAGACCATCCTCACCTATATGGTGCCTACATCGACCCGAAGTGCGCCTTACCATACCTGGAATTACGACGAAAAGAAGAATGTCATCGGTTGCCCTTAAACAGGCTGCACTACTGTATTTACATGAGGTGTACATCACTCACACCCATATTTACACTGATGGTTCAGTTATGACTGCAAGCTCAACCGCCGCCGTAATAATTCCTGCAAGAGCTACCACAATACAGCTCAAAATGTATCACGCAACCTCAACTACAGCTGCTGAACTAGTAGCGCTCCGTGCTGCTCTTCAATTTGTCATGGAGCAGTCACCTACTTCGTGGTCTATCTTCTGCGATAGCAAAGCAGCCCTCCAAAGTCTACCCTCTGCTTTGCGTCATGGCTCACATGAGCAGCTCGTCGGGGAAATTAGGCAAATCCACCATGCAGCAATAGAAAAAGGGCACCAAGTAATATTCCAGTGGCTGCCTAGTCACTGTGGAATTACGGGAAATGACCAAGCGGACGCAGCTGCCCGATCCGCTCACGACGGTGTCAGCAGTATCACCATTCCCCTCTCAAGATCGGACGCCGCAAAAGAGCTTCGTGTGCTAGCTCGTCGTATAACGTTGAACTTGTGGAAATCATCGACATTTACAAGTGCACGGCTGCATACCTTGGACCCTGATCTTCAATTACGCATCCCGTCCAGCTTATCACGACGTGACTCCACCTTGCTGGTCCGTCTATGGCTGGGAGTGGCCTTCTCAAATGCATATTCCTTTATTATTGGAATGGCGGAGAGCCCGTCATGTGAAGTCTGCGGGTGCAGCGAAACAGTCGCGCACCTTCTTTGTGAGTGCACTCGCTTCAATTCCGAAAGAGCGGCCCTCTCAGCCGCACTAGGCCAGCTGGACAACCGCCCTCTCACGGAGAAGAAAATCCTAGGGCCCTGGCCTACCCGGTCTTCAGCACGAGCCGCTCTGAAGGCGTTGTTGCGGTTTCTCCAAGCAACCAGACTAAATGTCAAACTGTGACTGATGGAAGAAAATGACTGATGGAAGAAAAATGACTGATGTTGCTGTGTAGTACTTGGACTGCTGTTATGACTTCGTTTTGTTTGTTTGTTTTTTATTGTTGTTGTAGTATTTTGTCGCGTGCTGTCGTCACAAACTCTTCTTCTTCTTCTCTTTCATTCTTTTACATCCCCTTTCCCCTCCCCACGTGCAGGGTAGCAAACCGGAGACTGCTTCTGGTTAACCTCCCTGTCTTTCCTTTCTCCCTCTTCTCTCTCTCTCTCTCTCATAAACGCGGTTTAATCGCTAGCTATACCATGACCAGAATTGCTCTTTTCGGCTGTTGGGATGCAGCATGCGTATTTCAAAACACGAACGACACTGGGACATTAACAAACATAAGCGCTGTCAATCTTCACTGTCTATCGCTCAGTGTGATTCATCTTCTGGTGTACTCTGCTGTCACATACCATCGTGATCTGCCAACCAGCCCAGCAGTACAGTACTCACCGATTGAAGTGAGCCATTTTTTAGTATAACGAATGCCATGAGCAATTTCTCGTGACAACCGTGTCGTGTAGCTTGAAATACGGCCGCTAAAAGTAATGTTGGCTGTGATGCATGCCCGTAGCCAGGCGGGGGTAGCCCCCCCCCCCCCTTGAAATTTTGGTGAAGTAGGTGTTCTTACCAAAAATAAATAATAAAAATAAGCGTTTTTCTCAAAAAGTCAAGGTTCTCAGCCCCCCCCCCCCGCCCCCCCCCCCAAAAAAAAAAGAAAAAAAAATTCCTGGCTACGGGCCTGCTGTGATGTAAGTGTTCGAGTCAAAATTACTCCGCTATGCCACGAAATGTAGACGCTAGAAACGAAATTACAAGCATTACCTAGCCCTAAATTTTCGCGTTTCAAGCCGTGGGTTACTTCTTAAGCTCTTTTCGGCCTCAGCTTTGGACAGAGCGCGACTGCTCAGTCGCGAAAAAGTTCACTTTCGTCCGCAGTCGCTCGAAGAATGTACGCGTGACGACGCCCATTTCACTACAGTTTCCTCCATTTTCAAGGGGCAAACTCCGTTTTTTTTTTCTGTTCTCTTCCTCCATTCCTTAGGCTCCAAACCAAGCGTGCCTATAGCGTTCACGTATTATGAAATTTCTCTTAGCCATGCGCGGTCAACTTACTACCGTTTCGCGCGGTTGCTTCTTTTTTATCGTCGCGTCTACCCGGAAATAGTTTGCGTTCACTTAGCGTGTCAGTTACTGTGCGAGAAGCCAACGAGCGCATTTATTTTGTACCTGCCTCGGCTCAATCTTGCTTTTTTTTTTTTTTGGCTTCTTCAAGGGCGCCTCTGAGGAATCCTTTTAAAGGAAAACTCCATGTAACGCTGGCTGAACATTAAGGTAATGCTGTAATGTCGCTCCGTGGCAGCGGTTGCTTGCTAGCGCATATTTGCTGTAACTTGGACAACCTCACGTGTTCTCCGCCTCTGCTTTTCAATGGCCACGTTATTATTAGCGCGAATGTAATGCACCTTGCATTACGCTAAGAAGGAGGCTCGTGAACTAGTTTGTTCGACGCGATCTTGCGCTTATTCGGAGGAGTTTCTGCACTGCACATTTAGTGAAATGTTCGGGCTGTCGGAGTGTTTAGCTTATTCAAAAGCATGAATATGGTGTCCAGAAGAGAGCGAAGCATCGCAGCAATGTCCTTGTCTTTCTCGGGCAAGTCATGCTGTGCTTTCCTGGGTAATGGCTGCTTGAATAATTTCACGGCTCTTGCTCTTCGCTTCAACATTAGGTGACGAGTGCAAGTGTCAAGGGTGACGCATGCTACAACATACCGAGAACAGCGGGAGAATATTTGGACCCGCCCAAGTTATAGTACGACGCTCATTCTAGAGGAGTCGTTAAACAAACCAACTCAGACACAGTAAACAGGCCCAGTGCTACTACTACTTAGTACATAGAGTTTTGTCAATGTAATATACGTTCAAAAGGAAGGGATGGGCTAAGGAATGAGCGCCACGCGTTGATCCTCAGACGGTGCAATTACAACGAGGATTAAGTACGTCTGGGCACGGAGAAGGGGTCTGCTTTCTTCTGTCTCAACGGGCCACGAAAAAGGCGTTTATCTGGTACAATAACCCAGATGTTGAAACGCATAAAAAGGAGAGCGACGGCCGCCTATATACCGGCTTTGCACAGTGCAGTGCCCTCTTGGCCGCCGATTGTTACGAGACCGACGAGGGATGACAGAACCCGCCGAGCCGCGGCAGCGTCGGCAGAGCGGAGGTGTACATGTGGAGTACATCTACCGAGGGTTGCGGAGCTCCTTGACTGCGCAGAAACTCTATTTTCGTGGCGTAAGTGGCAAGGGTGCGTGGCCGCTCGTGTTGTTTTGGGTCTGTAGGAGGCCCGAGGAATAAAAACCCGGGCACGGGGTTATGTTAGGTCGCTGCTTAAGAAGGAAAACCTCGCGTGAATACGTTCAGTAAGGCGGGTGTTTGGAAGACAATAGCAGACAACAGAACGGCGCAACTTTGAAGCATCGCGAATGGCGCAGACGGATAAGCCGAGTAGCAATCGGAATTGTGTTGCTGCTCCTCTCACACGCCCGCTCTTTCTTCATAGATTAGAAAGAACAAATGAAGAGATAAAGAACTTCACATAAGAAGGATATGTACCACATACGTTTACACGCACCTATCAGCGCGCTCCGTGTAGCAGAGCTAAAGAGGTCGAAGAGTCACTGTAGCCCCTAGCGCTTGTTTTTTTACACTCTGTCTAAAACAGTGCAGTGATTTAGGAGGTATACGCTTGCATTTCTTGACCATCTGTCGACAATTGTTCGCTGGCGGGATAGTGAACGAAGAACCTACAATAACAAAGGTGTTCCACGAACGAGCTTGTTGGCAATTTCGACCCTTCACTCATTTACGCCGGCTACGTAGCTAGCACAGTGCTGCACGGAATTAGAATACGTAGAATAAGAAGTCTGACGGGGAAAGAAAAGTAATAGACTTGTTTTGAACGCACCTAGCCCACGCTTGTTTCGATTTGCATATAGCTCTGGCTCCTTATTACTGCAGAGTACTGTGACTGCGAAAACCGTTCCTGTTTGTGTCCGTGCCCTCACGACTCCAAGATTTCACTTAAGTCGTCTTCCCTTTCTTGCTTTTCTATCTGAGCGACTCTTCCTGGGAGGTATCTTGTTCACTACGCTCGTCTCGAAGTTCTCGTGCGTTCGGTTATTATTGTCTCCATTCCCCTGCAGCTTACGGAGCTGGCCTATTTGTTAACAATTCCCTTCCCAGCAATGAAGGTGACGATGTTTTTCACGAGCGTACCGGCATCACCGATTTCACGGTTGCGAGAAAAATAAAGTAAAGCGCATAAATGCAAAAATAAAAGAGAACAGCACCTCGATGAAAATTGCGAATGCAACGGCCTGACCGTAATTGAGAGCGTCCCGCAGCGCCGAAGTGCCTTCCTTCGCTACGTGCGTGCGTGATCGTGAAGGCGGCTCACACGCCCCGCGGTCGATTCCCATTCGGGCCCTCCTCGAAGCTTCGTTGCGTTTCTAAAAGAAAAGCAACGCGCGTTCTATAGTACACGCGGTAAGCCCTCGCGACTTCGGTTATTACAGATGCGCGCTCGGCTTCTGCGCCTGGTAGTCCTTTCTCGCGACCACTCTATTTTTCCCGCGGCCTTTGCCTTCGCTGGAGTTCGTTGCCCCCACAACCGTGAAACCTTCGGCGACATTGGATTTGGCGTCTGTACCCCCAGCCCACATGTCGTTTCTTCCTGTTTTCTTTTTACGTTCCTGTAGCGTGCGCTGCGTTATACATGAGCCAGAAGAAAAAAGAAAGAAAGAAAGAAAGTGCGTCTTCTCCTCGGGAAGAGTTCATCGGTTTGTAAGAGGGCGCAGTGTTTATTTACGCTGTTCTACTTGCGTAGGTACGCAGCAGCGAGAAATACATGAATGGATAAACGAGGGAACGGTGACGGGTCGAGCTTGTCGCGCGGACTATACTGTCCACTTTGGGGAAGAAGACCTTTGCCTTGCCTATTTGCTGTCGACAGATGTGCAGCCTATTTCCGCGACGTCGCTGCGCGAAAAAAAAAAAAAAAACCCTTAACAAAGTTTGGTAAGGGAGGATAACGAAGTAAATTAGACTCGGTTGCCAGCAGCCTTCAGGTGGTGTGAAGTGCGCCGAGTCCTGTCAAACGTAAGCTCGCGGAGGTATTAAAGACAACCACCTACACAAACACTGCAGGATTTTGATGTCCCGGCGGCTCAAGATTCAATTCGTTCTCTAAAAAGAAATATACGCTTGTTAAAGTACCGAATACACGGTATACATTTTGTTCACGTGTCAAGGCACCGGCGTGCCTGGCAGTGCCATGCACAATATTCTATAAGCTGAGGAGGCTAACGAAGAAAACAAAAAAAGTACGTAGACGCACAAATTAATTCCATACCGCCAGCGACTATGCTTTTCGCGACGGCTTAAGAAATTTAGCGTTTGCGCAATCAATGCGAAATTTTGACTGCACCCCTTGCATACCTCTGGCACAAATATTTCATGGGCGTGTGCAAATGTGCTGCGCGCCAGCTGCAGCATCGGAGCGATACAAATTGAATAAAATGTAGATTACCACCTTGTTCCCGGATCTAATTATTATTCCCCAGTAGCGAGGGCTTCAGTTGAACGTTTAGCTCAAATAGAGGGCGCACCGTTTAATGCCCCGCCCGGGCATCGCGAATTGTTTCTGCGCTCCGTGACCAGTCTTGGAAAAACGAGTGTGCGTGCACTCTATTCCGCCTTGAATGGCACCGCACCCTTTCTTCGCGACAGCTGTGTAATAGCCGCATAAACGCACGCGCTGCCGCTAAGTAAGCGCTGGTGCAGAAAAGAAGCGGGTATAAGGTCAGCTCTTATATCTACGTGGGAAACTTGGAAATCGTCTCAAGTGGCGAGCCACAACCAAGGAGTTATACAGGGAAGCGTCGGTACGTGCTCCCCGTGTCAAGTGGCCGAGACTGTGTTTCGAGACTGCCTCGCGAGGACGACTGTGCGCTACCACGCCCGTTGGAGTATGTATGGTGAGTAAGGAACGTGTTTTCCACGAAAAGAAGTTTTATTATACGGGAGGGCGTTTGCTCATTCATGCTTTCAATGTAAAGCGTCGTTTCAATATGTATGAGAGAGATCCGGAAAAAGCGTGTTCTACATTTCGTTGCCTCGCGTATACACGAAGCTATGCTGAGGACGAGAGGCTGCGCACTACACATGGCGCCACGTGAGTCCGCGCATCATTGTTTTGTTGCTATACGGATACATTTATCTCGCCTTGTGAAGGACTTTGTTTTTCGTCCTTACTAAAAGCAACTCAGAAGTGATTTAACGCAGGAACATAGATGTGGTCTAAATCTTTCGACTACCATTGTAGAAGGCTAAATGATTTAAATATTTGCCTTAAAGATTGTTAAGAGCAGGCAGCGGGATAATCGAAAGCGATCAGACAGGTACATACGTATGGTTAGTATACATTCGAAACAACTTTGGTAAGCTTTATTATGGATTTCAGAAATTTCAATATCAGCGCAATAATTAGCCTAACAGTTGTAACCTACATGAATTACAAGCGTCAGACCATGGAGGAGTATGCTGTAATATTATCTAATTTAAAGATTTTGACCATTCACATTAACAACGTTACGTGACGCGCACTTTTCTCTCACAAAGTAAGAAGCCGATCAATAAGAGGAAATGACAAATATCTGCTGCCCTGATTCCTTCCCCCTGTGACATCAATGCGCTTGATGTCGCCAGCCTTACAAATTTCATGGGCGCACGCGATCTGCTTTCGTTAGGAGGCTGAAGAAACGGCCGTCGCTTTGGCCATTGCCATCAGCAACCATCTAAGACAGTAACTAGACATCCTTAAGGACTCTCAAGCGGCCCGTATATATAGAAATTTATTGATAGGGCGAGTCGGTTGAACGGCGATTAGCATTCTCCGGGGTGCACCAGATCCCAAAGGCACTCTTGACGCACGAAACTCCATCATCCGGCACAGGATAACGTGGACGCCGGGTCATACGAGGCTGGAAGGGAACCAGGAGGCAGACAGGGTGGCTCGAGGGTACACAACAGACCGAGCACCTCATGACCCTGCCTCGGAGGAGCCTATCCCGGTCCCGTGTGAGTATGCTGCCATCCCAAATTACTACGAGGGACTCAGGCTTATCCACCCCTCCCGCACAAGAAACTCACAAAGGAGGAAACTGTCAGCTGGAGCTTAGTCCAGACCGGAACCCACTTATTAAACTTACATTTCCTCAGTAACATGCGCCCAACGGAATACCCTGCGCGCTGCCCCTGGTTCTCTGAGAAAGCAGCACTAATACACACTGTATGGACATGCCGGGCCATCCCCGGCCTGCCACCCATTGACCAAGCGAGTGTGAAGCCGTGGGAGGAGTTGCTGGTCAGCGATAGCCTTGACGATCAGATCACTTTGATCGACAGGGCACGCAGGGCGGCAACTGCCTGTGGACCCCTGGACTTAGGTCAGCCAGCACTGCTAGATGGGATTTGCGAAACAAGCTGGCCGCGCACCACAAATACCTTTCTGTGAACAAATGTTTTTCCTTCCTTCCTTACAATATTCTAAAGCATAAATTATTAACTAGTAGAGTGAAATAAATGAATAGTTAAATGAAGAGATCTCTATGTAACTATTAAAGACGACAACGCCACGAAGGAGGCTTACGCTAACTTTCGATCGTGCCACGTTATAATATACATGCTAGTAGCCTTCGTGCATAAGTTCAAGTGTCTGCCACGTGGAAAAGCGATGGTATAGGTCGCAGCAAGTTCCGTACACTGCACAGAGTGTAAATACGTCACTTCTTGCATAACTGTGTAGCACTACTGATCACAAACCCTGGCTCAACTCAGTATGTAGTAAAAAATCGTATGTAAATATGTTCGACTTTTGCTGAAGATGACTCGCTGACCACGTTTCGAGTAATTTTTTTAATTACAAAGGGACGCGTGTGGAATATTTCGATTTTCAAAGTTAACCTTCTCTTTTCGACGGTATATTTCGGGCACTAAAAAAAAGTGGCATTAAGAAAACAAGGCCGTTATTCTCACACACACACACACAAAAAAAACATAACTGTGCTGACCTCACCCCAATACCGGGCCTAACAAAGCGTAGCCAATTTTCAATATTCGTCAATTTTCCGTAGAGCAGAAAAATACGAGAGCAAACCAGCAAAGAGCGTTCCTTTCGTATACATGTCCCTTATGACGTAATACAATCAGATGTTCATTTGTAAGCCCTCGAACGTCTGTAAGTGTAACGGGACTCCCTTTCAAAGCGTTTGATCATATATTTTCCAGATCAACCTGACTTACAGGTGTTCAGTCTCCATCAATACGGCTTTTAGTCCACGCATCAAGATCAAGAGTCTGAGTCATTACACGAAGGCGCACGAGCGGCAGTTACTTGCTCAATAAATCATTCTTTCGTGCGAAAGCATTCACAGAAACGTCCGGTACCATTCGTACCTGGGATGGCTTCCCGACAGTCTGCACAAGTAATCGCCCAGTTCCGGGCCACTAGTGTCACGAAGCCAGTGGTTCGCGATTACATAATTCATGTGGTTTTAGGTCACTTATCGCGGGCGTAGTCTAGACGACTACACAGACACATTGTCGTTAAGAGATACGCACTCCGGCCACAAAGACGCGCGGTGAAGGCGGGGCACAAGTAACAAGCTGGGCGAGCCCAGTGTATACTTACGACATTGTTCCTTCGTCTCCCGCGTCGGATATCAAACGACCACAATCACAACCGCCACCAGCACAATGACTTAGCACGACCTGCGGTTCTTATGCACGCTTTTCGCGGAGCGTTCCTTTTATACAGAAGGCGGGGTCTTGACTTTGACCACGGTACCCGAAGAGCGGTGCCCTGCGAGGCTGGCTTCCGAGATGCTAGTCAGGAGACAACTGCACCGGGTCGGACCGGGACGTGGGAGGTAATCCTGCGATTCTGGTTCCACTCGGCACAGGAGAAAGAAGAACGAAGAAGAATTTCTAACGACCGACGGCGGGATGACGTATACGTCTCCGTCGACGTGCTCGCACGACACACACACGCACACACGGATCCTTGCGCAACTGTCTCGTATCTTTGTTTTGCCACTCCTAATCCAGGAGCCGCATTCTTTCGCGGTCGACGGTATATAGACTATATGGCGTCTCTTACAAAGCGATGACGACGAAGACGACAGGAAGCCCTCGAACGTCCGCGCTGTCTTCACGCAGGAAGACCTAGCGGAGTTTGCCCCGTGTCCAGCCTGGTCTTTCCGGAATGGAGCATCCGGACGATGCCACAGGTGCGACGAGCCTTCTGTCTCCGAAGGTTTCTTTTCCTGTAGCAGTACCGGGCTGCGGAAGGACGTTCGACGGCGTTCGAAGCCACCGTTGAAGAAGGTTATCGCGTTATCAATAGACCCCCGCGCTGTCTTGACACACGTCCGCAGGATGACTGTCTATTGCGGGGGAGTTGAGGCCAGTTTTTGCTGCACGTCCTAGTATGCCGCGATCAATGGTCGACGGCGTATCGGGAGCGGGTTGTCTATAGCCTCCGAGACGTACTCCTCGCTATCTCTTCTTCCTCCGGCGAAGATCCCACCGGCTACTGCCGCCTTCGTTCTGCGCGGCGCGCGATTTGGGCATACTCCGTTAGCCGATTTCAATCGGCTTCTCTCCTCTGGCTGGAGCGCGTGCTGCGAGCGTTATTTTTTGCTCTTCCCACAGCTGAGTCTGTCCCCCATCGCCAGCGCTTGTGGTGGTGGCGCAGACGGGGCGAGGGAAAACCAGGCCACTGGACCTGCCGAGGAAGGCTGGCTTGCGCGCGCGCTGTGCACGAGAAGGCGAGGGAGAAAGTCTTAAGAGTCTTCTTTGCGTTTTCTTATACCTCCCTTCCATCTCATTCTCCCCTTTCCAACACTCGCTCTCTTTAGCCTATGCGTAGATGTGCGTCTGTGTGTGCATCTTATGTGGCTTGGATTCGCTTGTTGATCCTCTATGGAGAAGAGGATGGAGAGGCTATGGAGAAGGGTCCGGCGCTCTCTCGCTTACATTATACGCAAGCGGTTGCGGTACACGTGCAGTGCCGTGCCGTTGGCGTGGTGTACACGCATGGGACCACCTTCGGTGATGCTATCCTCAGAGAACGCGGCAAAAAAGATGTCTGCACGTCGACGTGCTTGCTCTTTCGCTTTTCTTGCTTGTCTCCTTGTTGGCTTCTTTGTTTGCCCGTCTGTGCGATGTGAGGCAGTGCCACACTGTGTGCGTATGTGTACGTGCGTGCGAGCAAGTGCGTTTGCCTTTCCCACATGCTGCTGTGGCCAGCTTTCTGCAGGGCTGCTTCAGGCCCACCGCGAACAAAGGCTCGCGAGAAGGAAAGAGAAAAAGAAAAGCTTCACTAAACTGGCCCGTTATTCAACGGGTTAAACGCTGTAGTGGTTACCAGAAAAGACGAGAAGGCAAACAAGACGAGTTTGGGCCCTTTTCTGCTCCGTATTGCGGAATCGTGGCTCTCGGACTTTCACCCTTGCTTCCATTGTGGCTGCTTTAATCCTTGCCTACTCGGGAGTACGTGAAAGAATGTCAAAGACGTGCGACAGTATAACGTGGGAAATACGCCTGCAGTGCGCCTGTTGCCTAGATGGAAGTCTGAACGTGCGGCGTCACAGTGGTCCTCGGCGCTTTGTTGTCGTAAACAGCTACACTGCTTTGCGCTTCCTTTCAGCTCCCAAATGTAGCGTAGTATTGTAGCATTTGAGAATTTTCTCATGATACAAGTGGGTTGTTTCTAAAAAAAAAAAGAAGTCTTGTTATCAATAACCTCAACTTCCAACAGAGAGGTTGAATCAATGAAAGACTGGTAGGTTAACTGGACTTTTCCAGTTTTCTACCCTACACGTGGGGAGGGGAACTAGAATTGTAAAACAGAGGGATAGAGAGAAAAACCAGGAGCGCAGATGATTTGCAATTCACATGCATTATGGAGTGTAGTTATACAGGCGAGCACTGAAGTCAGTTGCCTTCAAACACTGCAGAAGGGCTCGTACGGTTCTCTGAGTTGATGAACACAGAGACCAGGCTCCCATGATCTTCCGTGTAAGGGTTGTGGGATCGAATCCCGGCCACGGCGGCCGCATTTTCGATGGAGGCGAAAATGCTCGAAGCCCGTGTACTTAGATTTAGGTGCACGTGAAAGAACCCTAGGTGGTCGAAATTTTCGGAGCCTCTCATAATCATACGGCGTCTCTCATAATCATATTCTGGTTTTGGGACGTTAAACCCCATGAATTATTAATTATTATTTCTTCTGTATAAGGCCAATCATTAGGTCTGCTCAAGGCACACTGGAGAGTCTGACGACATTTCTAAACACAGGAACAGTGGTTCCAGAAGATGTTGATGGTATCTTCACATTTACAGTTAGCGAACACGGGTGAGAAAACCATTCCAGTGCGATAGCTGTACGAATTGACGAATGCTACGCCGACCCATATGCGACACAGCATTGTAGTGCCACGCCGAGAAATCTTTGCACCTGCAGCTGAAATGATTCTTCGAGGGTGTATAAACGATAGTCGGAGTTCAGCGGAGTATTCCAATGATTTAAATTGCCCACTTCTAAAAATATTACACCATCACACCGGATTGTTTATAGAGGTCTTTATTAGCTTCGATACATTATCTGTCCGGCCTGAAGGCATTCTGCCTCTGCACCTGTTCGTTCCACTTCTTTCTAGCCTGGAGTTTTATATATTATTGGAATTGCTAAAAGTGGCGCGTTTCGCACATAACGCGCCTTTTAACGCAGTTGCTCTTTCAGGCAATGATCAGTGAAACACTAAGCATACTTGTAAGCAGCAAGAGCGCAGAACTTCGGTGAACTTGCTTGTTTGTTTTGTTTTCTTCCGTACGTACGCACGACGCAGTTCAACAGGTATTAAATGGCAACTGCAAAGATAAGTCCACTTCGGCTAAATTGGCTGTAAATTGGATTCAATTATGTCAGAACAACGTTGACGCAGTAACTTGTCTAATAATTGGCAGTTTTGAATTATTATTGACCTATTTTACATAGCATTTGAGCAGACCACGCGTGCAACCAGTGGCAAGCAAATATGACGGAAATCTCAACAATATGTCGAGTTCTCGTCTGTGCGCAAGAGTAACCACAGACATGTAATCCGCGCCGTTTTGATCACCCGTGTCCACGTAACAACGCGGCGCCCACAGCACTCAAGAGGCAAGGCAGTAAAAGACAGCACAAACCGGACATCGTATCAGAAATTGCACCTGTTCAGTTATGACGCGGCAGCAAATGCGGCGGAAACAATGGTGACTATACAACGGAATCGGCGTGTCATTTATTCACACGCACTGGGGCGTTGTTCAGTGCTGCCGGCAGTGAAAACAACGCTGCTTTGTGGTCTCAGCACAGCATTCCAACCGCATCCGGGTTTCAATCGTCGCACCTTTACCACTTATGCGAAGTTTCCATCTTCGTATCCGCGTGCAATCGCAGCCACCGCAGTTACGCGGTGAAGCGTGCATACATTTTTCTTTTCCATTTACGAAACCTTCTATCTGCTACCAATCTCTCTTGCAGACTTTTTTGCTTCATCCGGGATTAGAGAGGGAGTGAGAAAGAAAGAGAGAGAGGGAGAGTTGCCGGCGTGGATGTAGCGTCAGGTACTCTTTGTCTCACGATGAGTCTTTGTTTTGCACGCATGCACCCTGACATTCTTGTAGACGTAGCATATACCTACTCAAGATACTGCGTTTTATGACATAAGCATTACAACAGACACATGTACTGTATGTATCAAGACAAGGCTATGTGGTATGCTCATAGTCATTGCCTATGTTCGCCTATGAATTTCGTCTGCATGTTTGTGCTATACGGTCAGTTACTATAAGGTAACAAGGCCGTAAACTGGGTAAGTCGCCACAGATTTCACATAATGGCGATCAGCGCACTAAACGAGCAAACAAAACAATGAAAAAAGAAAGATGACGAGGTGACATCCTCGCTACTCGTTTTTCTCTCGGTTTTGCCCTTTGTACACATAGCGCACTAATCGCCATTATGTCCAATCGAATTCAAGTAAAGAGACGTTTCCTTATTTGTTGCCCATCGGGGAGTCAAAGTCACGGCGCACTGTGGGAAGGGGTGGAGGGTGCTATACAGCGAACAGATCTGTCTCGTTTTGCAGTAACATTGATTCCTTCGCTATTTCGTAGACTGCCCTGTTATTGCGGACCTTTTCGTCTCACTGATGTGTGTGTGGGTGTGTGTGTCGGTGTGTGAAATGATGGCGCACCTTTAACATCTCTTCTTGAAACAACAACTCGATTCCATTTCTCGCTTGAGCGGCTTCGCTCAGTATCCTCCACTCGACGTTGCCCCTTTGCGCCCGCCGCACGGAATCCTAGATCGCGCGTGACTTCATCGACTTTTTCTTTATTGGCTCATGTTCTTTTTTTCCTGCCCCCAGAAATCGCTCGCAACTGCGGGTGCTCGCTTCCTGTCTGACTAGTAAATAAAGTGAGCTGGATGGAAAGCTCTTCCCTCTTTTTTTTTTCTTCTTCAAGGATGTCGGTCGTTACAATAACGTTGCGGAAGCGCCTGATGGGGTGAATTCCGTGATCCCAAACTTCGTGCCATGCTTTTGCTTCTGGTTTTTAAAGCCAAGCTTCAAGTGGCTAGGTTCCGGCGGATCGCGTCCGCGGACAAAACAAGCGTAGAACGAGAATTTTCGGCCAACCGATCAACTCGACTAATGCTGAGTTTTGCTTCATGGCAGAATGACCTGATTAGTTTTACCTCAAAGACAAGACCACTTGCATAAGAAACGAACGTTATGACACTTTTGTTATTTAGAAACAAAGGGGTTTCTTATGCGCTACCGGATTTCATTGTGAGGCCGCCGTTGACGAGATAATATGTGTCATGCGCAAGAGAAACACCAGGATCTTTGAGTGTGTCTCTTTATTCGCAGTTTGATAGATAGAGGTGTAAGGAAAGAAAGAGAAAGGGAGCTTATACACAACATCACATTCATTCATTCATTCATTCATTCATTCATTCATTCATTCATTCATTCATTCATTCATTCATTCATTCAGTCAGTCAGTCAGTCAGTCAGTCAGTCAGTCAGTCAGTCAGTCAGTCAGTCAGTCAGTCAGTCAGTCAGTCAGTCAGTCAGTCAGTCAGTCAGTGATGTCTTATACATTTGCGGTATACGACATCACTGTCTATAAGCACCTGCACAAGTCTGTTGTCTGGCGAAGATAGTATTAATAGGGAAAGGTTTGAAACACGGCTGACAGAACTGCAGTTATAAATAATAAAATAACATGTTTATAAAATGCATAGGGTTATTGAGCAAACCTAAAATTATGCAGTGTTTCCATACCCGAATATTGCACTTTATTTGCGTTCGCCCTTTGGGCTTTATCAACTGTGACGCATAGTACTTCTTTTCAGCATGGCGGCATCATTTGCTGTACTGGCCTTGATTATGCGTTACAGCGCAAATTCCCTAGTCTTCTAAGCGTTATAACGCATAGAGCAGGATGCCCATTGCCTCGGAGGCCACCTCGCATTCGGCCTCGTCGCGCAGCGTGGACCAACTGCCTGCGTCTGCCATTCAGAACATAGCGTCGGTGGCGAAAAGATTTCGCTTTGCACTGACCCGCCTATAGGCTTGCCTGTTTGCTTCTTGATCAGCGGCTCTCGATTAGGGAAAGCGAGCGCATGCACTTGTCCTCATATCACCGCGCGCTGATCATAAAACACAGGCGGGACTCGCTGTTCGCTCGATAATCCGTTGGGCGCCAAGGACCCCGACGAGCGAAATGTAGCAACAAGGCGAAGCCAATACGAGCGAATACCACGTATATACCAATAGGTCGGCGGGCGCGGGGTGCGGAGGAACCGGTTCTTACTTACACGGCCATACACAAAGTGTGGGTGCTATATCTCGATGAAAGACGACAGAGGCCCTGCCCAGGTCGATCAGCATACTTCTGTTGTTCCTTAATCGCAGTCAGCTAGGTGACCTTGGCTAAATTATAAGCGAGGACACTTCAGTGTGCCAAGCGGACTCTCTCGCAAGGAATCGTTTGCATTAAAGGCAACCCGTAACGCGAGCCGCGAATGTGTCCCTGCGAAGGCGCGGGGCTACCCCCATTGCGCGCAGTGACGCGGAAATCACGGTCTCTTTTATTTCGATCAGGCAAAGGGATACACTTATTTTATCTCCTATGCTGCCTGCGTACCTACAGATGTTACATGTCGCATTTTAGGATGGACGGTGAGTGAGTGAGTGAGTGAGTGAGTGAGTGAGTGAGTGAGTGAGTGAGTGAGTGAGTGAGTGAGTGAGTGAGTGAGTGAGTGAGTGAGTGAGTGAGTGAGTGAGTGAGTGAGTGAGTGAGTGAGTGAGTGAGTGAGTGAGTGAGTGAGTGAGTGAGTGAGTGAGTGAGTGAGTGAGTGAGTGACGCAGGCTATGTTAGCACTTCCATGTAACGCGGAAGGTTTTATTAAGACGAAAAGTGGCCGTCGGCGTTGATGATGTAAAATATCAGTGATTCATTAGATCATCATCGTGTGGTGACATCACCCTATGACGTCATCACGACGTCACAGATCGCAAAAATGTGTGACGTCACACTGACGTCACAGTGACGTAAATGTGACGTCACATGGTGTCACATGACATCGTCGCTTAGGCATAGGTGGGCCGATCTCGGAGGCATTCAGGCTCAGAAAGCTGGCAATGTCAATGTGAAACCGCGCTAGGTGCTGAAAGCTTTCGGGGCGGAGCATCAATGCAATCGAAAGAGAAGAAAAAGAAAAAGGCTTTCGCCTTCGAGTCGCCTTTCGCGTATGCATAAGCGACCGTTTGAGTTTTTCCTTTCAGCTTCCGATTTCTCGTTTGTGCTAAACCAGAGCCTCACATTCGACACCTGTTACTCCAATACATTGATTCGTGTATCTTCTTTTTCTTGCAACATTTTTTTGCCTATAAACATCGTCACATTACCACAGTCTTATCTCTCTCCTCCTATAAGTGCGTGATCTTCCGTCGGGCCCCAGGTTAAACTCTTCCTGCCCCCGTAATGAGTGCCTTCAAGTGCGCATCTGTTTCAGCATGTTTCAGCATTCGCGCGCCTCTCAAACAAATAAACTAACGGCTCCGGTGTTTCTCTTATTCACTGTCTTTTCATTTCCTGGCAACTAACTTTGGAAGGGGACGACCGCGCTTCCTCTGCACACACACGAAGCTCTGCAGCCACCGCGCGCGTCATTATGTCGTTACACGTGCCCTCGCATAGAATGCAATCTCGGCCATCCAGGCAATTCAGACCACCGCTCCAGGCTGCAGAAAGGTGTATCTTATGAATCCCAGCCGCATATGCAAGGAAAAAACCCGTGACGCGCTCCCGGGCATTCCCTAAATAGGCTATAGACCAAACCACGAATAAAAAAAAGTAGAGTGAGCGAAAAAAAAAAAACGCTTGGTATTTAATTAGGCCGCTGTAACTAGCAGCAGAACCGCAAATTGTGCTATGTCTGCTTGCGTCTTGTACCCAACGCGGTGGCTTAGCAGGTAAGGCATCACGCTGCTCAGCTGGAGCACGCGGGTTCGAATCCCGGGCATGGCCGCCGCATTTCGATCGGGCGAAACGCAATTACACCCGTGAACTCAGATTTAGGTGTACGTTAAAAATTCTAGGAGGTGTAGATTAATCCGGGGTCTCTTATGAGTGCACCGTGATCACATCATCGTTTTTACGCGTAAAACCTCGGAAGTTATTGATTACTTGCGTCTTGCAAGCAGTTTTCATCGGAGGCAAGCTTATCCCCACTTACGGAAATATACCGATTTATAGCGTAACGTAATGTTGCGTTAGACAGTACGCAATAAGGAAATACGGAGCAGTGGGGCCGCTGCGGAATGACACGCGACTGATGTCGTTGAAGACGAGTGGACGAAGGATCTCACGCGTGCCTTCGGAGCACTGCACGTAATTATCCCGGCGCGATTACACGGGTACTTTACCGGCGACTTGCGTCGAAGTGAAGTGTGGGTGAAAAGCCTATGCCCACTGTTTATGCCAGTGCGCAACGCGGTCTCGAAGAAAGAAAGAAAGGAACGGCGACGAGGAAAAGCGCGTCGTATACACCTTACCTAACGTGAACAGTGCTGGGCACCGCCTGCCATAGGGAGCCAGAGGAGGTCGCTGCTCGACTCCAGCGACTCGGCAAGTAGTGTTTGGAAGCAATTAGCCGGGATCATTGTTTTACTATGCTGGCTGTTTTAGTCTCTCGCTTCGCAGCTGGGCCACGTTCCGCCACCGCCGCCGCCAGACTACGACTTCAGTGCGCAAGCGCTCATTAGGGCGGGTATGCTTCTGTCTCCCCACTTCGCTCGCTTCACTGGCAGCCATATATACTACTCTCTGGAAGTGACGTTTCGGCCAGGCGAAGAGCAAAAACGGGTGCAGTTAAGTCGTAAGAATTAGCGGTGCGGCACGGGACGCCGACGCCGGCGTTAGCGCGAGGTCGAAGGAAAGGCCTTGGGTGTCCCTTTCTTTTATAGCTTTTTTACTCGCCGTACTTACATAGATTGGTACAGGGTGTGTAGCGTGGCGCCGAACCCTGTTGGTGAAGCTTGTGTTTTGGTAACAGGGGGGTCGCTGCTCTGAATACGGAATAAAGAGGGCGTTAGCGGGAACTCACCGTCTTTGCCGTTGCGTTTTATGAGACTCCAACTAATTTCGCATTTGTTTTTCTCACTGTCTTGCAGTAGAAGGATGGTTAGCGTTAAGGGCCTACGGCGGAACTACCATGTTAGTCCTCGTATTACGCTCTTTATTGGTCGACGCTCCAACCTTCTTCTCAATTCTTCTTCGTCTCCACTAGAAGAAAGTCGACGAGGGCCTGGGTACTTTAGATGCATGTCTATACACGCCAGCGCCTCCCTTTTATTCATACTACAATCTCTCTCTTTCTCTCTCTGTTATTTTGAATTCTCTCAACATGAGCAATTTTCGTTTCCCGTTGTCTTAATACCCTTTTCTTGCCTTAATCTTGTTTTTTTTTTGTTATTATCGGCATCTTCTTCCCTGATGGCTGCTAGAACATCGAAACGCTCAGGTGGACTGCAGTACTTTCGGTACCTTTCTATATCGCTTGTGAGAGATACACCCGACAAAGTGGGTGAGGCCCGCCATTACAAATATATCGGCGTCATACGCAGTTGAATACCACATTGAAAACGAAAAAAAATTTGCTGTCTCATCCATCCGCCCCCCCCCCCCTTCTCTCTCTCACTCCCTAAACATCAGCAGCTTCAGAAGAATTGAAAGCTACACCAGTAGGTGACAGTTCTTGAGCTTATTGAAACACAGCGCAACCACGACGCGGACCAAGGTAAAAGAGGCACAACACACAGCGTTGTGTTGTGTTTCAATATGACCAGCGGCTTTCGTACACTTCCCAATCCCCTTTGAGCGTACGATAAATTAAATCCAGCGCCCGCAGCGCCACGCTGTAGAGACACGCAGCGGCAATGAATCAAAACAAGAAGAAGGTAGTAAGAGAACGAGGGGCACGAAAGTGGCGCTATGTAAACGATAAGCATCGCTCACTGCACGAGCCGTTCCGGAAAGGAATAATCTGCATGTAGCGAACCTGCGCGAGCATGCATTCGCTCTCCCCACTCCCTCTCCATCTCCACTCCCTTCAAGTGCGTGCAGAGCACGCTTGCAGTGGGAGCCATAGCGCGTGTTCTTCGAACCGCGATGCACGGAGAGCGCGAACGCATCTCAGTTTTCTAAGGACGTTTCTCAGGCCGCTCACGGAGTGCGCGGAAATAGATGTCATCCGGTGATATAGGGTGCTTGCGTATCGGGCTGTTTCTTTAACTCACCTCAATACGTGAATTTCACTCGGGCCGATGTTATAGCATTGTGACATGATGTCCGAATCCAATGCATAGCATATACACACTTCGAGGCAGTATCCCGTCGGCGTGTAGCGCGGAGAAAAACGTGACCGCATGATGCGCTTGACGAACAAACACAGCGTTCTGTTCTGTTTCAGAAGCGATACCAAGTCGAACAAGCCATACGCTACGCAAACTCGCGTAACTTGGGTGCTTTATTGCGCGAACGATGAAGCAGGGATCGTATGCTGGCTAACCGTCCTCAGTTGAGAGATAAGTAATTTTGGCTTCTCGTAATTTTCAAGGAGAAATGACGTAACAACTATGTTTTACACGCCGAAGCATTGTAGGCCGCCAGCATTGCGGGGTTCTTTTAGTCAAAGTTCGTATCGAACTGTCGATAGAGGGACTGGAGAGCTGCAACCATGTGCAATGCAGGGAACGTGCTTTGAAACTGCCCTGTCCCGTTTTTCCTGAAGACCCTCGCGCTCATCTGCTGATTTTATCTCTTCACTAAAAGTTTGACATATTGAATTCCTTTCTCCTAGTTTTTGAGTGTTTCTACATCAGAGTTTGGCCAGTTTAACAACGTTATGTAAGTATACATTATTTCAGCTCTAACTCAGTACCCGTTGAGATCGCAGGAGAAGCTAAGGCACTCACGTGTAGCCGTGCTTTATTTTTCAGCGCACCCTTAGCAAATTGAGTCTGTCCTAAAGATAAAATCTATCTATCTATCTATCTATCTATCTATCTATCTATCTATCTATCTATCTATCTATCTATCTATCTATCTATCTATCTATCTATCTATCTATCTATCTATCTATCTATCTATCTATCTATCTATCTATCTATCTATCTATCTATCTATCTATCTATCTATCTATCTATCTATCTATCTATCTATCTATCTATCTATGTGTGTCTCGGTAATATAACAATGCGTGTCGTTACATTACCAGCGTGTAAGCGTAATGCGCTAACCCTCGCGTAGTTTCTCACGCCCTGCCGATGTCAAGTGCAATGTAGGCCACATAGGAACATTGTCTTTATTGCGCATCTTTGATTCATTGTCCTCAGCAGTCAGGGTTTTCTTTTCTTTTTTTTTCTTTTTATGTCATTTCGCTCTCTTCTCATTGCGCGTGCGCTACAACTGAACCACGAGTAATCAATGCGAGGCGGGACAGCTTTGACCTAAATATAGGCCGATACGCCTTCTAAGAAAAGCACGTCATTTGCAAAACATGCAATAAAGTGTATCGCTTGTATTCTGCTCCCTATACCGCTGTTGAATCCTGTCCCTGTCCTTCCTATTCACAGTGGCAAGCCAAGTAGCGAAAAGCCCGACGATACAGGAAACCAGGATCCTCCCGCGTCGTCGCTACCACATAACAACTCTGCCTCCGAAGCGTAATCCATCGTGGGCGTTTACTTGGCGTAACCAAAGACGCAGGGAGAGCGAAGCACGTGTTTTTCACTGTGCCCGCAGTTTTGTGCGAACATCGAGCTCGCTTCGCCTGAGGATGCGCATCGCTTCCTCGGGTGAATGCTGTTTTTGAGCACAACGAACCGCAGCGGGCTAGTGCAGGTATTCTCTCCATTGAGAGAGAGAAGAGAGAGAGAGTGCAGTTGAGATTATAGGTAGTCAGGCTGTCGGCGGTAGCTTTAGCGGGAGAACTTCGCGAAGTTGTTCGTGCTGCGTGGGGCGCGAACTGCGTTTTCTATACGTGCGTTGCATTCGTCGTTTCACGCGTGGTTTCGCTAAAGAAAATGGCATTGTAATATCTTGTTTGCGTCTGGCAGCTATAACGTATGAGCGCCAAGGGTGGCTGCCTCCCTCGGTTGCTTTTAGAAAACACGATGCTCTCGTGGTCATTCGTGCCTGTAACAAGTTTAGCACACGTTCTTCCTGGTTCGTGTAGCCCTGGAGCTAGAGCTGTACTGCTCTCGTTTTTTTTTTTTTGTTTTTAGATATATATGACTGCAAGCCGCATTGATAAGAATGATATGCATCGTCAGTTCCCTGAACACTGGGCGAGATATTCGTCGATGCCAGCTTCTACGCGCATTCAGAACGCCGGTTGAGATAGCGATAACGTCAGCAAATGGATAGATGGAGGTATTAACCAGATGCGTGAGCGTAGTTTCTGTCCGAAGGGGTCGACCGGCGCTTGCTTAACGCTTGAGCGATGGAGGCTGCGTTTGCACGACGAAGACAGCGAGAGAGCCATTGCGCTATATGAGAATTGAAAAAGGCAGGGAGAAGAAGAACCCGTCCTACATATTGATGTTAGAGGTTTTACTATAGGTCATTTACATCCGCTCACGATTTCCCATACGGCGTTCGTCTCCCACCAGTGCCTGCTCTCGCATAGTTGCGATGAATGAAATGCGTGCGTTTGCAGTCGACACTTTTCGATTAAATCCCCGTTTTTCAGCTCTGCCGTTGTTTCCTACCTCTTCTTTTTTTCTCCCTCAGCAGCTTGCAAGTTGCCTTACGCCCTTTTTTTTAACCCTTTCTCTCATTATTTTCTTTCTCCCCTTGCCCCTTCCTCAGTGCAGTGTAGCAAACCTGATATTTGTCTTCTGGTTAACCTCTCTCCCCTTCACTTCCCTTTATCGCTATCTCTTTCTCCCTCTCCCCATATTTCTTAACTTGCTCTCAGAGGTAGCAGTAGCAACACAGATAACCGAAGTAAGGCTGCTGGTGTGACACTGTACCCAACGGCTTGACAGAGATAGAAAGAGAATGTCCTTTCCGCTTATAGTTTCACATTGGATTGCGTGTATCTGTGCGAAAGTGGAGCGATAATCCTATTGGATATCGGAGCTCCGCAACCCTTCCTAAGGCACTCTTTGTAAGTATTAGGTATAAGGAAATGAAAGAAAATTCTCGGTACAACTAGACCACGCCCTGTCCTCTTCCGTATACGCGGAGAGGCTAGACACAAGTGCACACGCATACACAAAAGCAGAAGGTGACGTGTTACGTTCTCTATACTATCGTACACCCCCGGAACTATGCGGAAAAGGTTACGGTGTAAGGACAGAACGGGTATTCCGTTATAATTCTGTCTCGTTCCCTCGAGCCGCGTTCTCAATCTCGACAGCAGCTGCGGCGGCGGCTTCAGGAAGGAAAAGGCGTCACTCGACGAGCTTCTATTTAAAACACGTTTGAGATTAAGGGGGTTCCGTGGGCACAGATCCCTTTCTATTTACAACGCGCCTCACTTACGAGTCGTTTAATATTGACCTGGCACATAGGGAGCTCGACTCGCGAGTCACAGATATGGTGACTTCACGATGCATGGTCGGAGATGAAGGAAACTTCGTGCATGCATACACCCGAAGCGTCAAAATCGACAAACGCGGGGAATGATAACCGCCCACCAAAGTGGTCGAAGTGCGCGGTAATCGAGGTTTGCTTTTAAGGACATCACGCTATGCGTCACCCGCTTGCTTTCAAAAGTAAAGGTGAAGGAAGCATCATTTCACTTCAGGTTTATCCTGTTCTCTGTTTTATGATGTCGTTTCAATCGGAAGTTATTGCGCAACAAGTTGCTGCTTCGTGCAACTTTCAGGAAGGTTATGAGCTTCTCGGACACTTGCGACAGATTTCACAAACGTGAATCGCAGTTGTACAGAACTATTTAATTACCTTGATTACCTTCTCATCATCAGCGACGAAATAAAATTGCGCTGTCAGGATGACAGGCGCGCCGACGACCACGCACCTCTTCCTTCAGCCGTATGCGCCACGCCATTACACGCTCAAGGAAAAGAAAGAAAGAAAGAAAGAAAGAAAGAAAGAAAGAAAGAAAGAAAGAAAGAAAGAAAGAAAGAAAGAAAGAAAGAAAGAAAGAAAGAAAGAAAGAAAGAAAGAAAGAAAGAAAGAAAGAAAGAAAGAAAGAAAGAAAGAAAGAAAGAAACGGAAACAATGCATAATTTTAAAAGGCGTGTCTACAGTGTACACTGTACAAGATACCTCAGGAGAGAGTTTTTTTTTTTAATTCATTGAGCTGCTCATGATAGGTGGGCAATGACAACCGCCCTCGACTTCTGTCTACGACAAGTTTACAAGTAGACGTCATTGCAAATCATGAAAAAAATTAAAATCTCATTTTCTTTTCGAAAATTTGTTTACCCTATGCTATGAAGAATATTATAGAGGTTTGCTCTGCATTGGGTACCTTTAGATACACCTGGTGCATCGTTTGCAGCGTTACAGGTATGACACCGCTCTTCAAAATGACAATCGGTAGGACAATTCAGTCCTATCATTACGCCTGAAAAACGAAAAAGAGAATGAGAAAGAGAAAGTAGCGTAAAGCACATACACACACACAAAAAAAAGCGTTGTCTTGTTATCGAGCCTAACTTCCGGAATTAACGCGCATGCGCCATACGTTCGTACTTCTTCCGGGATTGCTTTCGACAGACTTCGCTTCTTTACTCTGGACGCATGCAAGGGGACCACGGCGTGAGGATTAAGATACTGGGCATGCACTTAACCTGTCTGCTACTGAAGCACGTCCACGAGGTCGTTGACGTCTTTTGCCATCGTTGGTTCTCACGAGCTAAGGGAGCCTTCTTCCGGTAAGGAATTTCTCCGCATATCACTTTGCCACTTCGAAGAAACGGAACGCACGCTCACGCGGCGTCGTTAATGCGTTCAGGCTGTCACGCAGCAAGGAATGACTCCTCCAGGTCCCTTTATGCAAGTCTGGCATGCTTACAGCGTCCGAAAAGAGAGTAGAAGACTGTATCCTAAGACGAAGGCCTAGGACGTTCTCCTTAAGTCGAAAGCACGCTTTTGTGAATTAGGGCGTTTCCCTTCGACTAACGGCTGTCTAACAGGCGGGTCTCTAAGAAAAAAACGGAATGCAAGACAGCACGAAATTCTCCAGGCATGCATATAACTAGTCTTGAGTCGAACCCGAAGGCCCCTGAATGCCGTGGGTTCCGTTACACCCGAAGGGAAGCCGTGCCGCATTTGGCAGTCATCGGCGTTCTTTTCTTTTTCGCCGGTCTCCCGGCATCACGCACTGGGCTGACAATGGAGAGGAGCTTTTTCTCTTTTCGTTTTTTTTTTTCTTTTGGAGTGGCATACACATATCACTCGTTCCTCGAGGACTGCTCTCATTTGGGACGCGTGTGTAGACAGACCGGACAGGCAGGCAGTGGACCCCACGTTCCCATGTATACACTGGCTTTCCATGGCGGTGGTCCGTTTCCTGCTCGAAATGCCCGCACAGAGCTAGAGCGTATATACGGAGCGTGATAACCCGAGGTGCTTTTCGAGGCGTCTGACGAAGTCTATACGTTGGTCCCTTGAGACACGGTACACATACTCGCAGAGTGCACTGGACGCTGGCCAGAATTAGAATCGTCAGGTGTGTGTGTGTGTGTGTGTGATCTCGCGGCGGGACCCTGGATGCCTGCGGATCCTGGTGGAACAAAGATGCGGAGAACTTCGCCGATAAGAGAAGAAAGAGTTCCGTGGGGCAGCGGTAGTCAATGACGTCCCGTGGTACGCCTTATTCGGGGTGTCCCGCTGGGATAAATATACGCGGTGTGACGGGGCCACAGCGTGAGTGGGGACCTAATTAAATGATGGCTGCCTCTGAGCGCGCCTTGAGCTGTCCCAGTTCCCATAATATATGCGGCCCGCTCGGTTGCCGCACTACGGCGAGATAAGTAGCCGCATTGTTGCTTTTATCGTGTCTTTTAATCGAAAGGAGTAATTCCGTGCACAGTAAGCTCTCGTAGAGCAAGGATAGAGTCGCACATACCGAGCATATTTATTGAACATAATACCGCTCATATTCGCATAAGTCAGGAGTATAATTGAACGAGAGAAAATAAAATGCGTAATCACGAAACAAGTGCGAAATAATTAAAAGGCACAGGAGCTGCATAGGTATTGACCTCTCTCGTAAAGCAGCAAGTTTAATATATTTCTCTTCAAGTGCTCGTAACACTGACAAACTCAGAAATTATAGAATTCGGCTATTTTGAGGCAGCACTTGATAATAATTAATGTATCAGCTATGGCATCGTATCATGTATCAGGTAGGACGATCTTCTCATACAAAGGATCAAGAGAAGAAATAACAGATAAGGAAAGGCAGGGAGGTTAACCAGTATAGGACAACCAGTTTGCTACCCTACACAAGAGGGCAGGGTGGGGGAGATTAAAGATGGAGAGGAAAGAGAAAGAGAAAGATAGAAAGATAGCACATGACACTGCACACATATGCACCGAATCGGTCGGTCACTTTGCGTGGTACGCGACATTTCTGTCATTCGACCCACAGTTCAACTCAGTGTACCTGGGATCCGGAAAAAATCTGAGCTGTCGTCAGCCTGTGCTGAAACAACTGTCTCTGCTTCTTTTGTACGAGAAGTATGCGGCCAGTGTACATATATACATATATACAGATGGTTCCACAAACAAAGGATCAAGATTTTAAAGGTGGTCATGAGCTCAGGCATGTACTAAAGATGAACGTGGATCGTCGAACTTTTCATGGATTCTTGTGACCGAGCGGACAGAGAGAGAGAAAGTGGGATCACCTTTGCTACTGCATTTCTCTTATGGCGCTTTGACCGTACGAGAGCCACCCAATTTATTTTTCTCTCCCGTCGTTGCTTCTGCTTTCGGCATCATCAGAACTTTTGCACATTAGGCGTACGCACTTGCGAGCTGCACCAGACAGGAACGGACGACACAACAACTACTATCCCCTCTTAAGATAGGGCGACTAATAAGGGGGCGGAGAGCGGGGCCAATTACCCCAGAGGGCTGGCAGCCGGATGACGTAATAGAGGCGCCCGTGTTTACTCTAGCGCGACCACCCCACGTGTCGCAGTGCTCCCGTTAGACGACTGAAGTAAAGGCTGTGGACCTTGGAGCAAGACGCTACCATGCCACTTCATTAACGCTTTTACCATTTTTGTATTTGGCTTCGTCTCCTATAGTTTTTGTCGTATATGCAGGCTGACACGTGCGGTGTAGCCCGGGGTCGGCGAGTAGGGAGGAGACGGGGGCAGGTCGGGCGATAGGCGAACCTGACCTACATACGTCGCTTTCCTCGCGTCTGCAGCGTCCCATCATCTCCGACCTACCGCTCTTTGCACAGCCGCAGAGACACAAACGCTAAACAAGCAAATCCTGAGGTCTCAAAGAAAGGCGCAATCAAACGGCTGACTATACTCGAGTGGCTGAACCAATCCACGGATTCTTCCGCGTTATTTGTGCAGGCGTCGTCGACCGTCTAGCCTGGTGTCAAGGAGGGGCCACTGTCTTTATACGAACGCTATAACTGCAGCTTCATCCGTTTCCGTCATCCCCACACAATGACAAAACGGTGTGCGCTGGCTTGGGCCGCTTGTTCGCGACTGCTGCAGGCGTTGTTTGTCAGGAACGGTGTAGGCCTGTCGCTGCATGCACTCTGCCCTCCTGTTTACACGGCACGCTCGCGCAAAGTTGCCCAGACTGCGGTGCTTTTGTTTGTGGCCTGCCTTTCTCGACCCGTGCATTGTATCCGCATTACCCTAGGAGAGACCGGCGACTCCGGCTCACGTTGCGCTTTTTGAAGGGGCCTGGGCGGCGCTTTCACTGGAGTCACATTTAGTTTCTCCTCAGTCACCTGACAGATCGTTTCGGTTTGTCTTGGGTTTTATTTTGACGCCTTCGCTGAAGCGCGTTCGCGCTTGCCTTCGTGACGACGAAGGCGTGACTGCCGTCAGTGACAGCCGCCGATCACGACGTGAATGGCCCGCGGGAGCAGTGTATGTGGCGGCGATGTATAGCAGAGCGTCTCGGAGGCTATGCTTTGCATAGTCACGGCGTGTTCGTCCCGCCCCTGAATCAGAGTCTGTGCAAACCATTGGCTCAGTGAGTTCGTGCGCTAAAGTTGACAAGGTGCGCGGCTCATTTGAAAGCAGCAGCGACAGTGCTTGCAAAATTTTACGATGCATGCCGGACAAGTACAGACGAAAGGGTTCCTTAAAGAGAATCAATAAAAACAAAACCAAAGCTAGATTCCGGTAACTAGTAAACGTTTACTTCCCTTACTTTTAGCTATTGCAACTTTTGACTCTTCAATGTGCAGTGCGAAGCTAATTTTATTTCATTTTTCTTGCGCGAAGATTAAAAAAATGCTTGCTGTTTACTGCTGAAAGCTTCACAGGTGCATAATGTAAACGATAACGTTCGCGATAGCTCGTTGCTTCGTCATAATCAAGTCAGAGCCAGACCGAAGCACTTACCCTATCGGACACCTTTTCGACTTCTGGCAGATATTGTGGTGGACGTCCTTCAAGCCAAGTGATACAATTAGTAAGATTTTGAGAATTATGCCAGTAAAACAAACTTCGAAATTAACGCGCTCTCTTAGAAAAGCTGCAGCATGTTCAGAATTAAGACACAGTTGTTTTCTCGTCGATGTTCTCAAAGTTTATCTGTTGTTTTATTAAGAGCATATATACGCTCAGTGTTCGCTGATTTCCCGTTTGTACGGGTAATTTTTCCGTGTGGTCGTGTTGACGTCATATGTAGTTGTTGCTCAAGTCAGAAACAATCTGCAGTTAAATGACTTCAGCGTCCTTCTTTGTAGCCTGCCTTGAGTGCGAAAAAGTAAAGACTGTCGCAGTATATAGGAATAATCCGCTAAATATCCACGTCGCAGCAGAGTATAACACAAGCGTACATGTCCACGTATTTAGCACGACCGAGGAGGCGTTACAGCCTATCAATATTCATGCTGTGCGCTGGTCGGCGTGCTAGTGCCGCGTGCGAATTGCTCTCACATCCAGAATTCGCCCCAAGGATGTTTAACGCCCTCAAGATCGTTGTCTGCGACAATTTTCGCAGCTCGCAATTTTGTTCCGCCTTGCAGCGGCCGGTGTACACGGAATATCTGAGAGATCGCGGCCTCCATTTACGCTTAGGAGGCGATTAAACATGAAGATTATTGTTGCGAAAACGGCGACGCCTGGCTCTTTGAAAAATGTACGAAAAAAAAATACTCGCGCTCGTTTTGGTCACATACGCGTATGTGGCGAAGCCTGTTTCGCCTTCGTCTCGTATCCGTGACCCCCGGCGATAGCATGGAATCACGGCGAACTCGAAAGCCCAGCACAGTGTTACCAAACCTGTTTACTGAAGGATGGAAACAGCAATAATAATCGCCTAAGTGGCATTTATATTGTGAAATGTGTGCACGGAAGCAACGTAATTCGGTAAAAACGGGAGACATATACTGAGTTTTCTTCATACCGTTCTCTGGAAATCAAGCACTATAAAGAGAAGTATATTTTTCGGAGTTTGGGCACCGGTCCTTTGCTGATAACGTGACGCAATAAACCGTTAATAAAGCTTCCTCTTCGTTATGTGTTTGCCGAAGGGGTGCCCTTCTGGCTTCGTTGACCGACGCACAAGATTACGTGAGCGTTATATGAGGTAGACAAGGTGGTCTGTGTGAATATGTGTTCATCCGTATAATTGTTGGGGTTTAATGTCCCAAAACCACGATATGATTGCGAGGGACGCCGTAATGAAGGGCTCCGGAAATTTTGACCACCTGGGGCTCTTTAACATGCACCTAAATCTAAGTACACGGGCCTCCGGCATTTTCGCCTCCATTAAAAGTGCGGCCGCCGTGGCCGGAATTCGATCCCGCCACCTTCGGGTCACCAGTCGGGCATGTGATGTGCAAGATGAAAGTGAAACAGTAATTGTTCTTTTTTTTTCGGTCAGTGAGATGTATGGTTTTGTAGAGATAAGGCAAAGAAAGAAAGAAAGAAAGAAAGAAAGAAAGAAAGAAAGAAAGAAAGAAAGAAAGAAAGAAAGAAAGAAAGAAAGAAGGAAAGAAGAAAATAGTACGGAGAGCGCTGATAAGAAAACCAACGAGTCAAATAACAGCGATGGTGTGACTTTTCTAACTCGGACGATTCAGATTGCACTTCTCGCGACCTTTTAGCGCTATCTAGTAGAATTTACAGTCATTGAGGCAGGTGCGTGAGTTTACGACGTGAGAGCCAGGCTGTAGGAAGCTTCTATCGGCTTAGATCACGCATTTGAAACGAGCACTAGGGTATTTTACACTTCTGCATCGGAGAACGGCGCTGGCTACGAGGGCTCACTGCTATAAACATTGCCTATGTTCCACAGGAAGTCTACTTAACACTGCGTGCGTCTTCAATTAGGTCATTGTCAAAGTCGTAACATATACAACTTTAATGTTTATGGCGCAATGGTCCCTGCGCACGATCACGTGCACAAATCAACATCTTTTAGATTATGTCAGTTGTAAGTATGTTGAGCTCGACATGAACCAGCAAGGAATGCGAATGTGCGCCGCCACGAGAGTTTTCTGTCAGTCTTTTGTCTGATTTATTGATTGATTTTCACTTTCTACTTATTGTTCCGTAGGTGCGCCAGTTTAAGAAAGTTAGCTGCATGCTGAAAAACCTGGCATCCAGATTGTTGCTGGAAATAAACGCACTAAACAAGCAAACAGTATCAATCGAAAAATATATGACCGTTTTACATGAAACAATCGTTGAATACTAAGAACATGACCTATAGAGCTGCACATATGTATACTTGAGTATGCAAACTACAGAATTGTAGCTTGCATATTCAAAAAGTTTCGTTCATTCATTCAGGCGACGTGTAATGAGTCATGGCGTGATCTGTGATTATGAGCTTGTGCAGCCATAGCATGATCTTCGAATTATTGCGTTTTGCCGATCTCTCTCTCTCTCTCATTTCTATCCCTCGATCTGAAGGATAACGCTCACGATGTCCTATTTTCGTACCAATCGCTGAATACTGCTGTTCACGCTGTCGATCCACCGCATAAAGAACGGCCAAGTATTTTCGAGCAAATATGGCAAGATCTCCATCGGAATGTCGGCCATGCGAGCTTTCATCGAGGCATCAGCGCAAATTGCGAATGACCTTCACCTCAATAGGAGTCGTATAACATACCAGGCATACCACCTTCGGCCGCTACGTGAGGCTGGGCACATAAGGAAAAAAGAGAGAGAGAGAAAGATTGACACACCTGCGCACACACCGTAAACTTCGAGTGCGTTGGCAGCCGTGTCGAATGGCTTTTTCACGACACGTCGCCCCGCGCCCATCTCGACTGTGAGCGGTGGCTAAATGAATCTCGGCTTCGCAGTGAGGCAAAGTCGCTCGTCAGTATATATTTTCTCTGGTGGGCAAGACCTTGACCAATCGACCACTGTTGTTGACTCTCGCGACCTCCGTATTGCTGACGTATGTACGGACCAAGATCATTGGGCCTCTGGTCGAACCTCTGATGGAGTTTTTTCGGGCTTATTTTAACTCGGCGTCGGCGTCGTTGGTTGTGAGCGGAAAATCAGTGTTGTCCGCGAACGAAAAATTGAGAAAGATGCAAATAAAATAAATAATGGAAAACTTCGGTTCGAGCGAGAATCGAGCACAGGCCCTATGCGTGCCAAGCAACTGCTCTACCACAGAGCCACGCCATTGCTTGAAAGTGCTTCGAAAAAAAAAAAAAAGAAAACACCGTATGAATGTCATGTAGTGGAGGTAGTCTCCTTAACGCATGGAATTTTGCGTGGCAGAAGCGTAGAATCGCGCCAGGTGTCAAAACATGTGAATTGCGCGAAGAGTAGGTGTTCTGAAGGCCCACCCATTACAAAGGGCTCAGACATATTTAATCATCATCATCATCATCTTTATCATCATCATCATCAGGAAATGCATCAACAAAGTGAGCCGCTGCGTAGGTTCCAGTGTTGCATTACGGACGCGTAGTGGGCCCTTCACTGATTCGGCAAAAGGAAAAATCATGGCGTAGAGGGCACTTCGCAAATGTACTTGCACTGGGCATTCTAGGATACCTTGAAACGGCCAATGTTACGCGCACAGTCGTTCGTTTCCTTTCGGCACGGTTGAGGCATCCACCGATAACCGAAGCCAAGCTAGCAATTGAGAAGGAGATACGAACGGGGCCCGATTGCGCTATCGCGTTCCACTCTTGAAGGCGAAGCTCAAACGTCCTTTAAGATTTTTACACTACATTTGAGGTATGTTGCGAAGCACACTACTTCGAATACCTCGAATCAACCACGTCTTGAGGTATGCAGTATTGCGCGTTGTTTGGCGCAGTTGCTTTTAACTTACGCCTTACGTGTGTGCTAACGTCTTTCTTAATCAGCGCTCTGGTAAAAACGCGCCGGTGTTTTCACCGGAACTTCTATTTGTCCTGTCGGCCCTGTCTGCCCTTGCTTGTATTTTCGATTAAGGATGATAGTTTTGCTGAACGAAAGACAGAAGGGACAAGAAAGAAGTTAGGAATGTTAACAGAGCAAGAAAACCATCTCGTTCCTTACTCTACACTGAGAAATAGGAAAGGAGAATAGAGATAGACGAGACCCGGAAACGGTCAACGTTTGCTCGTATACGCGGAAAGTAATAGGCAGTCAAATGCGCTAAAATAAATCATTAAATTGAATGGGGTAGATTTATAGCGTTGTGGCGCGATATCACGAGTGGCTGCAGCTTTGCAGTGAGAGCGTACGGAGAGTACATTTCGTTTTCTGCATTTTCTTTTCTTTTTTCTTTTATTGCGATGGCGTTGCTCTCCAGACGTTGCGAAATCGTGCATGCGTTTACAATAACTTAACGGCACGGTTGAAAGAAAGCGTACTAACCGGGCTGGCGATTTTTCTTTCAATTCCTGAAAAAAGCGAAATAGAACGACCGGAAGCGTGTGATTTCCGACATCACCATTTTGACCCCCGTTTAGTCTTTACATTCTACTGCGATTCTCTGGTATTTGTTTCTTATACGATATCACTTCCTCACGACATTCCCTTTTCTTAGTCCTTTGAAGCTTGGCTCGGCTACATTCCGATTTGGTTGTTAGTAGTTTCTGTTGGACAAAAAGCAAGATACAACTCGACTGCGTTTGTTTTCTCGCGTTCGCATTTGAAGCAACAGCTCTGCAAACGGGAGCGCCGTTAGAGGAGCAGACAAAGCGCGTTCCACTTTACACTGCAGTGTAGTTAGACGGCGTGACTTCTAAACGCAGGGTTGCTTTTAAAGAACAGTCGCGAGTACCGCCTTGCCTTCTTTGTCTTTCTTACGGGGCTTCTTTCGCTCCATGGATGTCATTGAAAAGTGGCAGTGTTTGTTGCGGCTGCTATTTAAGGGACCCAGACGGGTTGTTGGTTAGAGTGGGTCCGGGCGAAGTATGCCGTTGGCAATTTTATTGCTTTTTTTGTTTTGTTTTACGAACTAAGACCTGTCGCTTCTCGTCTTAGCGTTGTGCGGAGTGGCAGAAGTGCCGAGAGAAAAAAAGATCTAACAAATTTCGGCGCCGTAGGAAACCATGCGCGACAGCCAAACATAATAATTTGCGACAGTAAGTGCTCCTTCTCCGTGCCTGTCGTTCTCTCCCTTTACTTTTTATGTTTGTATTCTCTTTTTTGTGTGTACCGTAAGTTGACTTCCCGTGTATTTTATGCTGTACAGTTCGGAGTCGGCGCCTACGAGAAATACCCTTCAAAGCAGCTTCCTAGTTCAACGTATTTTATTTATTCTCTGTGTGTTTAAACACAGCGCACTGTGTTTAAGAACTACGGAACCGTTACTCTACTTTACTATTGCAAGGAACGGTGGCGTCGCCTCCAAGAACTACAGGATGGAATTTACTGGTGCTGGGGCAACTACTGTTCACCCAATAACTGCATCATCTTCCTAGTACGACGCTGCAGCGTTGAAATAGGGGCTGCTTATCTAAGCGTGTCACCTGTGCACGGATAAATTGGTCATAGTCAAATGTCAACCTGGAAGACATTCGTGCGTGTTTGTGTGATTACATACGAAGGCCACACTGCCGACGTGAATATGCGGGATACGCTATGGTCTACGTTCTCTCAACAGACAGACAAAGAACTTAAACGAACTCTTAAAGCGCAAGTTTAATTCACGGGAAAAAAGATTCTTTCGATTGACACTTCGGGACGGTAAAATTTCAGGAACCGAACGAAACACATTGCCTTCTATAACAAACATCCGAGTGTGATAGCATGTATGTTCCCGGACACATAAAAAATAAGTGTAATGCATTTGCTAGTGCAAGCGCGTGTTTGTCAAATACGTACATCTTTTTATTTCTACTTTTCTGGGGCGTATTCAACTTTGTAACTCACCTAAATTCCACGGAACGGATGCTTAGACATGAAATATGTATGTCATTGTCACCAAAATCAAACGAACCAAAGCGCAGTTCGGCACTTCGGGAAGACAGGGACGCCAGCATGCATGTCACCGTGATCACGCCTAAAGTGCGTTTAGGCCTATATGCATCTTTCTAAGAGAGAAAAAAACGCATTTCTACATGTAAGGTGGCATTAGTGTTCACAAATACAAATACCATCATCAGCTGTCGCGGCACGCTTAAACCCACTTTTTTTTTATATAGACGGGGGAATATATTCAACTTGGAGCGCGCTTGCGTGCTCGAATCTGTCAGGCGCGCATCGGCATTTCCTTCATAAACTTGGTGACCCGTTTTTTTGAACTTGTCATATCTTTCGCTTTGACGCATTCAGCCAAGGAATTACAATTTTCCCTTTGCAATTGCAGCATACACAAATGCAATCTCTTCCGGTATACTGTCGCTCAAACTAGCATGGTGGGCGTCGGTTTTATGTTAGTATATGCGTCGCAATGGGAGCAGCACAGAACCGCTGTGTGAGGCCCGCCTTATGCAATGCGCGTGTTTCGCGAGTTTGTAGCGCAGCTGTTAAGTGGTTGGTATATAGGAAGGAAGGAAACAGAAAGGCAGGAGTGGTTTGGGGTGGCACAATCTAAAGTCAAGAGGGCGCGGGCGAGCGAGTGAAAACATTTGCTAAAACTTCTG
Organism: Rhipicephalus sanguineus; assembly: GCF_013339695.2. Classification (NCBI taxonomy): domain Eukaryota; kingdom Metazoa; phylum Arthropoda; class Arachnida; order Ixodida; family Ixodidae; genus Rhipicephalus; species Rhipicephalus sanguineus. The sequence goes on from NC_051177.1 coordinate 88,802,609, forward strand.
CTTGGGCGAGTTGCTTTATGATTAAGAACACACACACACACGCTGTGTGTGTGTTCCTCTTTAAGTGTTTCGTCTTTTTGCGCTGGTGAATCTATCCTAATATATGAAAACACTTATTTAAAAATTGCGGGCAGTTTGCACTATGTCGCGCAAAGCTTGGCACAGGGAGGCTGATCGATCCTCGAGTCTTCTGGCTAACGCCGGTTACTTTCTTTTTATCTTTATCTCTCTCTTTAGTTTTTTCTTTCTCTTTCTTTGATTCTCGGTCTTTCTCTCTTTCTCTTTCTGTTTTTCTCCCCTTTCTTCCTGTAGATTTCTCTCTTCCTCTGCCTTTTTATGCTATATGTTTCTTTTTTTTCCTGTCTTTGTCTTTCTTTTTATCTATGTCTTTATTTGCCTTCTCCATTTTCAGTGGACCAGCCGTGAGTAGTGGGATTTGTCTAATTTCTGTGGCACATACCCGTTCATGATGACGATAGCTTTTTGTGGTCATCTGTTTTACCTCGAGCTTTAACAGCATCGCTGTTCATAAAAGGAAGCCGCAGTGACGTTCCTCGAGCACTGTGTGTGGGTGGTGTCCTGAGTCCAGTACCCCATGAGCCGCAGCCGCCTTGCATGCTCTCGCGACCAGATCGAGCTGCTCCCGTGAGTTTACTCTACACAGCGAGGCTTCACACTGTTGTACGGTTGGGCGTGGGATTGGCGGGTTAGCGCTCATGACGTGACACGAGCAAGAGGCGTGGTAGAGCGTAGTATGTACATGACAATCTTGGCTTTGTAGCTGGTATTGAGTGGGGTGCAGTTACACAGCGTGCGGCGCGCAAGGATGTTGGCTTGTAGCTGCCTACACGAGTGCGAAGAAATGTTTCATTCTCTGCTGCAGAGCACGCACCACTGAAGGGCAAAGTGAGGGAAATGTTTTCTTGTTCATGCAGTTGACTGTTTTCGCATGATCTGTACGTTTATAAGCAGCAAAATTATGCGAGTATCGCGATGCACAGTATAACATTCGAAAGTCGAGTACCATAGTATATTCTATAGACAGTGATTAGATATGTATTATCTTCCCGGAGTTAGAGCCAATAGTTCTAAATTTTACTTAGGTTTCGATTCTCACAATCGTCGTATTGTTTTTAAACAAACAAAAATGTGCATGCCGTGGCATGCTAGTTAGAACACTAGATTGCTTCCTCATGCGATCCTCACGTTTCGCCGAAACGTTATTAAACAAACTTTAGAGACATGAGAGGGATTGATGCAGCCGCTTACAATCTAAATCACTCGAATGAATATGCTTGCTTACGCGTGTGGTCAGAAAGACCATGTTTGTTTAGCTCTTAGTCCCGTAAATTATCGCTCTAGGGTGTCCGTAATATATAATGTGGAAATATGAAAGTGAGAAGGCACTGGTTTTTTACACCGAAGCTGTAACACACAATGCCATGTGGTAAGCTGGCTTTCCCACTTTGAGTGTTGCGGCAAAGCCTACTCGTGATCTCGATGGTGGTTTTGTTGTCGATGTGTCGCGGTTGACTCTGTACAGTGGTTCGAACGTTGGTGGAGACGTTCACAACCTGACCTTTAATACCAGACTGGCCTCCACCGTGTCGTGTACTCAGCACACTGAGATTCTTAAGATCTCATGGCACAGGACATGCGTGACATTCCAGTATTAGCCGTAGCATAGTGACATTTCGATAGAATCGTTCCTAATCGCGGCTATGTTAAGGGCCATTAGTTAAAGCTGTTAGGCCATCCTTCAAAGGAAACGTTTCGCAGCAACAAGGAAGATGACAGCGGCAGCGCGTTGAGGTATCTCTTTCCTTCGAGCTCTCCTCGCTCTTCCCACGCTTTCGCGGCTGATCGTTATTGCATTCTATACCTCTGCGTATTTTCACTCTTCTTGCCTCGTCGATGGTCGCGTAGAACATATCCACAAGGGCAGGCGTCCATACCTCGTGAATAGCGCATCCGCGCCCCCTTCCAGTGTGGGCCGGCACTCGGGTGAAAATAGAGCGCACGTGGACAGCGAGGAAGTGCGTCTCGGAACCTTTCTCGTTCGCGCGGAGGTTCGAACTGGTTCAGACCGGTTGAAACCCTGCCCAGCTACTTTAGCGCTCAGCGCCATTTAGTGGCGCTCTAAAGAACTCGCCCTTCGTTTGGCGGGAGTGAAGTTTTCGGCGCACCTTCAAGAAATCGATACATTTCGGATATTTCTATTCATTCGTTTTCAGTGTAGAGCTTGTTCTGAGAAAGTTGCCGAACAGCACCCAATCAAAAGACGCTTAGCAATGTATAGTATGCCAATGCTAGTGCGCAGTTTAGTCGTAACATGCTTAACCAAGAGCTGTTCCGCAACACAACATTTCAAGTAATTGTCTATGGTGTTGCCATGTTAGAGCTAAATAAATTGAGAACAATCGTTCGGGACGACTTAAATCTCCTTGATACCTTCCAGTCCTACTAACTTACTTATCCTGCTCCCAATTGCTGAATCTTGGCTGAAGTTTCTTATAGAATTACAAGGCGGTTCCTGCAAAAGTATAGTGAGAGAACTCATGATACAACTGCTCATACCCGCGGTCGTGTATTCGCCCAAGCGCTGGTGCTGTGTGTGCCACACTCTTCTTTAATCCGTCGTATTTTCTTACGTATGAAACATTCGCTGCGATGCACAGCCACTTGGCCCCCCCGTCGAGCCATAATGTCTTTTATTAACTTCGTACGCTATATACTTCCTGTCGTACTGAGGAAGCTCATTAAAATAAGGCTTTTTTGTTTCTTTTTATATTTCTGCTTAGCTAACACTGGCACATGAAACACCAAGTACGCAAGGGCTAAGGCTCCATGATAATCCTATTTAAAGTAACATGCCGGTGTCCTCAGAAAGCTACTCAGGAATTCATGCGAAAGCTGGCTCTGCAATCGGTCTCGGAAACGCCTATGAAGTGAAATTAGCTTTGAAATTGCAATGCTAAAAGCTTTATTTTTTTGTTCTATGATTATGGGGGACGCCGTATTGGAAGGCTTCGGCAATTTCGACCACCTGGAGTTCCTTAATGCGCACCTAAATCTAAGTACGCGGGCCTCAAACATTTTCGCCTCCATCGAAAATGCAGCCGCCGCGGCCGGCATTCGATCCCGCGACTATCGGGTCAGCAGTCGAGCGCCATAACCACTAGACCACCGTGGCGGGGCAGTCTTGTGCACTGGTCTACAGTGTTGGATAGGTACACGTGATTCGCGCTTGATGTTGAGCACTTCATTAAAAAAATAATAAAAAAAGCCAGACTTGCGTGGACAGCGCAGCACAGTCACAGCGAAAGCTGGAAGAGCGGCCTTTCTAGAACCCGTTGTAAACTCTCTTTTGGCTACTAATACAAGTACACTAGCAAGGCGCCCACTACGCCATAAATCATAATTTTTGTGAAGTTGGGAAGCACCCACGCCATCATTCGTCATTCTGCGGAGAAGGTACCAGCTACACATCTGTAAGGCATTATGTGCACTTTGTTGATGCGACGGCTCATGACGATGAGGAATCATGGTGGAGCCCTTTGCAACGGGTTGCTTGTGCCCTCGCATATTTAGATGTCAGTCATACTCCTCTCAACGATTACGCGACCGTACCCGTGTACTTCCTCTGAACAAGCAACCACGTGATTACTAGCCTGAAGCTGTTACTTCCTGACCACAGCACTTTCTAACCTGACATACCACACGCATAAGTGCATAAACATAGGCGGCAGAAGCTCCCAAAGGCGCCGCATTATCATCGGATTGCGTCAGGAAAAAAAAGGCAGTCGCACGATATTCTTCGTTCGGGGAGTAGCGTGAGTCGTGACCGCACAGTGTGAATATTGGTCTTTCGTGTCTATTTCCCGATGCACGATATTCACGGTGGCGGTATACCTATAGATGTCGTGCCTTCAAGCGCATGCACGCATACGTACGTGTTTACGGAACGCAAGCAACCCCTGCGGGTCAAAGCGGGTCCCGCGAAGGCGCGGAGATAACACGCCTTAATTTGGCGACCCGTATACCGTGCGACCAGACGATTTATAACGTGCGTGTTTTTTCCTCGTGCGTGGACCACTTGTTTGTGTTTACCCCTGTCGGCGCGGAAGACAAACTTAGGCGAGGTTCGGCGTACCCTCGAGGATATAGTAAGCGTGAGGCGGGTTTTTATGCGGCGGTGTTTCTATGGAAGGCACGCAATGTGGTACTGGTGTGGTGGCGAAAGAAAATAAAGTAAAGGAGAAAGGGTGTCCTCTTTGAGATGCGCGCGGGGTACGTATAAATACCCCGATCGTCGGTCTCGTTTGGAGGCCAGCAGCCGGGTCGTTGGCCACGCAGTTCACGGGCGCCGCGCTGGTTTTTTCTTCGTTCTCTTTATTCCTCCCCGGCCCATAAAAGGGTTCGCGAGTCATATACTACTACGCGCGATTCACTTCCCTCTTGGAGCAGATAGGGTACACCACGCATCCCGCGTTTTGAGGCCCCGTAACGCTCGCGGCTACGTTGGCCTAAAAGAAGAGAAAAGAAGAAAAGGAGTGAAAGGGGTGATCCGGCCCGTCGTCTCCGTGGATCTTATAACACAGGTTGTTCTTCTCAGGAATAAATGCACTGAACTTCTATCTGGCACGGCCGTACAGATCGCGGGGTCCTGCTTGTAGTATTGAGTACCCGCCTACGGCCTTGAATCTATCTATTCCCACAAGCATACGTTTCCGCGTTCGCGATTCCGCCTTCTGCACCAGCAGATAGTTGACTCCTTTCCCGCAACCTCCACCTACTCTGATATTAAGCCTTGTTGGCCTCGTCTTCGCGGTGGTGTTCTGACAGGGCTTGTCCGCAGTTATTCGACCTGAGCATTTATCAGTAAAGGCAATCAACAAAACAGCTTCAGTGTCTTTGACTCGTGCCTCATTCGTGACATACGCATATTGACCCTTAATTGACCGTTCATTAGAAGTATCAAGCGCGCACGCCAGTTGAATCATCGAATGCTCATCTGCCTCGGTTAATACGCGAGCGTCGCCTACGTATCGCGCACACCGGAGACGATGCGCAGTTTACATAGAGTCACAGGATTCTTTGATACTGGGCGAATACCGTATTAATCGGAATATAGGTAGCCCTGGTACGTAGGTCGGCTTGCCAAATTAGGATGTGTTGGTGAAGGTGAGAAAGAAAGAAAGAAAGAAAGAAAGAAAGAAAGAAAGAAAGAAAGAAAGAAAGAAAGAAAGAAAGAAAGAAAGAAAGAAAGAAAGAAAGAAAGAAAGAAAGAAAGAAAGAAAGAAAGAAAGAAAGAAAGAAAGAAAGAAAGAAAGAAAGAAAGAAAGAAAGAAAGAAAGAAAGAAAGAAAGTGCATCCATTGACTTTCCCAGTTTCGAGGAAACATACCAATGAATAACAACTTCACGCCGTTATTCATAGATACCTTCGCCCAGATGTGATTAGTCTTGCGCACACAATCAGCAGAGCCTTCATTTCCGATTACCGAAGAACGCTTGTATTTTGGGAACATTTGCGTTGTGCGAATATTCATGTTTTTTATATTGTAGTAGTTGTAGATTGTTTATGCGAATATCCTTACGTGTGCTCCCTTCTCAATTCTTGTGTTACGGTAATTAGGAGGAAATCTACCCCGCTAAAAGAGAAGAGTACCTAGCACCACAAATAGGCAGCAGTTTATCCTTAATTATATCTAAGATGAAAACAAACATGTAAATAACGACCGAACGGAGTCAGACAAAAAAAAAGACAGCGAGAGAGAGATAGAAAAGCCGAATTTCAATCTTCTGTAACGCAGAGCAAGTTTTTAGTGTTTTGTTTCAGTAGGAAATTCACATAGCGACAGCTCCAAAAAAAAAAAAAAGAAAACGAAAAAAGAGAGCGGTCGAGTCATGCGTATACGCCCATTTTGGCACGTGTTCTCCTTTTTCAACTTACATTTACCGATACCAGTGAAATAAATATTTCTCCTCTGTTTCGAATAAAGGGACAAATAAATGAAAAAAAAAAAAAACACATCCATTTCGACGACTGCACGCACATTAGACGTCGATTGGGTCACGGTACGTACGACCTTGTAATCCTTTTCCGCGACGTAATGCCGAACGCCGATTGATAGATGCATCGGGAAGTGATTGAGACAGCATCAATTTGTCCGGGGCTAATTACTACTGCCGGATGACAGCGGCTTATTATCCATGCTCGCCCTCCGATCTCGTCACATCACCCGCTGTTCGCCGGCGGAGGAGAGTCTCCGCCACGATGCTCTCTGCACGCGCGTGCCGACGTCAATGTGGGTCAGCCGCGCGGCGGCGCTCCCATCACTGCATCGCGTAACATCCGCACGAGGGCGCTGCGCCCCTGCGAGCAACATAGTCTTGAGATAGTTAACGTGGGGCCTAAGTGTGAGGGGCAGATCACGTGGGAAGTCAGAAACAGGCAATCGAGCATTGATTACTGTCTCATGACAGAAGGAATATATGACAAACTTAGAGAGATGAGAATAGACGAAGAAGGCATTAACAGCTTGGGTAGTGATCATAAACGCATAATATTACAAATGGGATATAAAGCTGAAAATAAGAACATAGAATCAAAGTTTGGCAGCTCGTATCTAAATGACAAACAAATAACAAATATAGCCGCAAGAGTCGAGGAAAAAGTAGACGAACTACCAGGCAAAGACTGGAAGTATAGTGAGCTGCTACATGTAATCACGAAAGAAATGGAAATAGAGAAGAAAACTATTTGTTGGAAAGGAAAGAAAAAGCCAAAAAGTTGGTGGAACAAAGAAATCCGGGAAGCGATCGATATGCGACGTCAGGCATCACGGGAGCACAGACAGGCAAAAAAGGAGAAGCGGCCACAGGACGAAGTCAACCAAATATGGGAAATATATTTAGAGCAAAAATCCATTGTGCAGAAATTAGTCGAGGCAAAAATTAAAGGTGAAAGTGAACGCTGGATGACAGAGATTCGCGAAAAGAAGAAGGCCGCGCCTAGGATATTTTGGAGCCACCTAAAAGCGCTGGGTAGGAAGTCTGTCACAATGCAACAACATATGGTAGATGAAGGAGGAAATAAATTGGAAGGATATGAAGCGCTAGGTTACATCCGAAAGATAACAGCCGATACGTTTAAAAAGGTCCCCCAGGGGATTCCCCCGGTGAGTAAAAGTACGCAAAGGAGTGCAAACCGACGAAGATGTAGTACTAGAGAATTTCAATTGGAAGAAGGCCGAAGGAAAAATTCCTAAGCGCACTACTCCGGGCTTAGATGGGGTTCCCGTCAGCCTCATTAACGAACTCGGACATAACACTAAAGAAGCACTGCTGAAAGCCGTAGAAAAGTGCTTACAGGAGAGGGAAATACCAGACAGTTGGAGAAAAAGTAGAATGAACTTAATCTATAAAGGCAAGGGAGAAAAGGATAACATTCGCTCGTATAGACCGCTAACAATTACATCGGTGCTATACAGGTTGGCGATGCAGGCAGTAAAATTAAAAATAGAAGCGTGGGTAGAACAAAATGATATTTTGGGAGAACTTCAGAATGGATTTCGAATCGACAGGCGGTTAGACGATAATCTGTTTGTTCTTACCCAGTGTATAGAAATATCTAAAATAGAAAACAGGCCCTTATACGTAGCTTATCTAGATATCACCGGGGCGTATGACAACGTTAATCAGGAAATTTTGTGGGATATATTGAAGGAAGTGGGCATAGGTGACGACTGTGTACAGCTTTTGAGGGAAATATACCGAGGAAATACAGTTTGTATAGAATGGGAAGGAATAAGTAGCAAGGACAGCGTTGAAATTAGCAAGGGGCTGAGACAGGGATGCCCTTTGTCCCCGCTGTTATTCATGCTGTACATGGCGAGGATGGAAAAAGCGCTAGAAGGTAGCAACATTGGATTTAATTTGTCACACAAACAGGTCGGAGCGATGGTCGAGCAGAAGCTTCCAGGTCTATTTTATGCTGATGATATTGTCTTATTTGCGGACAGTCAAGATGATATACAGCGACTGGCAGATATATGCGGAAGGGAGTGTGAGGCTCTAGGACTAGGATTTAGTGCAACAAAATGTGGATTGATGGTATTCAATGATCACGGAGACCATACGGTATTAATACAGGGCCAAAAAATACCGAGGGTAAGCGAGTACAAGTACCTCGGAGTATGGGTAAATGAGGGGGATAGATATATGGAGGTACAAGAGAAAGCATCGGTAGCAAAGGGAAAGAGGAATGCTGCAATTATGAAGCACAGAGCTTTATGGGGATACAATAGGTACGAGGTGCTTCGAGGGCTGTGGAAGGGTGTGATGGTTCCGGGGCTTACATTTGGGAACTCAGTGGTGTGCATGAAGTCAGAGGTGCAATCAGGAATGGATGTAAATCAAAGGATGGTGGGCCGCCTCGCGTTGGGCGCTCACGGGAAGACGACAAATGAGGCGGTAAAGGGTGATATGGGATGGACAGGCTTTGAAGTGAGGGAAGCGCAGAGCAAAATGAGATTCGAAGAGAGGCTGAGGAAAATGAAGGAGAGTAGATGGGCATTGAAGGTTTTCAGGTATTTGTATAGAAAAAGCGTTGACACGCAGTGGAGAAAAAGAACTAGGAGGCTCACCAGTAAATATACGGCTGGCAGTGCGGGCGATATGGCAACAAGGAGCATTAAGCGGAAGGTCAGAGAGGCGGAGAGGACTTATTGGATGACAGCGATGGAAAAGAAGCCGGCTCTGAGTAACTACCGAAAAGGAAAAAACGAAATAAGGAGGGAAAGGTTTTATGATAATTCAAGGGGAAGCGCTTTACTGTTTGAAGCAAGGTCGGGCTGCCTTAGAACGCGTAGTTATAAAGCGAGATTTAGTAACGAAGAAGAACAATGTACATGCTGCGGGGGAACTAAGGAAACGATGGAACATGTACTGATTGAATGTGGCGATATTCACCCAGGTATACGTGTGGGCACGAGTCTACATGAAGCCTTGGGTTTTAGGGACATCAATGGAAAGCTGAACACGTCCGCGATAGAAATAAGTAAGAGACGGTTAGAGTATTGGTGGCAGAAAAGTAGAGATAAAGAACAAAAATAAATAATGGGGGAAAAATAAGGTCATTCTGCCTTAAGAGGCAGAGAGAAGGACCGTGAATTTATATTTTTTGGTATAATAACATAGATTTAATCAATGTAGATAAGGTATTAGGCCAACATGAAACAAGGAAGCTTTTTTTTTTTTTTTTTTTTCTTCGAGCCTGGTGGCAGACATGTCACCGCCCCGTTTTAAAGGGGACGCTCATAGCATCCATCCATCCAGCCGTGCCATCTCCCGGAAAACTGACGAACTAAACTGAGTGTACACGTGCTCGGTTTACGCGTGCGTTTTGGTTTCTTGCTCCGGCGAAAGTCGGAGCGTGCCCGCTGCTACAGCCGTCGTAGCCATATCACTGTCGGTAAACGCTTGTGGATACCTGGCTGCACAGTTCAGGAACGCTGATGTCGTTGGAAATGTCTAGAGTCACAGTAATCGTCGCTGGCAGAGACAACCATTGCGAATATTCGATCTGTACAGCTAGGGATGAATATCCTTTGACATCGCCTACATTAAATATGTTATGGTCTGTGAAGTGTTAAAGATGCAAATCCGGAATTTAATAACTTAATATAGGTACTCTTGTACAAACGAGTACACAAAATGACCAGTGAAAAGTTTGATCTTTTTACTATTTATATCCGCGGAAACATGATTTGGGACGTGACGTTACCTTCGTATTTGGGACGTGACATGTCCATCAAGGAATGGGAAGGACTGTGAGATGAACTCTTCGGCGAAGTGCGAACGTTTCTTGTGTGTCTTGTGTGTGGACATTGTTGTCGACACGTGGACATTATGCATGACGTGAGAACATTCCTTTTAAAAGGACATTGCCGTGAGTGAGTTTTACAGTACTCTACTTTTATTTATAAGTTCGTGACGCTAATTAATAAGTAAAGAAAGAGGAGTGGCAGGGGCTATGTATAGGCACCAACCTCTCCTTAAAGACATTTAATAATATTAATAATAATAATAATAATAATAATAATAATAATAATAATATAATAATAATAATAATAATAATAATAATAATAATAATAATAGGCATTAAAAATTATGACTTATTACATTACTTCGATCGGCGAATAATGTCCGTGGAAAACATCAACTCTGTATTCCGATACGGGGCGTCCTGGGACAAATCAGGGTCGACGTATCTTAGTCGTTAATAAGGTGTAGTGTTTGATACAGTTCATGTGACGACATTAGAAGGTCGTTTTCTTTTTTAAAAAAATAATAAAAAGAATTACCTTCTTCGGAGGATTTGGATGCTTCTTTGAATGGAGCTTTGGAGCTTAATGGTTCTGTATGAACCTTAAGTTAAGGTGACTTGCAAAACGTTTTGTGGGGCGCGTTGGGTTATGTATTAAGAAGAAATACAAACAAAACAAAAACAATGAGGACGAAAGAGAACGCCGGACTGGCGCTATCATGTGCTTTCCCCAAGTTATCAACTTTCGTCGCGCTACTGTTTTGTTGTTTTTTTTTTTCCTTTTCAAGTGACTTGTAAGTTATGAATTGCTCGGTAGTAGGCTGCTATGCAGACAGTCAGCATACTGCGCGGCGAACACCGGTTCCTTCTTCGCAAATCCTCGCTTCAACTGTAAGTGGCCGTACTTTAAACAACCCGCTGGCTTGAATACAGGTCAGTAGTTTCGTATGAACATTCGATCGCGATAGCCTCATTGTTATTTTGTATACAGTGAGAACTGGGCGTAGGCAATGATGCCTCAACTTTGCCTTAGAAAAAAGAAAGGAAATGTTAGATCACACAAGGAGCTGAGACATTTTTCTATGCAGAAAGAACGGGAAAATAACCGCAGAATGTACAGGGAAAATGGTTATTGTTGAATCACGAACAGCGCACGCATAAGTCTCTCTCAAAAAACACCTTATGCGACTTCGTCGTGACCACGATATGTTGATGGGCGTACAGTCATGTCACGTGATCTATTGCTCGGTTTCGGCTCCGGAGTAGTTTTAAGAAAATTTACAACCGTAAAAGAGAAAACACAGGCAGCGGAATATGTTCACTGCCCGGCTTAAAAACAGACAAAAGATAAAAATAAAAGGACGATCCACCCTTGTTGTCACAGTACCCCGGTGCTATCTATATATAAAGCCGCAATTTCTTTCTCCGGCGCTAAATTTGTGGCAACGTACCGTGCGGAATTTGTTAGATTGCGTGTTTTACGAGGGGCGGCGGCCGGTCGGTGGGTGGTCATTTAAGCAACAGTATTTATAGCCGCGCGGGCGCGCGCGAGTGGTATGTTGTACGGTATGCTCTTATAACGCTTCCTGGATCTCGTGAAAGTTAAGGCGTTGTCCACGGTGATATATAGCTGACATTCGCGCGAAAGTAAACCGCGCCGTGACGTACAGGTTCCAAGCCCCCCCCCCCCCTCCCTACCGCCTCCAAAAAGGAAAAAAAAAATAAATAGAGAGAAAAAGTCCCAAGCTTACGTTGTACGGCCGCAAGAGAAGTCTTTTTCTCCGTTTTTTTCCCCTTTCTCTCTCTACACCCCCTTTCTTGCCCTTATTTACCCACCCCAGTGCTGGATAGCAAACCAGATGCTTAATATCTGTTTAACCTCCCGGCCTTTCTTTTTTCATCCCTCTCTCTCTTCTTTCACGAGTTTTTTTTTATTTTCTTTTTTTTTCATCATTTTTTTATAACCTTTACGCTTTGCAACATTGCACAAATACCGAACATCGAAACAAGCGTTACAGCCTGCGGAAGTCGGGTGACTCGGCTAAAGGCGAGGAATGATGTAAATACATAAGAAAACACACACACACGAAGAGGCTTGGAAGGAGGAGAAGATAAAGGGGGGAAATCAAAGACGCAAGATCAGCGAGCTGGGCAGCGGGAGTGCGGTAAATGTTTGTGTGTGTGTGTGTGTGTGTGTGTGTGTATACGTCGTGTGGACTCTTGGCGGAGTCGCATGGGAGCGCGATTTTCGCGGTGCGCACGCAAAGGATTTCGGAAAGTGCGGAGGGCACGCTCTGATTCGTCACTGTGTTTATGCCGCGGAATCGCGATTACGGCCGTGTTCCTTCCCACATTACAACTCGTGCGTGCCTGCGTGCGTGCACGCCCAGGAGGAGCGAGTGGGCGCATATGTGTGTATACGTGCGGTGATGCTTTTTACAAGCTTTGTATTCTTTCTTATTTTTTTCCTTGTCGAGTTGGGTGCGCAGCGTTTCCGAACGTATGTATGCCTGTATCTCAGCCTCTGTGTGAATTTCGCAATGCTTCTTTTTGTTTTTTCTTTCTTTGTACTTGTTGTAATGTGTTCAGCGCGTCATTCCATTTCATTGTGCTTTAACATTCGCGGGAATCAGGTGGTCCTAAATGCGTTTATACCGAGGGAATATTCCAGAGGAAAGTTGTAAATTGGCGGACGATTGGTGGGGCGGGCGGCACCTTCTTTGTACCAAATATACTAGTCTACACCGGATTCGGTTTTTTTTCTTGCTTCTGTAGGGGCTTATTTTAAATATCTCCGGAAGTATTACGTGCGATAATTATCTGGTTTCTTCATCCCGTGCTTTTCGCGCCCACTTTATTTTGCAAGTTCAGAAACGCTACCAAAACTAGATAGAATGGAGAACTTTAGTATTTCCGTGAAACATACTGTAACCATTGCCTAACAGTGCAAGGAGCTAACACGGTAAACTCACCATGGTGTGCTAAACAAAAGTTCATAACCTCTGGTTTCAGTGATATACGGTCTCCCACGAGGCCAAGCCGGACAAGTTTAGACAACATTTTCCAGATTAAAGTGCATTTCAAAGAAAGCTAACCACAGCACGAGTGACCAACTACACCGCTTGGCTGCTGGGAAAGGCGTTTTAGCTTTACTCTTGTATTGTGTGTCGTGTGGAACGGGCGATATTGTCTCAAGCCTTGTAAAGCCACGCGCGTAACGATTATTTGAATTCGGGAATTGGGAGGAGTGGCTTAGTTCACTGCTACGTGAGTACGTTAGACTATCTGATGCTACAACATCGCTAACAGCAAAATTAAAGCAATGTGGCAACTTGCAGCTTCGTGCAGACGCAGCCACTTTCCTTCATTTCTCTTTAACCCATGCTTTAACCCGCGCAGTTCTCTCGTTCACCCATGCTGCCCTGTCAGAAGTTTCTCGTTTCTAACAGCCGCTTATTCTGGTTGCAATAATCGGTCAATGGCCACACATAATCGCGCAGTACTTCAGTGATGTCAGTGATTCCGCGCGTCAGCGTCAGTCACGTAAATTCATAGCGCTCACCATTCGAAATGACCGTACCACTGACGAAACGAGCGTGGAAAATGGGCTTGAAGCACCTTCCAGAGTGCGACAAGGAAGCGTACCGACACGCTGTCATGTGCGAATCGTCTTCGCTTCCTCGTATAGTCGTCCATATACGTGTACGAGACACACAACTGCACCGTAATGATGGGGAGGCGAAAGTGAGTCTAGGCCTCTTTCTCTCTCTCGTGTTAGCGCTAATGATCTTTCCTTAGTCAACTAATAGATGCGCTCTTCATTTGCAGTGTCCGTGTCCCTCGCGTCTAAGTCGTTAGTGACACGCAAAGCGTCCAGCGCAGGAAAGTGCATGACGCGCACTGTCGACTTCCTTGCATCACGCGTCTAGCTCTCGGGTTCGTTTGATGACATGTTCAACTTCGAAGACGAGGAACGACCCCGACGCCACCACCCATACCAGCCCTGACACGAAGCGCCAACGCCACGTCACACGGGCGCTTCCGTCCTTGCATTAACTGCTCGGCCCGCGCCTGGAAACGGGGGGCAGAACGCGTTCCCATTCACAAGCGCGAAGCTAAACGCTGCGGCGACCGACGCGCAGTTACACACAAAGACAAGCAGAGCGCGAGAAAACACCCTGCCATTTTCTTTCGCCTTCCCTCATATTCAACGTCGGCCTCCGCCATTCACGTTCCGACAGCATCACCGCAAGGCTTGCGTGCGTGCCGTGAAAGCACTGCGCAGCAGGAGCGGCGCTCGCGCCGTTTGAGGAGGGACGTGGGCGTATAACGGCGTTATTATTAAGCGATAAACGATGTCTCTTTAGCGGCCGCGGTGTCAAGGCCCTCCCCTCGCTTGCCGTTCGTTCTAGTCACTTCCATTCGCGCATTTTCCCGTGTGCCAGTGAACGTGGCCGCCGCTGCATTGTGCATAGATTCGCGTTCGGTTGTAACATGTGGCCACGAGCCGTTTTAACGACTTGTGCCTCCGAGGGTCCCGTACTGAGATGCATAGCCGCCGTTTCAACTTTTAGGAGAGCGGAGGACGGCCAGCGCTTCTGTTTTGTCCGAAGTGACCTTGCCAGCCGAAGCGTTCTCTTCAAAGGACGTTTGCAGGGCGGAGTTTTTTTCCCTTTCTTTAGTCTTGCTTCCGTGACGACAGGTTACTCGTTCGCTTTCTTCTTCCGCGTTTTTTTCACATTATCTTCCGTTTATGTTTTTGGTGGCCCGAGGGTGACCCCTAGGTGTGACCTTCAATTTAAGGTTAAGGCGTGCACAAGGAAGTTCTTGTGCACGCCTTCGTATTGTGTAGCATAAAGGCTAGAATGCCTATGGCATGCTTAAGGATTTGGAGGAACGCGTAAGTTGACTTTAATGGAGAACGCAATTTCCGAAAAGAAAGTAAGTTTCTTTGAGGCTATCGGTAATTAACCTTCGGCTGCCGCTGGCGTATTTGAGAGCAGGACGTTTAGATGACGACGAGGATGTCATTCCGATGGGACCTTTCACGTGTCGTTGCATCAAGTTAAACGTCAAACTAAAGTGCATGCAACACCTTGGTTCTCTAGCCTGCTGGCCAAAAATGTACAATGCCTTTCCGTCTCACTCTTTCAAGTCCTGTTGATTCTCATTCATTCATTCATTCATTCATTCATTCATTCATTCATTCATTCATTCATTCATTCATTCATTCATTCATTCATTCATTCATTCATTCGCATGCAGGGGCGACTAATTTTTTAGTAAAAAAACAGTATGCTACTGGAAGTTGTAGCAATACAGAGAAGGCAGTATGACCAGTTGCATGACTACAGTGTTGTTATAAATAAGATTCTCTGCGTGGTGAATACATTTTAACACCTATCGTGTGCCCAGCTCAACTCGTCTTATACTAGTCACCATCCCCAAAGAAACTGATAGGGTTCGACAACCTCATCGCACCTGACACAGCCTCTTACAATAACTCGCGCTTTATCATTAAGGTCCTGCAAGCCTGGTCGCCCGCGTGTCCCAACGCGCCCAAATGTGATCACGTCACGGTCTCAACAGTGCAAGGCAGTGAGAGGACGCACAAACAATGGACGCGGCCCCTCACGGCGTGCCGTGGTTCCAGAAAAAGACAGCTGGGGCGGGGGGAGTGCGTAACCGGCCGGCGTCGTAATAATGTGTCGCTTTCGTCTCGGCATGCGTGCGTCTGTGCGCGCCGTGCTCCGGTTACGTGCGCGTCGACGATCGACGTCGTGGTCGTGCATGCTCGTTTCGCTCGTTCCGCCTTTGTGGCAGTCCCCAGACGTGACCTTGGCTATTGCCTCCTCAGCGCAGCAGCGTCTCAGCTGCTGTTCTGTTGCGCACGAGGTATAGGCACCCGTCACTGACCAGAGGGCGCGATGGAGCTCTTATCGAACGCCTGAGTGTTGAGGGCACCAGCCGCCAGGGATACCAAGAAAATGAAACGCTTGCTGGACACATCGACGCGCTCAAGTGTCTCCCTTCTGGGCGCCTCTTTCAACGAACGCTTCCTACGTGCGTTCGTAATCACCTCAGGGATGTTGCCACCGCCTTCAATGCAGCACAAACGCGTTTAGAACGCGCTCTTTTCAGGCTGTGCCAAGGCAGCAGAAACGCTACAAACGCGTTTCAAACTCACTGCATTGAGGCGATGGCAAGTCACGTTCAAGTCAAGGAGCGTTTCTGAACATAGAGGATGCGGAGGATAGACACTCGATTTTGCTGCGTCCACTCGCTAGGCTGTGTTTTCTGGCGCTACCATCGTATCTCGGAAACTGCATTGCAGGGTGCCTATAGGCAGCTCAGTAGCGACGACCTCGACAATGTCCTCCACAAACCAGATCTCTCCTCCCTTCTCTGCAGTGCGACTTCGACGCGGGCCGGCTGCCGCTCGAAGCCAAGGGAAATGCCTCTCGTTCTCAATGCGAGATAGAGGGATGCAAGGAAGAAGACGAAGAAGAGAGGGGGGTGGGGAGGGGGACAACTGTGCCGTCTGCCGTCGTCGTCGCTTTTCGATGCCTCAAGCCCGATCCAATTGTTCGACGCTCTGGGGAATGGTCGAGGCATGCGGGCACGAAGCGCGTGCGCCGCTCGCCCCTCGATCGACCCACTTATTACATTTTTAGTCTTTCCTTTCCCCGCACTCGCTTTCTTTGCCCGGCTCGTGCTATTGAAAGTCTCAAACTTCTCCCCGAGCTGCCCTCCTGTATCACTTCCAGTCTTTCCTCGATACCGTCTCCTCTACACGGCGTGCATCTCGAGACGTGCTCGTCTCTCCTGTCGTTGTTCTGTCTTGCCAGCGTGCCATAGTGTATGCTGTTCGCTTGGCCTGCTGCATCGTTTTTGTTTATTAGCCTTTGTTCCGCGACTGTAAACAACCGTACAGAGGAAAGGCTCAGAGAAAACCGTAGCGGCAGTGTTTTCGAGCCTGTTACGTCGCACGAGTTACTCAGGAGCGTGGGTATAGCGACTGCTGGCCGTGACCCATTGGGACTCTGTTGCACGCCGCTAGTTCGTGTCGTGTACGCGCTCTTGCTAAAAATAGACGGCAAGAAGAAAACTGAGGCGAGCGTTACTTTTCGGCTGCTTTTGTTTGAAATGACAGGTACGATATCGATAAGTTTTAATGGGGAGGTATACAGTGGAGATAAAGTTTGGGCTTTGCTTAGTTTTAATTACCAGTCATTGAAGCTTCAACGTGGCGTATGAATCGGCACCGTCCCTAACACCCTTATTGTACGGTGTCATGCAACGTAAACGAATATGAATGACGGCTAACAATCAGGTTGTAAGGACACGCTTTCGATCCCGGCCGATAAAGGCCCGTGTACTGTGCGATGTAAGTGCACGCACGTTAAAAAAACACCAGACGGTCGAAATTTCCGGAACCCTCGACTACGACGTGCCTCTCAATCGTATCGTCGTTATGGCACGGAGAACCCCTAGACATTGTTAGAAGCAGGTTAACCAGACGGAACCTTTGTATACTGATGCATCAGTGATGCCTTATCGCTCGCTTCTTCCTCTCTCACTGCAGTGAGACACCAGTGGTGAATGTTAGAAGTATAAAATTTATGACGCGAGGCGTTGTCCTCGGCGAATGCTTTAACCTCCGCCGCAAGCCGACCTGCACTTCGCATTGCGAAAACTGCTTTATGTCTGCCGGCCATCACGCGATACGTGTTCAAAGGATTGAATGGCCGCGTGGACCGATTGCAACGGCCACACTCTGTTTGCTCACACAAACACTTCTTACATGGGTGTGCGTACTCCGTGCGTCGCGGGCTCGTGCGTACCACACAGCCCCTGCCACGCCCGAATAGACCCCGGAAGCCGTGCGCACTTCAGTACGTTTGCGCCGTCTCTCACAGACAAGTGGTTCGAGACTATTTCTTTAGCGCATAAGCAACGCAAGGACGAAAAAAGGAAGGACACAACACGTACCTTAACTTCTAGCGCACGTGTCGTGTGCCTCCTTTTTGGTCCTTGTGTTGCCTATGCGCTTAGGGCCCCTAAACCACCAACAGACGCTCGCCTGCTCCTCTCCGTGCCTTTCCTGTATCGACAACAGCCGTCATGACGTCACCTGTACGATTAGGTGACGTCGCGAGCAAGAGACGCTGTCAGTGGGCGAATAAGAGCCAAGGACGTTCTATAGAACCTCTGGAGTGGCAGTCCCGGCCGCCGCCAACGGGAGCAAGTGAAGCCGCCGGCGGCCATGTAACTAGAGGAAAAACAGGGCGCAACCGCCATAGACGGCAATGGAATACGCGCGGCGCGCGCGTTGGTTTGCAGTCCCACAATAAAAAAATGAGATGGAAACTGCTTTGAAGTTACACCCACGAACAGTTGCCTCTTCTTGTTTATGAAACAAATTATCTCATACACCCATTGCCAGCTGCAGACTTTCAGAATAATCTGTATTGTCGAAGGGGTGCTTCGTTTATCGAGCGCGCTGGCGCACTGTAATTACATATGTGTTACCAGGAACTGGGTTTTTGTGATGTAACGGCGTCAGTGTTCAAGGGGTAACCACAAGCTAACGTGGAACGCACTTATTCTCTTTACATAAGCACACATCCATCACGCGAACATTTGGCCAGAAGGAGGATTCGCAAGCATTAACCTAGGTGGGCGACGTGTGCCATCACGGCAAGCGCAGCGTGCACAGCTTCGAAACGAGGTAGCTCGACTTCTCAGACTAGACGCATAAAAAAGTAAAGCAGCCGCGTCCTTCGGTGTTTCGGTTTCGGTTTGGACGGATTTCGAAAGAGTTACATCTTGCCTTTGCCGCAATTTCTTCTTTTCGTAACTATTTGTGTTGAAGCTACGTCAAGGAGGTAGAAACTAACAGGCTTTTGTAGATGCACTGGGAAAGCAGGAAAAATTGCAGGTACACTGCCAGGCCGTCTGCCCCGTTCTGTCGAAGCAGCATTCTGCGAAGTGAATAGAGCAGAGGTGGTTGGTTGGTTGGTTGTTCCTTGGCAACCTGGCGCAACCCACCGCGGTGGATCGGCCATGAAACGGGCGGCACCTTATTTTAGAGATAAAATTGTTTTACATGGAGCAGAGGTGGTCAGAGCTGGTCGAGCTGGTCACCGTCCTTAGCTCTCTAACCACTTCTTCGACCGGCACGTTCCCAGGTAGAACGCTGCGCGCAGTCTTTTGGAAACATGTAACACGGATAATCACGTCATGGAATGCTGCGTTTGCCAATTCCTCGATAAACATGCATCAAATTCGATATCCATGCACCGGATAAATATGCATGCACGCCGTCAGTCTTGACTTGCAAGAAAACACCAGAAAGCTCGGAATTCTAAGGGCGTTCAGACTTCCTACTCGTACCAATAATGCTCGGTACGTCCAGCTAGACTGCACCCACTTTGTGTATACACTTAAAAATCACGTACAACGTCGTGTCAGCGAACATTTAAAGCGTAAACTTTTCGTCACTACAACTGCACGCATGTATTACATGTATGCGCACCTTTCAAATTGTTTCCAGTTTAACAGCATGCACGAAAAACAGACAATCGTCAGCGAACGAAGTGAGGACACTTACACGTGAAAAGTGATCCCAGGCGTCTTCTTATTGTGATTTGTGCAGCCATAAGCGACGCACGAAGTCGCCATGGCCTCGTAAAATGTTTAACTGCTTTACAAAAGCATGCCACCGTCCCCAAAGACAACTGCGACGGCGGGGCCACGGAGCGCACTCCATCGTCTGCTTCCGAGTTTTTCCTTTTGCAATATGGCGGCGACCGGCTTCACTTACGGGGGCGCCACCTCCACTCCAGAAGAAATAGTATATAACCTCCTTGATAAGAGCCCGTTTTCTGCTAGCAGATGCACGCGCTTCTTGCGTTTGCACTTCGGACGCCGAGGAAGTGCACTCGGAGAGGTGATAAACGAGCCGACGAACGCAGCCTAGCGAAGAAAAGAGCGAAACGAGAAAGCGCGTGCAATTCCGACAGCGTTCGCTGTAGACTCGTGCACAAATAACTGCAACGCCACAACTAAATTTCGACATGTGGGTGGTTTAGGGGCCCTTTAAGAGTTCGTACCATGTGCCAGCAAAAAGACCGAAGTTCTACCCTTACGGTTCGAAACGCCTGTGTATTCTCCGAGTACGCGTTACTTTACTTCAAGCGTGAATGATACGATGTTACAACATTGTGCCCATACTAACAAAGAATTATCTCAATCAGTTATGATGCTGGACATATATTTAGCGAAGCATGTTGATCGGTGGCATGAGCACTAAGGTAAAAAAAAACTTTATGACTTCGGCCCCTGGTCTTCAAGCTGCTATACAAGCCATGTTGCACTGAACTATTTTAAAAATTAGGCTGCGCGACCAATTGCAGCAGTCTCGCTACCTTGTCTTTGTTATCCTGTTGCTCTGTCACGAAATTTTTTTTCGAGCCTCGCTCCTACACTAAAGGCAGAACGCGCTGATACAGCGCCCCGAGCACGGTAATTTATTCTTAATGAAATTCACAAACATCATTTACTTCCGCAGTGAAATAAAAGCTCTGCTTTGACACTTTTATTAAGGCGAAAGCCTTAGACGCCTCATCAAACGCGAAAATTGACTGTCGGCGGCGTCAGCACGAGTGATGCAAAAACTCGTCACGTGATGACGTCGCCATATGACGAAACAGATCGCGAAAACTTGTGACGTCCCTATAACGTCACATAACGTGACGTCACATGGCGTCGTCGCTTGGTCAAAGGGTTACCGATCACTGAGGCAGTGCAAAACACCGTGACGTGCAGAAAGCTTGCAATGCCTCCAATCCCGGAGGCAGAGAAAAACCACGTTAGGTGCAAGAAGCTTTCGGAGGGGCGAGGGGTGGATCAATACAACGACTGAGAAGAAAAAGAAGATAATGAGTATGACTTTCGCCTTCGAGTTGTGTTAGGCGAATGCGTAAGGTATCTCGTGAGTTTTATTAAGGAAGAGTGCGCGAATGCACGTTATTTCAATAACTGTGGACAGCCGTTCACGCTCTTTAGATGCAACGTGACACGGTCCAGGCGTAAGCCGGCGTCTGCCATGTGTGCGAAAACACCGCGGCTCTGATCGGAAGAGGGTCACGCGGTTGGAGGGCCAGATGCCGGCTGCTCACGTGCAATATTTGTCTCAGGCTAACCCCTTTGCGGGTCATCAATTCGCTTCGATGGGCCCGTATCACTCTTCTTTACGAGTCCGTGGGCGACCACGAATGAGAACGAGCGAGCTGCTCAACCGGAGAGAATTTCGGCACCACCACTTCGACGAGGAGTTTCGCCGAAAAACGTTCCGAACCAATGCCGTCCGTCAAAACTGTGCGTCGTTTGCAACAGAGGGACCGTGTCGCGTATGTCATCTCTAGTTTTCACTGTGCGGTGGCCGTCGCAAGTGGGTTGCGGTCACGCTGCGCGCGGCCCATTGCACGTGGACCCTTCTTGTCAAAACGGTCGCGCTTCCAGAGCTTGAGCAGCCTTCGTCTTGTTGCTGTTAGCGGACTCTTACTTTTTCGTTTGAAGGTAAATAAATGAAGGCGTTCTCGTCACCATATATTGGCAACAGTGACACATTTTCAATATGAGAAATACCTGAACACGAGATGTCACTGCAGTCAACGTTTCGACAAGTTGTCCTGTCCCTTCTTCAAGACAGCTCAAGACAAGTCGAACCGTTGACTCGAACGACGCCCGCATGTTCAAGGATTTTTCGTCTCTTCATGCTTCCATCTTCTCTTGAACTTCTGACACGTAGGTTCAATATGTTATACCTAAAAATAAGAAAAAAAAAACACGTGTACGTAAGTGTTTACAAGCTGTGTAATCCCGAAAATATTGCAGCGAAAAGCCGTCGGCAAAACGAAGTCGGCATATTTCGTGAGGATCGTGAGTGTACTTCACGCAGCGTAACACCAGCTCTGGAGTGAATACGGAACGTTAAAAAGAGATACTCGGGCACACCAGAATTAGTTCTAAACAGGCACAAACCACGTGGTGCTCCGTGGAGCACCACGTGGTTCTTAATCTTTGAAAATTACTTTTTAAGGAGAACATTTAGGACATCAAGTCAGGCCACGTTACTGGCTCTTTCTTTTTTTTTTTTTTTTTTTTTGTCATTTGATGCCCAGCACGTGGTCACTGCTCTAGAATGTCTGTATAACTGAATACCGTAGAGGTTGGTGCTTGTTTCCAATCAATTAGGTTCGGTTCCGGGCCCGCGTCGTGTCGCCGTCAAGCCTCTGACGTGCAGTCATGTTCGTGATGCTGTCATCGTTACCGTCGCTATCATCGTCGCCGTGTTGTCATTGTCGTCGAGCCAGTTAACGCTGCTATAAACGGCACACAAGGTTTCTGTTCGAAAGTCCCCCTGCGATGCCTTTTATTTCGAGAACGGACCGTGCAACGATAAACGAGGTAAAGACCGAGGAAGGCACACGTGCCGCGACTGCAACTGACTGTATACTGAGAGAGATAGAGAGAGAGGGATAAGGAAGAGGCAGGGAGGTAGCGTTCACTGAAATGCGCTGCACCAATATATATAGAAAGTGATTTTATAGCGCGTCTTCCATTAAACGCCCAGTTGTATTCTGCGCACGTGTTGTTTCTTCCGTATTTACCTTGTCCTTCGTTTATACGAGCCTTTGGCGGCCGATTACTCAAGGGGATCGACATGATTGCGCTTTGTGTTAGACGATTCCGAATTGGGGTGTTTGACGGACGAGTGCAAAACGAACGTCAAACGAATAGGCGAACGCAGCCTTGGTTTTAACTCTCCTTGTATCGTTATGACACGGTAAAGTTGTATCGCGGAGAACAACGCAAAATGGGCTAAGCTCTGTGCACCTATTCGTTCGTGTGACCCCTACTTCCCCAAACCTGTGCAGGGTAGCAGACCGGTTAGTACCAGGTTGACATTGCTGCCTTTCCCCTTCATCTATTCCTCTCTCTCTCTCTCTCTCTCGTTCGTGCGTATCATGGTTTTGCTCAAAGGCAACGTCTTGTATGTCAACTGAAATTGAAATTGAAATTTAATTTCGCAACAAGAACATGTTACCAGGAGGGCAGGTAAAAGTGGTTAGATTAGCTTGAGGAGCCCTGACCCCCTAGTACACAAGATAGCAAAGAAGCGTACGGCTAAGTACGACCTATTAAGAGGAATATGTATGTTTCAGAGTTTGGCTTTAAAAAAAGATTACAATGCAGGCATAGAAAAAAAAAGTAGTCATCACATCACATCATTATACAAACGCTAATCGCTGTTGTTTTGGTGATATACTAGATATGTTAATGTTATGTTCCTTTATGTAGCTCGCTTTTTTGAAGCTGACAGGCGGGAAGAGCCGAAAGTTTATCGTTGTGCAACAGGAGGGTTAAATTACTGCGCAACGCACTGCATCTGTAACACAAGCTTATCAGTATTGAATGCATTTCGATAAAGTAAGGAAATGCTCGCAAAGAACACCAACAAACAGCGATCGGAAACACATGCCATCGAAACGAAGGAACGAGCGAACACGCGAGTAACAAGCAGCCTGACCTCCAGTGAGACCTCTGAGGCACACATGCCACGATTACTTTCACTCAGTAACCGAAGCCGATTGATTGTCCTTCGACCGCTTTCATTGTCCTCGCTGATGCGTCGTGGCGAACTCGGCACCGCATTCCGGGATGGGGCAATTCCGACGTCCAAAAAGCAAACGGAAAAGAACCGGGGCGAAAGGTGCTACCTGCGAGGTCACGTGACGTCGCACACGCCGGTGCCATTGGGTGAGTGAAGCAACGTCGCCACCGCCCGCGGCCTGGCGTACTCCATTCTGCCCAAGTGCGTAGCCTTCTTTGCTTTTCTTTTCGAAAACTCCACGGCTCGCCTGTTGTCGAACGCCATTCGCTCGCATTGTCAAGAAGAGTTCGCAAGAGTAGAAGGAGGGGGGTGGGGTGGTGAGGGGGGGGGGGGGTATCGGTGCCTCCGGGTCAGGGCGCGCTAAGCTCGCGAATGGGTGCTTCTTCTTCCTCCCGAGACGTTGCTTGGAAATCGACGAACGAAACAACGTGGGTCAATCTTCCGGGTCGCCCGAGAACGACCGAGGGGCGCGGTGTCGAGCGAACACACGCCGCCCGAGCAACCGACGTGACAGACCGGTCGAAGAGCGTGCCCGCTGATGACCCTGAGTGACGTCGCATCGAGGCCGAGCAACCACGATGACGTCAGGAATACGCGAGTACTTTTACTGTCTACGCGAAAGCTATGCGGGCGAAGAAGGAGCGCACAAGAAAGCACTCGCGCCATCGGAATGACGTTATGTGTATCGCTTTCACGTTAACGCGATGGTTAGGCTGACAAGCGTGACTTTACTAGGAAGACAAGCAGAACGTGGAGTACAGCTATTCCGCGTACCCCGTGTCATGTACGAAAATACATATACGAAAAGAAACGTTTGGTCAATATGAAGAAGATAACACGAACAAACAAGCAAACGAAATGCAAACACTACTTATACTAACTCTTACCACGCAGCCTCGTGCTTAAGGAAGACCCTAATAATAATAATAATAATAATAATAATAATAATAATAATAATAATAATAATAATAATAATAATAATAATAATAATAATAATAATAATAATAATAACCACTCAGTAATGAACATTCTTTCTCACATTGCAACTCATGTATCACACATCGTCCTGTGTTATTTAGAGCTCTGATCGTATCTTTGTCGCTTTTCATACTCATATTCGATGCAGGAGTCGTCGTGGCGGGCCAGTGCACGCGACATTACTGTGGTAAGCTCTAGTTCGCGGGCTCGATTCCGGCAGCGGCGACTGTATTTTTATTGACGATGGCGAGCTTATAGATATGGGTGCACGTTAAAGAAACCCGGATCAATATTAACACAAAGCCCGCCATCATATGGCATGCCTCATAATCATGGCAATATCGTCGTTACGATACGCCAAGCCCCAGAGTTTTATGATCATTTCTATCTGATGCACGATGACACAAAATGATAGAAAGAGGGAGAAAGACATAACTAGCTATAATTCGGCGTTACGCAATCTCTTACGCTTTAGAGCTTTGTATAGCTTGGTTTGCGTAATCACACGTTTACCAGAATCGCCGTGGCAATCTTTTGTACACGCAATTACTCTCACACCGCTGCACTGAAACACTCTGTTGCTTACTTGTCTTTCAAGCACATAAAGTACAACAATGTATGTTCGTGCGCACGCTTAGACAATCACAAGCCAGCTGGCGCCGACTGACCGCAGTTCTTACCGCGTGGACTGCAACAGAACGAGAAAGAAACAAAGTAAACGCCGCTCTTCTGGGTCGCGTAATTTCGGCCTATTATCCAGGGACGCATGCGAGAAATTTCGATGCGTTTGTTCCGCAGCGTTACTCGGCCGCAGATCGCCCGTACGGCTGTATACTTTCTCCTTATCTGCCACAACTCTGCCTGCACGGCCATACTTTAAGACGCCTTCAAGGAGCTCCACGCGATCCGCATGCCGTACGAAGCGGCGACTCGCCATTGTTTTTCTGCGGCGAGCCAGCAGCGGAGGTGCCGCGGTTGTTGGGTCGGCGCTATTTGCTCTTTGCAGAACAAAACGCCAAGCTCGGCCCCGAATGTATATACACACACACGAAAACGTAATCCCGCGCACGGCAGCGGGCGGGCGTTGCCCGTGGGCCGGTTAGGCGGACCGCGCCCCTTGCATATCGACGTGACCTTAGGGAACGCGACGTGTCTTAAATGCTCGGCGGCAGCTGCCGGCCGTGCCTCCTAAAGTCCTTTGGTGCCTCCGTCTCATTGTCTGTTCGGAATGAAGCGTTGATAACGCTGCCTGCTGGCCTGCCTGCTTGCCCGCGTTCTCGTGGTGTATGGCGGAGAAAGCGACCGCGAAGGTGGTGGCTGCATCGCGTGGCTCAGCAGCGGCCTTACTTTGACAGGCGGGAAAGAAATATCGACAGGGGCTGACACCGCTCGCGTACTTATAGCTGATCTGCTATGTATCAAGGTGCGAGGGGGGAGGAACGTCAAATCACGTAGCCGATTCGCACCGACATTGCATTCCACGGAGCGACGTAGTTGTTCTCCGTCTTGTCAACAGAAGGTGGCGCTCGGGGCTGCGCGACGTGGTTACCATATACGGCGGTTTCTATTGTTTCCGGGCACCTTGTAATAATATCCAGACCTGCCTACGCCCTTAGCACGGTCCCACAAGACGCACGCAGAAAAAAAAGACATAAATCTACGGCACCTCGTCTTGTGCTTTACAGCTCAGTGATCGCCGTTAATGTGTTCACATCAAAGTATATTCGCAATAAAATATCTTCCTGTCTAGGAACGAGCATTCAAGGCGTGCTTCTTACGGAACTGTTTGAAGGGAACGGTTATTGAACAAGCGACGATTAGTCACGTTGAAAAAGATAAGAACAATAAGCTGGTTGATGCCAGAGCACCTTCGAACGAGCTCCTTTCCCGCGCACGCAGATCGAGCAACGCGCTGGCGGGATATCTATCAGAAAGTATCAACAGCGCATACAAGAACAGGAAACGCGACAGAACAAACAGAGGTAAACAGCGCTCTTTGTCTCTCTTTCTTCTGTCCCGTTTCGTTTTCTTGTATATGCGCTGCTAATACATTCTAATGGATCCGTACCAACTTGCCCAAGCTTTCGGGATAGATATACCGACGAAGACTCAGCACTAAGACAAGCACACTAGAGAACGACGAGAGAACTGACGACCACGTTAAGGAAAAGCGGCATCCCGCTTGCTATAGGTGCTCTCTTCTTCGCTCAGCACGGCGCGTGTGTCTTGCGTGCGCACGCCTACCACCATCCGCATCGGTCGCGCTCCTCAGGGACGACCGCTTGTATCTCACAGCAATCGAAATGTGTTAGCTATCGACTGCGCCTGCCGCGACGCGAGTGCTTTGCAAACTGTCTGAGCGCCGGTGGACGTCAATCCCAAGGGCGCGAGTGCGGCGTGGTATATATAAGAGAGCGAGAGACCACGGCGGCCGTGCGCTCGTGCACCTGCTGCTCACACGCGAACCTCGCGCGCTTGAAGAACGACCTCTCGCTCGAAACTGGGACATTCAGCGCGGTGTGTTCGGTGATGGGGTGCGTGCGCAGAGGTACGCGCAGACTTGACCACCCCGTGGCTTTTGCACGTGTGGTAAGTCTACGCGGCGTCGAAAGGAATGGTCACTCGGAACTCCCCGCTCGTTTAGTGTTTAGTAAACCTCCTTCAGCGCGTATGCGTACCCCCTTCACGAAAGCTCTAATAGATGGTCGCCGCGCGTGCGCCCTCCGCAGTCTTGGCGTGGCTCGCCACGGGGCCGAAGGCAGTGAATTACGACTTTTGATCGGTCGTCACCTGCTTGCGCTGCGTGCGTGGCACGCGTCGTTTGTTTGTTTGGTTGTTTGTTTGCTTCTTTGTTTATAAGGAAGTTGGTGAATGACTCGTTCGCTTTGCAAATGCAGTGGACCTGTCCGCAGCTTCTGTCGAAAGCGGCTGGCAACCGCAGATTCTTTGTGCCGGATCACCGCACATGCTGACGAAAGCGTTTTGCGATGGCAGGCGAATAATGTCCGCCGAACGCTCTGGCAATTACTGCTTGCTCGCACTGCCCGCGCACGCGCTTTCGTAAAAACGTTTTCTCGCGCTTCGATCTCACTGTGACGTTGTCGTCTTGAGAGCGCCATTGCCTGGACCAAGATAAGTGTTGCATGTTTTTGCGCGCTTATCTGTTATAGCCCGTGTTGGACTGAATGTTTCGCGACAGAAATCTGCAACACGCGATATGAAGGTCCATTTATCTACCCTGCTGCATGGTGACCTGAGCTATAACCACTGATCCGTGCAGTGCTTATAATATCTGTGGTTTTAAGTGTAAAAACCACGATATGATTATGAGGCACGGCCGCAGTGCTGAGCTCCGGAAATTTCGACCATCTGGTGCTCTTTAACGGGCAGTGACATCGCCCATTACACGGATCTCTAGCGTTTTGCCTGAATCGAAATGAGATTGCCGCAGCTGGAATCGAACCCGCGACCTTCGGGTCAGCAGCCGAGCACAGTAACCACTGTACCACCACGGCGGACCGTACAGTGCTTATAGGGGACATTAAAAGTAACGTCTTTCTTTCGTTTTAGTGTACTAGAGTGCCACTGTAGTTACAAGGATATCCTATCAATCTGGGCGTTCTAGTTGTGCATAGCTAACTAACTAGTTAGTACTCAAATGATTGCAAGGATTCTAGGATCTCCGCTTTGTTGCATTTGCTTAGCACGCAACGTGCACGTGAAAGCCTGCCTCAACAAACGTATGCGCAATGCGTACATAGTTCGCCTTTTCCGCTTCACCGCGTTCGTAAATTACCCCGACTTATACCGTTTACATAAACGTCGCTCGGTCAACGTTCTCCGCAGGAACCTCATAGAAATTACCCTGCACGCCGATTAATCCAGGCACGCTCAACTGAATACGCTTCGCGCAGACGGCATACATGTTCGACGTCTTTCAAATGCGCCGCGATATTGATCTATGCGCCGTATTGCTCGGAGGCCATTACTGCTATGTGCCGCTGTAATCTCGCTCGATGTGCTTTTGTTTGTCCCAAACCCCACCTATGTTCCACACTGCTCGCGATGCTTTGCGAGCAACGGACGACAAGCCGTCCGTCCCACAAACGCGCTCAAGTGTGGAGCATCAGTTGCATTGTGTTCTGGGTCAGCCCAAAAAGCCGTCCAGTGCTGGCTACCGTGGCTTCGCCCCGGCGCTTGCGCGCATGAAGGCTATTTATTACGAGGCGTAAGAACGGGTGCGCTATGAGACACAGAAAAAAATATATATAATACGTGCCTCTTTTGCCTCGAAGTCAAGACGCCGCCGTGTTGCTGCGCGCCTGTGATACACGTTCCCCGCTCTTACAGCTCGTTCGAGTTCCACGCCTGCCGCGCCTCTCCTCCTTCGTAATTGGGCACGAGATGCGCCAGCTTTTCCTCGAAGATGGTGTTTGCAACTTGCTCCGGCGAGAGAGCCGACAAACAACGTAAACAGCGATGACGACAGCTACAAAATGCCACGCTCGTTGTGTTCGCTGACCAAAGGGGAGCACATGATATGCATGCGTGCCTAAAGTGCCCGAACAATCGGCGCTCGTAGCGTACCATATTATTCGGCGCACTGCGCGGTAAACTGCGTCCGTGGAAGAAAAGGAAGGAGGCTACGCCGGTCCTGCGTGCATCGTTCTTACGAAGTCACGTATGCTCTTAGTCGCGGGGTTCTTAGTGATTTGTACCGTTTACTGTTTATATAACTTATGTTATCCAAAGGACAATCCCTCTCAACAGTGCTTGCGCGCCTTGACGACCAGCCGCTTTCTGAGCAATCAATTTTGGAATCATATTCAAGAAAAGTTGTGCACTTCCTACCAAGATGGATCCATACCAACTGGCCCGACATAAATGTTTATTAAGTTACAATTCTG
Source organism: Rhipicephalus sanguineus (assembly GCF_013339695.2). Classification (NCBI taxonomy): domain Eukaryota; kingdom Metazoa; phylum Arthropoda; class Arachnida; order Ixodida; family Ixodidae; genus Rhipicephalus; species Rhipicephalus sanguineus. The sequence goes on from NC_051177.1 coordinate 88,832,006, forward strand.
GAATGCCGGAAAGATCGAGCTTCACGCCAGAAAGCGACGAAGGCGCTGTTGAAGTTTCTGCGAACGACCCGCCTCGTTGGACGATTATGACACCCCTGTGCGCGTGTTTGTGCTTTTATTTGGTGGTGGTAGTGGTTCGAAAGGAGAAGGAAAAAGGCACCTAATTTCTGCAGCCCATTAGGGAGCACGGCGCAGTCCCTCCCCTATCTCATGCTTATCTGCTGTTTCCCCTTACCCCTTCCCCAGTGCAGGGTAGCAAACCGGATGTTTATTTTCCGGTTAACATCCCTACCTTTCCGTATTACACTTCTCTCTCTGTGTGTGTTATTCTTTAAATCTTACGTATTCTTTGTTCCAAGAGAGACACAGAGAGAGACAATAATAGTCCAGATCAATCACACACGCGATGAAAGTTCAGGCAGAACCAACACTGGTTGTTTGTCTATTTATATCAGAACGCAACAACTCAACCATTACGTTGAGATTAAATGGAGTTAATGTTGCTGCTTTAGCAGCGAAAGGTCAACACAAGCCAACATTAGTCCCCATTTAGCCATCATTCAGCCTACGCTAGTCAACATTAGTTAGTGCTAACTAGTGATGCTAGCAGGCGAGTTAAGACAGTAGGCCAGGACACTATGTGTCTCAACGTTCACAAATTGCAAGGGAGGGGTCGCTAAAATGAAAGGAGCCCGCATAAAGAACGCTTGCATGACATTGAAAGCTCTTAAATCATTAAAAAAAAAAACAACCTAGAGCCTATATATCTGCTGCCATGCCCGCAGCCCCCCACATACGCGTACCAGCTGCACCACATCGCCTACGCTTCGGGTTGACCGCCGAAAAAAAATGAGTACACTGTCCCTTTGGGTGCGTGAAAAATCCTCGTATATGCGTGTAATCAGAGAGCAACGGACCCGTCGCGAGCATCGCCAGCCGCAGGCTATCTTCTCCCCTACATACGCGCGGCAGCACCATTCGTTTCCTTATTACCCACGCACGACGGCAGCAGCGCGACGCGACCGCTTTCGCTGCCGAACATCACCGCTTCTGTCGGGGCGGGCGAACGTTACGCATACTGTATACGCCTACGCGTCGCCGTGTGAGCGACGAGCAGCGACAGAAACACATTCGGTGCACGTCCGCGCCGTGCGCATGGCGACAGCGTCTTCCGGCGTCGCGCGTCTTGACATCTTCATTGTGCCGTGGATGATCGACTGCGGGAAGTATTAGGCCCAGCGAGACTCACTGTGCACCCGTACCCGTCTTCATCTTTGCACACGGCCCCGTGTATGCGGAGCAATGCGGCGTATGAAGAGAGACGTACTATAGTGCAGTCTACTGCACAAGGAACAGAGCCTGGTAGATCCAGCCTACAGCATCTATGTGTGTCTAAAGCGGAGCGGCCGAAACGGGAACGAGGAACTTTTCGATTCCCCTGCGGGCATTCGAAACCGTATAAGCGTGGCTGGCACGTACGCATACGCGGCTTTCAGTTGGTGACATGCATCCCTTACGAGACAGGCGATCCCCCCACCCCTCTCTATAGAAAGTAACGCTAGATCGTCACGGCTGTTTGGTCTGTTAAACGGTACGGGTGTTCGATACGGTTTCAGGATTGCGTGACTCGCATAACGCCGACGCGGCTACGTCGCAACTGTTCAAATGAGGTTGTACTTCTCGAGAAAGCGAGATCTACTCGGCGGTTATTATAGAATTACTCTCGGAATGCTTGAAGAGTTTTCGAAGAGCAGGAGATTCCTGCGTAGAGTATGCGACGGACTCTGAATTGGACAAGAAGCAGCGAGTAGTTTTCTGCTAGCGTGACTTGGTGGCTTCTTTTAAAGAAAAAAAAGAAACAGAAACAAATAATGTTACGTGAAAAATCAAAGAATTTTCTTTACCGCGCAGCGGCGATGGATGCAAACACTTGTCAATTTAATATGTCGTAAAGTTGAAGGATGCAATGAACTCGCAAGCAGACATGGGGCTCCATATGAGAACTTCGAGCAATGTCATCAAGCACCAATACTTTTTAAGGGGGCGCAGGTAAACACAGAAGAGAAAATGACTCAGGCATACACATACGCAAGAGACACGGCCCTTTCTCTTTTAAGAGAAACGGCCAACACGTCAACGTCTGTGATGTCGCACGAAAGTGTTTGTAATGTCGCTTCCTCAAAATGGAAAGCCACTGGCAATTGTAGAAACCTCAACTTTACGGTAACAACGCCTTATCCTAGCGCAGGGAGTAAGTAACTGTGTGTTTGGAAAAATATATACACGATTTATAGTATTCTGTACCACACTATCTGGGAGAGCTGTGTGCAGCTGTCCCTGGAATATCCGCACAAGTTGAGACCAAAACCTGGGACAACAACCGCAAAAAAAAAAAAAAAAGAAAGCTCGAACAAGTTGTCTATAGAACAAATGGTAGACGATTCAGACTACACCGTACTCTACTATGACAGAGCCAGAAGCCGTCCCTGCAAGGACATGACTAAACATTTCGTCCCACTGCAGATTTTATAGGAGCCCATGCGTGCTTAAAAAAAAAAAAAGATTGACGATTTAGAGTGCCGTGTACTCTACTATATGAGAGAGCTATAAGCCATCCCTGAATGTCTTGTGTTTTGTATCGTACACAGAGAAGTTTATTGCATGTTAGTAACAACAGTTCTGGTCAGTACAACTGCATCGCATAACAAAAAATCGCTTTTTTTGTTACGCGATGCACAAATGCACGAATACGATGCACAAATACGATGCAATGCACAAATACGATGCAACTTATGGCACTCAGACACTATCACAGATGAAGGGTCTCTAACAGAAAAGAAAGCACAGACTAAGTTTCCACATATACACAAGTTGCGAAGAAACGCTACATTTGTACTCAAACATGCGGTGATCACGCGTGTCGCCGCCTCAAGCCGGCTCATATGATACTTGAACCATTTTGTTTCCCTATGCCAGGCGCCTTTAAAACGGCAGTATAAGTAAATTCAATACTCCTCTTCCGCCACCTTCTGAGGAAGGCTTCTTCACCATGCTTTCCTATCTATTCCGTAAGGTACCGAACCATGATGAGTCTGATCTTCTGTAAAGATGTGTATGCAGCTCGTTGTGGTTGACGACGTGCATCATCTAAACAGCGCCGAGACAAGAAATCGAGGTTTACGATAAGGTTTATGGACGCTTCTCAGAGCACGTTATCGGATCTGTGCTTTTCAGAACCCTGACCCATGTGAGAGTTTTAGATCGTCATAGATTGTGTATCGGAAACGATGACGACTGTACACGCAACCGCAATAGCCGGCCTGGCTGTCGTGTTGAAATGACCAACCACCTTTTATTTCTCCTCTCTCACCCGTGTCTTTGGCAGGCAGGCATTCTGGAGAACTACGCTTAACGAGAAACGTGCATAAACACCGACAGAAGAGAAAAGAGCCGTTTCAAGGGCACCGTGGCCACGGAAAGAAACATGTTCCGAAAACCATGTAATGAACGGGGCGAACGTGCCCATGCCTCCCAGGAAGAGGTGATTGTGTTTCAAAAGCGCGTTTACAAGCATCGAGCCGGTGCTTATATTTACAAACGCTTGCGAGTAAGCGCATATGCTCACGGAGATATGTTTCGTAGGGTGTCGTTATTCGCGTCCCCTCGATTTTCGCTTTCATTAGGGAGCCGCACGTAATGATTGCCGCGGCTGCTTGTGCCGTTCGGTATCATTGGACAAAGGCGCTCACACGCGAGCACGAGCGCCCGCACACACACACACGTTCGCACGAGCACGCGATCTACTGTACGTGACGCGAGAGCGCGTTGTTTGCTCAGAGAGTGTACAATGACCGCGGGCCCTATCGCCTCTCCCAGCACGCTCGTACTACTTCCACATAATATGGCAGGGGCGAGCAGATCGCCGGCACGGATGGCGAAAACGGCTCGGGCGAGGCGCGTGCGAGCGCGCCTATATGGTGGATAGCGAACAATGCCGCGTTTCATGAGCGCGCAGGAATTTTTCGCAGGCGCGCACGAAACGCTATATACTTAACCGTCGGTGAGAGAGCAACTGTCGTCGTTTCGGGTTTCCTTTTTGTTTCAACGAGACTTCGAGGGAACGCAAAGAAAAGGTAAAACGAAAAGAAAAAGAATGGGGCCGGCCGAGCTCGGTTTCGTTCTTGAACCAAATATTCGAACCGAGTGGAGCGCGTCGTGGGGCCTCGGTGGTTTATCTTGAAACAGAGGTGTGCGAGTGCGAGCTAGGCGTGATCCATGTAACGTAAGCGGTGGTCCCGTGATGAGAGCGGCACGTTTGGAGCAGCTGCAACCGCGCTACTGCTGCGATTGCTTATCTGCTGGTCAGCGCTGCGCTACATAAACTGCTGAGGCCAAAGCCATGCGAACGTAAAGAAAGCCGAATGCGCGCCGGTGCCGGCTGTGTGTGTATCTTGTATATAGTTTGCTCCTGTTAAGAGAGAGACACGCCCTGGTCTTGTCTACAGACAAAACGCGTTCGGCCGCGGCCAGCTGGCCAGACGTGTAGGTCATTATGTGCGATTCGTCTTGGCGACGGTAACAAACGCTCTCTCTCTACGTGTATCGGTTCGTGGCTTTCCGCTCTCGCGTAATCCACAATTCTGCTCACACGCGATGTATGTGGAAGCGGGCTTGTATAGATACCGTCGTTATACACACATGCGCGATACTGGTGGCGCGAAGCCCTGAATTTGTGATTACGAATGGCAACGCCCGCTGCACCCGGCAGCCTCATTAAAGAGGTTCAACGTACGGTAGCGACCCATAGCAAAACGCCTAGATGTTTATGTGATTAACCAGCGGAAATTATAGCTTGGGGATGTTTCTTTGCGGCTACTGCAAGACGCAGATGCGGGCAGAATTTCGCGGTATCGGAGATCGCGTGATAATATTCATTCTTGCGCGCTATGATTAAGCGAGCAACTGGTGTTGAGACCTAGAAAAGCGCATGTGCGTCCTATCTTGAGCAGGCGCTTGCTTTATCAGAGAACGCGAGAATTCACTTTTGTGCTCGCTCTCAAGTCCAACTTTAGCGTCTGCTAATGTTCGAGATGGATGTATTGACGGAAGAAATTATTTATTCTGGATATAAAATAAAACACTGCTACGAGTTTCTAGCGAATGATCCTCTCGTAACACATTGCCGTAGCCTTCCTATGCTTTCTATATAAGCGGAGCTGAGAAGTATTTGGCCTTGTTTCACATGTTCTCCTGAATCAACCTGGGTTCACCGATGGATAATGCAGTCTTGGTGCAGAAATTCTTGGCTAAGACTCTGGCCCCATCGATCAGAATTGATATTGGCAATAGTTTAATGCTGGAAAATAGCCCAAATAACTAGGTCTTTGTGTTAGCGTAGTGGGTGTGGAGACTTGGCCACGAAGTCAACAAATTACGTCATTTCATGAACAGAAAGTAAGTATACGTCGCCGTCATCTCAGAGGAAGTATAGGGTGTTACCGGCTTGCATTAATCTGTCGTAGCACATGCTGTGATAATACCTTGGCAAGAAAGCGTATAACTAAAAAGAATTGATTTCTGCCCTTTGTTTCATATCGTTTCAACACACCCGTTTATGTGTTCTCCAATGAGCGCTTCAGAAAAAAATATTCTACGCTTTCAACAATGCCGAACATATAGCAGTGACTTGTATCGATCGTTTTCAGCAATCGATACAAATCAATGATATATGTTCATTGGTACATATACAAATTAATGGTATATCTTGGCTTATTAGGGTGAAGAATTCACTAGTCTGCTAACACGCTATTGAAAACCAACGTTGCGTATTACAAGTATACGAATGAGAATACGAAGGTCAGTTAAGGAATGTACAGCTTCTGTGCACAACATGCGGCAGCCCCTTTAAGCAGCAAAATTGCGTAGAAATCTATTGTCGTTGGCCTAAGTTTCGCTGCTCTTCGATGGTTCCTGCCCGCTATGCACTGTTCTGATCACTGAGATGGATCTCACTCTGCAAATACAGCGGAGTCTGTAGAGTCAGGACTTACATTGAGCATACAAGCTCTAACTCATTTGCCTATAAGTTTATCGCGCCTAGCCTTTCGATTTCGATTTTCACTTGGGCTTCAAAAGGAACGCGCGTTTAAAGGACACTAGAACAATAAAATTAATAATAATCAAACGCAAAAACGTCATATGCGTGGCACGCATGCGAAGTGTATCTCTTTATGATAAATGACTTAAAGACGACGTGTGGTTTCCAATCTTTTCATTTATCACTTCGTTTTTTTTTATTACTTTGCGGCCTCACGTATAGAAAGAAGGCAACGGTGCCCTTTAGCCACCGGCTGGCCTTTTTATTATCCGGCCTAATTAGTCACTTAAGGTCAGCAGCGTCTCGCCATGCTGGCCAGGTGCTCGCATGGTCGCCCTCCGAAAAAGAAATATATAAGTGCCTGAGATCGCCCATGGCACGACACTAATTACTCGCGTGATTGGTCGCAATGGAGTGGTCGAGTCGAATGGCGATTACATCGGCACGCGTACCAAAGAACCGTTGGAAACGAAAAAAATGGAAGGGGCGCGTTTCCGAGGACAGTCGGTCGATATAAAGAGCAACCTTAGAGGTGAGCTAGCGGTGGGTTGGAGAGGGGGGTGGCAAGGAGAAAGGGGGGGGGGAGAAAGGCATAGCGTGTCTGTGGTGGTCGTGCTTTTCGAATCGGTCCTATGTGGAACTCGCTACTCGCAGTAATGTGCCAGCTGCCAGCAGTGCGTGCGTGGCAGCGTGACAAAAACGCTGAAGGCGGAAAAAATGCGTGAGACCTGCAAAAAGAAAATAACAATAATAACGGAGCACGCAGGCCACATCGAGCCGCAGCCTTGAGAGACTTGACCAAACCGATTGACGTCGGTATTCGTTTCCCGGAAGGGTGTCGCTAATATACCGTTCCGAATTATTCTCGTCTTTTTCTTTGCGTGTTCTGTCTGTTTTTGGTAAGCGTCTCATTATGCTTCGCACAGTCCGAGATATGGGAATAAGATCACCGGAGGGTGGCTATATAGTTCTGCTACGAGCATAGGCACGGGTCGTCCCGAGTAGGGTGTGGTTATTTTAGCTAATTATTTTCAATGTCACGCCTCTAGCGGAACAAAGATGTTTATGGATAGGTGATACCCACGTGATACTTCCTGTCACTGCGCCGTCACGATCGATATCTCGTGTGGCACCTTCGTATAAAACAAAGGACCTAACTCGTTCCGTTCAAACGATTAATCGAACGAGAACCGCGGTACTGTGATGGGGTGCGCTTAAGAGTTACAGTCGAAGCGAACGAAAGAAGGAAATTTGATGCCTTGTTTCATTGCTTGACACAACCTTAATGAAAAACAACAAACAATGAATGCAAGGGAGGTATAGGGGAGGCCATTAGTACTCTTTGACTGTATCGTAGTAATTATGATATAAATGTCAAGAAAGCAACGTAGACGAAACGACAACTTGCCGCCGGCAGGTGACCGAACCTGCAACCTTCGGATAATGCGCCCGATGCTCTACCAATGAAGCTACGGCGGCGGTCGTCCGCCCATCCGCTTTATCGGGTAGTTTAAACACTATTTTTTTTATTTTTTTTTGCCAGGTGGTGTCACGCGCGCAATCTTTTAACGAGCTGGTACCTGAGAAATAAGCCCTGGCATACTACCTGAAGGCATCAAGTCTGCCGGAACGAGACCGTCGCTATGAATGAACGAAGAAAGGAAAATTAAGGGCTACTATCTTCACCTTTATATCACCTTTATAACCTTTATATCCTAAGCGAGGCGCACGAAAACACAGGCGCTTTCATATGTTTGTCTTCGCCGGCCTCATCACTTCGTCTTTATCGTTTAAGAGCACCCCTGCACTTGCATGAATGACAAGCTCTTCCAAGAAGCAACACGCTTAAATAATGTAGCTTGAACGAACGTTTCGACAAAGGGACTTGCCTTCGTCAGGGCAGCTGTGTGAAGGCAAGTCCGCTTATCAGCATATTGGCTTCAGTTCAATGGCACTTAGAGTAATTTATGACCAACCACCCAAGAAATGGAGCGTGTTCACGGACTCCAAGGCAGCTTTACAGTGCCTGATATACGCCTTACGCCGTGGACCTCACGAGCAACTCGTGTTGGAAATTAGAGAGCTGCTCCATCACCTCTTCGTTCAAGGGCATGACATCACCTTTCAGTGGCTTCCAAGTCACTGCGGCATATTGGGCAACGAACATGCCGACGCTGCTGCTCGAACTGCACACGAAGACGGCGTACAAGAATCCATCCCGTTATCAAGAACGGATGCTGCGATGAAAATTCGAGAGATTGCCAATGAAGACATAAAATCCTTGTGGAACACACCAAGTTTACAGCACACACGACTGCATAGACTGGACCCGTATCGTCGACTTCGGCCTCCGTCCGGACTCTCTCGACTCGAGGCAACGGTGCTTTGTCGACTGTGGCTTGGTGTTGCTTTCACCAAATCTTTTGCCTTCCGAATCGGCATGGCAGAGAGTGCTACTTGCAGCCAGTGTGACAGCGAAGAAACGATAGAACACGTTCTTTGTCGCTGCCCTCGCTACAGCTCGCACAGACTGTCGCTAGCTGCTGTGTTGGCCCGCCTTGACGACAGACCCCTGTCGGAACAGTCAGTGCTGGAATGCCGACCTGAACTGTCTGCACAGCGAAAATCGTTTAAGGCCTTACTGAACTTTTTGCGTGCCAGTGGCCTATTGAATAGGCTTTAGTACTGCCGATCTACAGCTTCCTTTTGTTTATATCTTTTTTTTTTATCGCGCGCCTGCTCTTCTCTCCGCTGTCCTTTCCATCTTTCTTTCCCTTTCCCCCTCCCCTTAGTGTAGGGTAGCAAACCGGATGCTACAATTCTGGTTAACCTCCCTGCCTTTCTCTCGTTTTATTATCTCTCTCTCTCTCTCTGGTTTACTCGCATCAAGCGTCCATTGTCATGTGATCCTCTCGCTTGTTTCGTTGACTCAGTCTGATCAACGGATACACGTTGACCATATCCTCGCGTGTCATGTGAGTGCTTTTAGGAAACATCCTACCTCATCCAGAAACCGAACTTACACGTACATACGTAGTGGTCACGAGGAAACCTTACGACCTTGTTAACCGTGCGCAAGGAAGAAAGTGAGAACGCGACATTCAGTGACAACGCCAGAAAAAAAGAAAAGGCCAGTTATGACCTTCTAGTTCATTCGCCAAAATAAGAAAAAAATTAATCGGAAGGAACGGAGCATTTCATCAACGCAATCCTCAGGTCATCCGTTTGCACGTGTTTAATGGAACGACGGCTAAGGTGTACTGCTGACCCGAAGGTCGCGGGTTGGGTCCCGGCGGTCGCATTCCGATGGAAACGAAATGCTAGAGGCCCGTCTACTGTGCGATATCAGTGCACGTCGAAGAACACCAGATGGTCGAAATTACCGGAGCCCAATTTGCGTCACAGTTTGTTGTCGTGTGCAAACAGGAACAACAAACTGTGACGCACCAAAGATACAAGAAAAATTATAGAAAAGAAACGTCTTCTTGAGTAAAACGTTAAGGATTTGTAACGGCAAACAAAAACAGTCCGCAGTTTTTGGTTTTATAAAGAGGCACAATTATTGCTCGAAGGTTGGCGGCGAAAAGCGAACGGAAAAGCAAATGAAAAAAAAAATAAATAGAACGGCTGCGCTGGCTCTGTCAGCGATGCTGGATTGACGTGCATGCCCCAGTTTATTCTTTGCTGCCGGTAGCTCTCTGAGCAGTTGGCCATGCGAGTGACTCACTCGGTTGGGAGGTGAGCGAGCTTTCCGATATCCATAGCTTAAAGCAATTCGTATTAGCAGGCAGCGAAAAAGATAAAAAAAAGAAAAAAGAGCTACGCCCGTTGTGACGAGGTAATAACAGCTTCAGATTCACCTGCGTGGCCAATCGGCGTCTTCAGGTATGACAAGAACTTCACTTTCGCTCTCGACAGGCCCCGCCTTTCTTATTGCAGAAGCTGGAAATGCGTGACGCTGCTGGAAGCCGCTGTTTCTCTACATCGCCTAACGATACGAAGGAACAAAAAAAAAAAGGCCCTTTCAGAAGCGTCTTATACGCAGTAAATTATGGGGAGATCTGCGCAAATTTAAGCTGGGATACAGACTGTGCAAACATGCGAGAGACAGGAGTTGCTTTTGCAGCATCTACGGTTATGCCGCATAGTTGACCGTGCTCTTCGCGCTTACGAGGCTTCATAATGAAGATGCGCGAACATTTTAGGGCACTCAATCACTGCACCGGAAGGCGCTCGGCGGAACCATGCGGAAGTACTGTGTAAAATTCACTGCGGGCCAGCAACACGACACCTTGGCCCTCCTAAAGCGCTGCCCGCTGTCAGTGTTGATGATAATAACAGTTGTTATCGTGATTTTCATTGACGTCCTCATCTCCGGGAAAGTCATTAAAAGTTGTTCTCTCTCTCTCTTTGGAACAGGGCTGCAAAAAATGGTCACGCTATTCAGGTGTTATACATATCTTGCAGTCTAGCGTTCTGTTTTTTCTCTAATATTCTCCGACCCGCCACAGTGGTCTAGTGTTTATGGTGCTCCACTGCTGACCCCAAGGTCGCGGGATCGAATCCCGACCGCGGCGGCCGCATTTTCGATGTAGGCGAAAATTCTCGAGGACAGTGTACTTAGGTTTGTACTCAGTTTACTGAGTATTTCACTGCGCAGAGCTGGACATCACGTTCAGTGATGACGAGAGGGGCAGCTGATGTGTAGCTTTTCGGAAAAGTTTGTCTTGTGGACGATCAGCACCAGTGACAGATTCGCTGCGCTAGTAACCCTCATACGAATTATTTTTTTTCGATTCTTCCGATACCTTCGATAAGTACCTATGTCCCCCTCCCGTTCTTTTTTCTCTCTCTGTCTGTCTTTCTCTCTCGCTCGCTCTTCTGTTTTGGTGAAAATGAATGCCACGTATGGTTCATGGTAAGAATTGGCTGGAAAGAATTTGTACCATACCGTAAAGGTATTTTCGTAAGTGCGGCTAATACGAAACGCGGTAAAAAATATGTATATGTTATCAAACTGTGTAAGTGTTTCATAACGGAATCGTGGTTGAAACGTGAAACAAACGTGCAAGCGAGGAATATTTTCAGGTAATACTGAGGAAATAATATTCTTTAGGCGGAGAGGACACGACAGACAAATCCGTGTAGCAGTAGTGTTAAAGTTTCGTTGCAGATGCTGACAGGAACATGACGCGGAAAGAAAACAGAAAGAAAGGAAAAAAAAAAAAGAACGCCGTCGGCGTTCTAGGTCCCATGAAAAAATATTATGCTGAACAAGCACGTCCTCTAGCCTTATTTCAATGCACTAAATTTCCATACTATACACTAAGTTGAAGCGCCGTCTGAGATACCGAGCGACAACATCCTTGGTATCGCGCTTACCTGTGATAAAAATTTCATACCAGCAAGCAAGCGCATTCTCAGCGCGTGTAATGGTTTTATCGCTCGAGAATAGTTGCGAGAATTCATGTCGTATCACAATCCAAATTTACATCGAGCAGTTTCTTTTCGAAGGCCACGCGAGGCAAGTTCGTGAATAGGATACACTCGTCGTCGCATATCGTTCAGACTTAAGGCGGACTGAGTAACACCGTTTCTTTGGATACGTTACGAAAGCCACTCTTAATCTGTCACGCTATCGAAATGCCTTGCAGAGGGAGGCTTCCGGTTGCGCGCATACCAAAGCAACGTTATCGAGCAATATCAGACGCATATGCATAATTATTCCGTTATTTGCAAGCAGACCCTGAACGATAGAAGGTTGAGCTAGTTGATAGGGGTTCACCACGGAAAGAAGGTATAGGGCGTGAATGTATGGACATCGAAGAGAACAACACAACACTAACCCCGGTGTTTGTGTTGTCTTGTGTCCGTGTTTGAACGTCTTACGTCCTTTTCACGATAAAACAGATGGTATATTTGCAGTATGCTGAATTTAAAATCAACCCGCCACAGCGTTCTAGTAGCCATGGTGCTCGACTGAAGGTCGCGGGATCTAATCCCGGCCACGTTTTCGATGGAGGTGAAAATGTTGGGGCCCGTGTACTTAGATTTAGATGCATGCTAAAGAGCCCCAGGTGGTCGAAACTTCCCGGGCCCTCCACTACAGCGTCCCTGACAATAATAGGCTGGTTTTGGGACGTTAAGCCCCAATTATTAATTATCAGGTTAAGGTCGCGCTTTCTGTTGCAAACACTATAGCACATTCGTACTTAGATTTAGGCCTGCAATAAAGATTTGTGCGTAGGCAAAATTATTTGTTGCGTTGCACTACCTCATTTTTCGTAACCCAGTATTTAGATCGTGTACGTCAAACGCCATAGTTAATCATCCAAGTAAGCTTGGAAAGGTATTTTCAGTTTTTTTTTTATCTGAAAATTGTAAAGACTGTTTAGTTAGACTTTCAACTAAAAGCATGTCCGTGTTATAGACATGCTGGATTAAATTTCACCCTATCGAAAGCACGCAGAAATAACTACGTTCAAGCACGAAACACGCAGATTTTTGCCCACGAGTGCTGTGAACTCAACCGCTCTAATTCTCAATATTAAAGGTGTAAGCGCAAGAGTTAAACTACGGAAGAAAAATATAGAGCACAGAAAGAGCGCGAATTGGCGCTCCTTTTTTCCTTTATATTTTTCTTCCTTAGTTTAACCCTTGAGTCTTACACCTTTGATGTTTAGCGGTGCACCATCAATGCCAACATCGCGCGCTACTGCTCTTTGATTCTGCGCGTGTGCCTTTCCGCTCTAGCTGGCTTTGGTGAGCGGAGACCAACTCGAGCGTGGGCATTGTGCATACTGTAATATCTAAATCCGCTGCGCAAAATTATGAATAATTATTTGCGTCTCTCGCCAACCACGCGACGCGATCAGCTATTGTCGTATATATACAAACCGGTCGAGGCCACACAGGATGAAAACAAACGAGGATGACAAAGATAAGCAGCTTCTGCAAAACCCGGATGCAGAAATTTTCAATGTCGCGACGCTGTGCGTTACGCAACTAACAAAGCAAGCGACAAGATCAGTTGAAGTTCCCGCGTTCTCCTGCACGCGCATTTCGGGCACCGTTCGCATCGTCTGGTGTACTGAGTGCTTTGCTGAACAGAGCTTCGTATTATATATTCGCATCCATATTGCGACGAAGACGGGGGCGACGCGAATATGATTTGCATAAGCTTTTAAAGAATGCACCAAGATGAATGATTCTCTATAGCAGGCAGTATTTTAAAGACTGCAGCTGCTGTTCTGCCACTCGATCAATGATTTACGCCCTCTGTTAGGACGTTGCGACAATATTGACCTACTGCCCTTGAGCTGACCGCATACACCCAAAGTTTTTTCGACGTTCCCGTATATTTCTCCACTGTGCGCTGAACGAGAAAGAGCGGCACGATTTACAGGCTCACATGGCACTCGCAGAGCGCACATACGTACGCAGCCGGCGTATGTGATGCTTACTATTTCATCCTTGCGTACGAAGGAACAAAATCGCTGCTTAGGTCAAGATCAAAAGGCCGTTACGTATTCTGTACGCAAGGCACTGCTGGTAATTTACATCTCCTAATGGCCTTACGTCGGCAATGCGCTTCTTGAGCTTCCGTAACAACGCACTTGGCTTGTAGACCGGGTCTACTTGTTTGAACCGTGCATGGTTGCCATTAGCTATTTTCATAGGATCGCTTTTCCTTAGTGTAATCGTTGGGATGTGTACCCCGCCTATTAATTACAAGAAGAAAAAAAATGTTGGCGGCTATTAACGACCATCACACCGTATAGCCGTAATAACGACGTCGACGCAAGCATTAACGAAATCACGCCATTGCTTCGAAGCGCAACAATGCAATCTTTCTTTGTGTTACTAGAGGCCCGTGTACTGTGCGATGTCAGTGCACGTTGAAAAACAACAGGTGGTCGAAATTTCCGGTACCCTCCTCTACGGCGTGCCTCATAACCATATCGTGATTTCGGCACGTAAAACCGCAAATATTAATACTATTATTACCATTTGTGTTGGTAGTGCAACACTTGCGAACTTGAGCTGTTCTTCCAATCAAATTAGAATCAAGAAACGAAACTGCTGGAGCATGAAAACGGATATATTAAGTTGCATAGCTTTGCAAACGTAACTTTGTTGAAGTCGATGAATTGTTGCTATCAAGCATCACAACCTTCAAGTTACGTTTTTCCAGCTCCCTAATGGTGAGTTACCTCGAAATGTCGCGCATTGTTTCGCTTTTGACAAAAGCATTTAGCTATGTGAGCTACGTGCCATGTATATTCTTGTGCCTTGTGTGCCTATAGTTGATTTTTCTTGTCTCGAAGGGCAGCGCTAAATAAATGTAAATGACCCTCCGGTGAGTGCTCCGGCAGGCAGCTTTGTGTCCCCCGTTTGTGTCCTTCGTTAGTCCTATTGTGGACTGTTTCTTCTTTGTTTTTTTTTTTGTGTTTTGTTTTTCTGATGATACAGTGCCAGTTAGGCGGCCAGTTCACGCATGCAGTGATAGCACTTTCCCACGATAGTCAGCGAGTGCCCTTCTGTAACCTTTATCTCTTGCGCATGTGTGCTCAGCGAATGCAGCGCTTTGCCCATTTTCGTGTTCTGCATTCTCTGCGTACTTTGCTGCCTTTGCGTGTCATCAGCGTGATTTCGAGATATTCAGTGCGGTCGTCACGTTCGTATGCTTCTGGAATGCGCAGCCTTGTGAAATGGCAGTCCTCATTTGCATTTTGGCTCCGGTACGCTAGCAGATAAGCATACGCATACCTTCGTCACCACGTCTTCAAGTCGCGAAAGGAATAACCGACCCCCTCCACGCATTCTACAGCCTTCCAAAGTATCCGGAAGGCAAGCGAAGACAGCGACAGCTCATTGTTCCCGCGTCTACTGCGTCATCTTCCAAATCACGCCCCGGTGCAAAGCTGCAAGAATGTATGCAGCTGCGCGTTCTGGTTGAGAAAACTACCAATAAAACTAATGCGGCGTCTGTGCGTGTTTCGGCGCGCTAAACCGTCAGCCTTCCTTGGCACCGTTCGGAGAGAACGACGCACTACTTGACCGACGAGGTAATTACGAAAATTTCAGCATATAGACGAGGCCTTTTGTCTCCGCAGTATGTCGCCTTTGACCTTTCGGCAACGCGACGGTTTCTGTCTTGCTGCCGCATTCCACAGAATGCCAGTGCAGTGGACACAGCGGCTCAACTGTGAGCACGCACGCTTTGCTTATCTTCGCAGTTCTATATATGGAATAGTGGCTACTCTACGTAACCACCCGTAACCCGAAGAAGTGTGGAAAGCACGAAGAGTCTATTCTCGTTGTCTTCTATCCGGAATTGTATGTGTAGCTGGATGTGTACAGTGTTCATATTCGCCGCAGTCTGTGCCACGCACTCAGACGCCGATCACTTGCATGCTACAAATTTTGCTGCCCCTCTAATCGCAAGGTCACCGAGACAAAATACTCGCGGTCTTAACAGCTACCCACTCGCAATCGGCATGCACGCCCATGCATTCGTTCTGCCATACATCAACGTCCGCTATAACTCCGATACATTGTCGAACGCCGGCAGTCGCTTTGCTCGGCTGTACACGTTATATGAGAAACGCCTACGCCGCCAACATCCATCTTGTAGGCTTGTACCTTGGAGCGTGAGTTCAGGCCGCTCTCCTCCCGAGATGAGTTATATAGCTGCGAGCAGGAACGGCCAATGTGCTCGCTGAAATCCGGTCGTATGTGGTCGCGCGAGGCCGAGATCTTGGACGTTCGTTTCCCTTGCGCGGTTTATGCAAAATCTGTAGGCAGCAGCCACGACTAAATAACGATGTATTCGCATTGGTTACAGAGACTCCGCTGTAACACGTAGTATTTAAGCGTACATAGCCGAGAAATTGCCCCAAATTGCCGCGATAATGACGGATAGCGCATGGCCGTTGCATTTTAGTAGAAGTGGGTGCTTGACGCGTCGCACATCACTCTTGATGAAAGCAAAGAAAAATGACAAACAAAAATAAAAAGGAGGAAGCCTGATTCAGTTTGCTAGCGAGGGCATATGTCAAGGTGAAAAATAAAAGAGGATTCTTTAATAGATGGGCCGGCTGAGAAAGAGTTGTGTGGTCCTCTTGGCAAGTTTCCGTCTCGAGGTGAGAAGGAAACCTCGTGTGAATGTTCATGGAACCCTCGTTCACAAGCTTTCAATAGAAATTAAAATAGTAGCCATGGAAAACCTGGCTGCGCATGCTTCTTTCGGTTGTATAATTTATAGCTTTCTTCTGCACTTCGTTTGTATCATTATATATCATCTGCTGAAGGTCAGTTTCAAGCGCTAGTGTATACAGCTATCACGACCACATCAATAACAATATGGCCGGAATGCATGCATGTGAGAAGCGCGGCCGAGACTATCACGTTCCATCTTCTAAATCGTAGAACGCTTCATTCGTTTAAACCTTTACAATTTCTATTTGATATTACGTGCCGTGGTTTGCCTCTTCCCTCTGCTCCTTCTCGTACGTAAGTTGTTTCGTAACTATATGACCCCGACCTTAAAAGACATATATGAAGTGAAACGCGTGGTACATCTGCGCCTGTTGTTTTCACAGTCAAATCCACCCAGCGCGATCGACGCTTTTTTGCTTAAGAAATGCGCGCAGGCAAAGGACTCCCGGGGCGCACGTGACCAGACCGCATGGTGAACATCGCACATACGTATGTACATAAGAAGCGCCGGACGTCGACGCCGTTGCAAACAGGCCTTATTGCCAATTGTATGCAAATTGCGCGGAGAGCGCCATGCTGCGGAGAGATGCAGCAAACGCCGAAACGAAGTCATTATCGCTGCAGATGCGTGTACATAAGAATTCGCGTATGAAATTTCGCTGAGCCGTACAGTTCTTTCGCTCAGCTGCGGAGGCCTGCCCTTGACGCGCATTGCGGAAAAAATCTTCACGTCATAGCAGGTGGATGCGTACGCAGTCTTCTGCGTGCTTAGAATGCCCGCGCGCAGTAGTACAGGCGTCGTACCTTACACGCACTCACGCGTTATGGAACTGGTTCTCTGGTGTATAAACTTGCACACTGTGTATTTGTGTAGAGTGGGTATACCTGTGTGCAACAGACGGATCCCCGCAAAATAGGAAGCAGCTAGTAGAGAAATCAACAAAGGAAAATCTTCATATAGAAAAGAACACACATACCGACTACCGCGGAAATGAACACTATGTGGGACGTGAGAATGCGGCTAAGTATAAAAAAATATAAAATGAAATCGACGGGCTGTGTGGCGCAGTTCCGTCAGAGCACTGCGCACTCACTCCTGCAAATCATTAGATGGTGTGAAATTTGATATTTAGGCCACGCCTACAAAGCTTAACAATTTTATGATGTTTTTCGTAGCTTGCCTCTAAGCGCAGTTTTGCGTGTACTGTACTTCTCTCGCATCCATTTCCCTTACATTATGTTTTTCTTCACAATAATGCCCAGTAACTCATGATATTTCAGAAGTAGCATGTATCTGTTACTTTATATGTCATAGGCATTCACGAGAAGTCGTGAAAAACTGGTGGACAGGGAATATCGCTGCAGCCAACTTGACGACAAGAGTACTTATCTTGATTGGCTCCACCGAGCTGCTTTGTTCAATGACTTTTCATCATTTTGATCCTTCGTCTTCCTCCGAGCATCTGTCTTGTTTATGTATTCGGTAGAGAGGTAAAAATTCGGTTTCACCTGTTAAACTGAAATTGATTGGTCAGTTAACTTTGTATTGGGAGCGTTGACAACAAGTGCGCCCACTAGGTAAAGTTCAAGCCCCTTAAGCGTTCATTTTGTGTCCCAGCAGTGTTTAGGGGTTGTTTCAAGCAACTCTTGTGAATGGCGCACGAACACCTCCTGCAGGAACACTGCGCCGTGAGAAACGAATGGCCGCGAGAGCATGCTGCCACGCTCGACTGTCGAAACAAACAGCGTATTGATCGGAATATATACGTACAAATTTAGAAACGGTTGGCAAAGCGAGTACATCAAGGGTACACAGGCATGAGAAACGAAGTGCTCCAAATCTCTCCCGCCAGATCGCCCAGTTTGGCCTACCCAATTCACGGCTCCCCAATGCCGTTTCACACATGCCGGATCTCTAGAGCATCTGCGCCATTGAGAAAGACAAAAGCACCCGCACGAAGCACGCAGCGGTCCTTGTGCACGGTGACCGCCGTTGTTCTCGCTTCACGAAGACGGACCCCACGGGAGCCAGTTGGCCACGATTTCGCTTTGCAACGCGTCCTTGCCGCGCTCTCTGGCGCACCTGTTTCGAGATCCCGTGGGAGTGCTAAAGACCGGAGCATTTGTCCCACTCGCAGAACAATCGGTCGTCGACTTCTAGACCCTGCTTCGAATGCGACGCGCGGCACTGAACACTGCGTGCCAAGCAAGTACAATGCAACGGCTAAAGTCGAGTTTTTTTTTTTTTTTTAAGTTCGCATCCTCGCGCTTGTTATTTATTTCTTTGAAGTATGCCGCCTGCTGCACGTGCACAGAAAATTACGCAAGGGATGCAAAGAACGCACGCGAACTCGTCCTCGGGTGCGTGACGCTGTTCGTTACGTCACGAATCGTCGAGGAGAAGAGGAAAATCACGAAGAAACAGAGAGGGTAGCCGTGCAGCACTTGCTTCTGCTGAAGGGAAGTTGGCTAAGGTGTACCAAGGCCTCAGTGATCACAGTCACGCTATGCAGCCGCTTTAAGTGGACACATTATCAACGCATTCGTGCCTCTTGGACCGCGCTCTTACAATCCATTGGTGCTCCCGTTACTTTTAGAACACAGAGTGGAACGCTGTCTCGGTCACTGTAACCCTGTTTAGTGTATGATTTTCGCAGAAGCTTTTTATTTCAAGGGGGCGCAATACGCTGAACGCGATTTGATGCGCAAGTTGACTGGTGTGGTACTTGAGATGGATGGATGGTTGGATGGAATAACTTCATCGAGGTCCATTAGGTCGCGCTAGTTTCCTAGCCCGAAGCGGGCCGAGCGGCCGCCCAGTCCACTGTTAGTCGCATATGTCCCTGTAAACGTCCGGTAGGGGATATGTGACTATAGCAGTGGTCTGGGCGACCTCCGCTCAATTGGTGCCAGTGTACACTGAGGATGCCACCCACGTATGGGGCGAAACGTCTATGTAATTTTGGTATTTTTTGTTGTGTTAAGTCGGAGTAAATATTTTAGAAACGTGAACTCCCCGGCCTTTGGAACATTTCTGCAACAAAAAGAATGTAAAGAAAACTGAAGCAGCTACGCACTAGTGGTGCGTGGACTGAGGAAGCGGCGTTGCCCTCCTCTTCACCCTCACTTCCATTTCCCACCTCTTGCTATACTATACTGGACATTACTACCGTTGCTGTCTAACTTTTTTCTCTTTCTTTTTTGTGTATGGTTCTTTATATCTCTTTCTCTTTCTATCTATTTCTTTCTCTGTCTTTCTATCTTTCTATTTCCTTCTTTTTATTTTTCTCTATTTCTTTCTCTTTCTCTCGCTCTATGTACTCGTTCTCTCGCCTTTTACTTTTTTTCTCTTTCTTCAGTTTCTTTCTCTCTCTCTGTCTATTTCTTTCTTGTCTTTCTATCTTTTTCTCTCTTTCTTCATTTTCTTTCTCTCTCTTTCTCTCTATCTCTTTCAGATGAAGAAGAGGACGCAGAAAGCGCATGCCGGTTAGTGATGATGATAGTTTTCGGATTCAGCAGACACATTACGCCCAGCTTAAACAACTCCGCTGTTAAGATAAGAAGAAGAGAAAGTGAACGGCGAATTAATATTGTTCAGGAGCAATGCCCCCGAGTTAAATGGTGCGTTTTGCCCTTTCCGGCTAAGCGCACCGTTAACGCACCATCGGAGAGCGAGGCTTCTTTCCGGAAGCTTTTTTTCTTTTGGCGATTGCGACAAAAGTGTCGAAGGGAAACGTAGCGCTCTGTAGCCGTGAAAATAGAAAACCATGCCGGCGGTGTGTCGAAGTCGAGAAAGAATTCGTGCCGCGAGCGGCTAAGCATCCATGCGTAAATGAGTTCCTCAAATGCAGCGCCAACGGCGTCATGCCGGAACACGGTTCTGAGAGACCCTGAACGCGCTGCGCTCGACGCATAATCACTGCCGCCTCGAGCTTGGTTTTTCGTGCATGGTAGCGTACGTTAAGCGTGGCGGCATTTCTTTAGTCTGCCTTTTCTATAGCTTCCGTTGTCAAAGAAAATAAATAAAAGGGGTTGACGCTGAAAACCCGTATGATCTCTGAAACACTGCAATACTGTGGGTTTCTCCATAATAGTCTTGCACCACCCTGAGGGTCTAGGACTCGCCTTTGCGCTGGCATTGCTTGCAGTGAGATAAGATAAGACTTCAAGTAATATGCATGATTGTGTTGTTACATCTAGTGCCAGTTATTTCGGCCATACCAACATGGGCAGCTAAGGAAGAGGGATGGCTGCCGGCATATGAAGACGTCCAGTGCTGCGCTTCTCGCGAGAGGGTGCACAGCAGTCATTGTGCTAGCTCTTGAATTTGCTTCGGATGATTCGGCAAATTGGTGTTGGCTTTCTCGTGATATTTTAAATTGTATGTCTTCAGGTATGTTTTCTAGTTTTTGAATTTGGTTTTTATGTTCCTCCGACAAAAAATGAGAAATATGTATTTTTTGTTGCACTGCTTCTGAGCAAATGTATGGGTGGAGGGACCCTAGTAAGGCAGAGGTAATCTGCCTTTAGTCCCTTCAACCCAGGCAAACTTTCCTTTTGTCGAAATAAACTGAATGAATGAAATGAATGATGATCAGCTGCTCTCATTGACTCACAGTCTGCCTTGCCGCTTATGAATAAGAGTGGCTTCCACGAAGTCATTTTCCCTTCGCATCGGAATGACTGACAGCCCTATTTGTGACAACTGTGGTAGCGAGGAGACATTACAGCACATCATCTGCGATTGTCCATCGCTACAATGTGCAGAGACAATCACTCGCGGTCCCTCCAGCTCGCATAGACCACATACCGATGACGGCAGAAACCATTTTGAAATGTCGTCCTGAGAGGTCATCGCGGATGAAGGCGACGTAGGCAGTGCTCACATTCTTGAAGACATCAAACTTGTACCGGCGGTTATTGACCAATGGCGATATCGTGACTGTGAGGTGTGTGATTTTCTGCGTGTGTGCTCCCCCTTTTTCTCTCACTTTTTCTCTCTACCTCTTTCTTTAAAACACACGCATCCCTTTCCCCAGTCTAGGGTAGCATACCAGTTCTTCTAGACTGGTTAACATCACTGCCTTTCCTTTCTCTCCTGTTCCTTCCTTTTGATTGTCTTTTCTTTTTGTTTATTTTGCTCACGCTGAAAGTTTCCTGGCGCTAGTGGCAGCCTCTCCTTTCGTTTTTGAAGGTTTTGTGACTACCACCTGACCCTGCATTCCGGAAAGGGATAGGAGATCCAAGTAAAGATGTCACTAGAGGTGCAGCTTCGATCGTGTATTGTGGACAGCACGAAAGTTTTCGCAAAGGTAATGGAGTTCGCCCATGCAGTAAGAAGTTTTAAATCCCGCCAAATCTTACCTTGAATTCTTTTTAGGCTTACTTGCAGCTTCATGAAAATCAACATGATTTGGATATTTTCCTGTAAAGAAGTACTTCTTAGAGCGTCGGCCCTTGTGTTATGCTTCGCCATGTTCCCCCTGACAATACCCTGATAATCATACATCCAGACATAGGCGTGCGCACGAGGGCAGGGAGCCCCCCCCCCCCCCCCCCCCCCAGTCATCTAAGAAGAGGGTGGCGCACAGTCCGCCCCATGCCCCATACATTGACTTAATAGGGATGGAGGGGCGCCGCGATGAACCTTCGCCCCCCTGAATGGGGAACACTGCGCACGCCTTTGCATCCAGGGCTCTGATAACTGACATCATTGGCAAGAACTTCAAGTAATCATAAAGTAAATAACTTAGAAGAAAAACTTGCGCGAATTAAAGGTGAATGCATGTTGAATCATTCATCCTAACCTTTGCTTCTGTGCGAGAAGTTTTCTATCGAGTACAAACGATTGCCTACATCTAATTTACCTGCTACGGCAGTTATCGCCGCAGCTTGTGCTGAACAATAACGCGTATGTCGAGGCATTGCAGTATAAGGCTTGTAACACTGCCAGCTTTCGATGAGCGTGTACCTGGACTAAGCACGGTGCCTTACTCCAGAAGAACTGCTCTCAAAACATAAACTTTTGGTCAGCATAAATATTCCCTCAACAGAAACATTCGTGAACGTTTGTGTTGCATGAACATTTATATTGTAGCACGGAGACTCTGTGCACGTGGAAGTGCGTCCGTGTGTCCTGTTCTCGGTTGTTTTGTTAGTAAAGAACAGTGCCAGGAACACTACCATGTCTGAGAAAAGGAGAAGTCGGCGCCACACATGGACACCACGTAACCCCTTCTTAAACACATTTATTAAAAAAAAACAGAGAAAAGAAAGGAGCATTGCTCGCTGCATGCGAACTCCATACGGTATATATTCAAATTCACTCGGTTTATTAATCAATCCATTCGAGAAGGCAGCGTACGTCGGCGTGGCATTTCCGGTGCGTTCGGCAGTTTCGACAGCGCCCAAATCCTGACACCTCGACAGGCGAGAAAACGGACGGAACGGTTGACGCCGCATTGATCGACGCCTGTTTGCTCTGTCGATAAAGAGCGCGAGCACTCGCACAGTGCTTGTCGTTCGCTTCACAGCAGTGACCAAATCGTGTGCCACTCCCTGTACTATCCTATACAGACGTATAGAAGCTGGGGCCTACCGCGGGAAGCGATTAAGGGTGCGCGGAATCTCGAGGCGTGAAACGCGTTCGGTGCGCGCATGCAGGAGCCAACACCGAGAAAGTGTTCTCGTAAGCGAGAAAACATCGACGAAGCTTGGGTTTGGGGCAGGAGAAAGGAGCGGGGGTCCGAAATCTATAAGGCGCGAGAAATCGGCTTTGCCGTAGATATTGTGTAACACCGCGCCGCCAACCTACAAGGTGATGAATAAAGGGCGATGGCTCGCCGCGATATTGCTGGCGAACAGCTAATGCTTGCGCAGTTCGCACGGAACAGACGCTCTCGTTGTTGTTTCGCTGACCGTACGAGATGTGTAGGTCTGTACGTATGGTCTATATAGGCACTGGCGCTTTCTCACCGTCTCTGTGTTCTTTGTTTTGTATCTTTTTTTTTTCGTTTTACCTCCTTTTCATTATACCAACGCCACGGCTGTGCGTCGTCGTCGGAGGCGGCGAAGAATTTTGGGTCGAGCACGTGTGCGCAATAGACGACGCCCTTCCCTCCTTCTCCTTCGCTGTATAAGCGTTTCTTTTCTCTTCTGTATTTACTTCCTCCCTCCTAGGCGTTTGGTCACTGCTGAGAGAGTGATAAACGCAAAGAAACGCGTGCAGCGCGTACAAACGCTCCAAACTGTCTAGGGCTATCTGTCGGCCAGCCGCGCTGACGCCATGCACGTCGCCCAGGCAATCGGCACGCACACTGCGCGCACGTATCGGGACAGAGCGAGCCTTTCCTGATCTTTTTTTTTTTTTCGGACGAGGAGAGATTGCCTTAGCCTGCGCTCCTTGCGCATGCCTGTGTGTATAAGCTGCTCGAAAGACGCGATCGCTTAGCGACTACCGCTTCGTTTGTCTCGCCTATGGGACAGTGCTTCGTCTTTGAGCCACGCGTTGACATTCTAGCGCGTGTTTGCGTGCGTATATTGATAAAACACTTACTTCTCACCTCTCGACAGATTCTGTTTATTTCTTTAGAGTGGGAATGCCCGCAGGCGTGAACGTAGCGCCCCATCCATGAGTAGACACCGACGTTATCCGTGCGATGGTGTACGAGACGCGCTAACCGGATCGAGTTTGCATCAAATAGGCAGTGCCAAGTGTATGCGGAACAGGGGTTTCAAGAACCTGCCGTGGTTGCTTCGCAAGTAACGGTAGGGTGCTGATATAAGGTCGAGGACGCGGGTTCGATTCCCCGCCACAGTGGTCACATTTCGATGGAAGTGAAATGCCAGAATACTCGAGTACTTCATCATTATTCATCATTATTCTAGCGTCAAAAAGAGGGATCGCATTTGAACATGCGAGCGCTACGTGCTAAATACAATTGTTCCGGGATGTACTTTAGGGAAATTCCGGTTATTCCGAAGTTGCGCAGACTTCACCACTGCACTTTGTTGTACAGATGGAAAATGATGATAGCGCGACGGGTATTCAGCGACAGTGCACTTGCCATTCAAAATGATCTTAAGCTTTTTACATTATGATGTCAGGTTTTTTTTATACCGGCAACTAAACAAACAATAAAGGCGTCGAGGCATTCGTCTCATAAACAAACCAATAGGGCATATCAAACGAGAACGAAGTGGGGTAGAATTGTGTACTCGCATGTGTGTCAGCACTTTAAGGAACGACTCTGCGGAATATATCCTTACGCTGTTTGAAGAACAGTGTGTTGCCGGGGAGGCTCAAGAATATGCGTGCGGTTGCAGAGATATACCGACCCATGAGGAAAGCCCAGCTGCGCTTGTGCAAGGTGTGTACTGCTTGAAATTGCATTTCCGCGGTCGCTATACATTGTAACGATAGCAACATCTCCGCGCGAAGCGAAAATGTAGGTTACACGGTTGGTTTTCGTGTGGAGTACGCGCTGCGCCGTATTTCAGACCTGGCGTTATTTACGCGTATCTAAGGAGCTCGCTTGGTATCTATAAGTAGAACCTAAAGCTACGCCCATACGCGAAAGAATACGGCGGAGTGATCGCATGCAGCGCTGCTGGGGGATCTTGCAGGATGTGCTGCTCGAATTACGCTTATCTCTCCGCGAGTGAGAAAATCTGCGCCGTACCACGAAGCTATGGAAATGAAGCCCATATAGACTTCCTTTAAACTTTGCATCACCGCGCATGTTTTGAGAGTGCTGGTGGTTATGATGACGATGATGACAATGACGTCATCTTCCTGATGGCACTCCCCAACAAATCGGGATGGACCAAGAACCGGACGGCAAGATGTTTAAGATAAAGACTTATGAAGCTAAAGGAAATCGGAAATTTAGATAAAAATAAAACATCGAATAAATTAAAGTGCTAAACGAGTAGATTGCGTTGACGATGAGAGTAGCGGTGTGATCCCGTGATAAGTGCATAAGCTCGTCGGCTTCGGTGCAAGCAATTCATACTGAGAAACAGCGACGGGACCTTCTGTGGCAGTTTCCTACGCTACAACGTTACGTACTGGTATGCGGACAACTGTTAAAGGTTCAGGCATGAACACTATCTCCTCTAACAACTTATTTGAACATTTTCAAGTGGTGCGCCGTTAAAAAAACACAAGTTTTCTAACTTTATCAGGAAACTCTCTACTATGGTTTCGCAGGACGCTAGTGGTATTTCGGAGCTAACCTCCATGAATGGATTTGATTCCATTCAGAGGGCTGACGACTTTTGTTTAATACCTGCCTACTCACACTTGCGTCAACGCTCTCTGTGTTTATTGAGCGAAGTGCCAATACCAGCATATACGTCTGCATGCCCGGTGAAAGCATCGACAAGTGCTCAGAATTCAGCGCGCGCGATATGCTAACTAGGAGTTGGCTCACCCTTGCGAGGTATGCACTACGACGCTGTATATATACGTTAAAACCGTGTATGCGCCTGAATATTTTCAAATGATTCAGGTGCGCTTCTGCGGAAGGCGGCGTGCGCTTCGTTAGCATAAACGACCGAGCGCTCGTCGCCGGCTGCTTTCGGTGAATCAGATAAGCCGATTCCGCGCAACGCCTTGCTAGACAACTCGCTGCACGTATACATTTGGGTGGCCGACTTTTCGCGAAGTATTTCAAGTGCGCATTTATGCATCCTGGTTTTGTTTTTATCGCTTTTGTTCCGATAGCTGTTGGCAACATCGGTGCGGCTTGAGAAAATCGAGGAATTAACTTCGCACGCACATAGCCTCCGAATGTATTTCCGGCAGGGGATCGCTACTGAGTTTACCCTCTTTATTATCCCGTGCTCTCCGACGATGTCTTCTTTATTACCTGTGAAATGCGGAAATGTGGACCAGTTAAAGGGTCGGCTATCGTTATATCTGAGCCAGGAAAAAAAGAGACAAAGATAGACAAAAAAAGTACTTGGAATCGCCCTCATAAACTCGGTTGACTTGGTTTGGACGTATAACCGGTTTATTTCCCGCACTTATTTCCACTTGCGCTCATAATCAAAGGAAACCGCAGCGTTCTAACTTTCTTTCTTCTATGCTCACACAAGCAGCATCGCGTCGTCTATCCGTTTGCATCGTATGGACGTGGAAATTATAGCAGTAATGCCCATCATTGTGTGTAATCTCACGAATGCTCAAGATTGTGTGTGTGTGTGTGTGTGTGTGTGTGTGTGTGTGTGTGTGTGTGTGTGGTGTGTGTGTGTGTGTGTGTGGTGCGTGCGTGCGTGCGTGCGTGCGTGTGTGCGTGCGTGTGTGTGTGTGTGTGTGTGTGTGTGTGTGTGTGTGTGTGTGTGTGTGTGTGTGTGTGTGTGTGTGTGTGTGTGTGTGTGTGTGTGTGTGTGTGTGTGTGTGTGTGTGTGCGAGAGTGAAACAATTTGCGAGAATAATCTTGCAGAATGAAGGAGGGATGTAATCTGTATCAATTTTTAATTTTGTTTAAGGCATAGGCCTCCTACCTTTTGCAGCGCATTTAGGCGACTATAATCTACCAGCTGCCAGAAGAAAGGAAGAAAAAAAAAGAAAGAAAGAAGGAAAGAAAGAAGGAAGGAAGGAAGGATGGAAGGAAGGAAGGAAGGAAGGAAGGAAAGAAAGAAAGAAAGAAAGAAAGAAAGAAAGAAAGAAAGAAAGAAAGAAAGAAAGAAAGAAAGAAAGAAAGAAAGAAAGAAAGAAAGAAAGAAAGAAAGAAAGAAAGAAAGAAAGGACGAAAGGAAGAAAGAAAGAAAGAAGCTGATTCCCAGTTACAGTGGTGTGGTTATCCTAAGACGAATTCGTTCGGCGCTAAAAAACAAATCGCCGTAGAGCGTGCTTGACAGAGCGAAAGAAAACAAAAGACACGCGTGCAATAGTGCATTTTATAATACAGTGAACTGGTTCACACGTGTATGCTTTATGTTTCCGGTCGAGACGGGGCCGCCCGAAATACGTAGTACGTATAGACCACATCGCGCGAAGACATACGGTGCAACGTCGCCTCGGGTAGTGGCTTTTCAGCGGCCGCTCGGAATCACTCTTCCTTTGCCAGCAAATGTGTGCTCCTTCCGCGGTCTCGTTTTCAATTACCTTTCACCGAAGGGACTTTCCTGCTTCTTTTGATTCGCGTCCTCCTACTTCGCTATCGCATAACATTGTATTTATTTTTAGCCCCGCCACGGTGGTCTAGTGGTTATGGCGCTCGACTGCTGACCCGAAGGTCGCGGGATCGAATCCCGGCCGCGGCGGCTGCATTTTCGATGGAGGCGAAAACGTTTGAGGCCCGTGTACTTAGATTTAGGTGCACGTTAAAGAACCCCAGGTGGTCGAAATTTCCGGAGCCCTCCACTACGGCGTCTCTCATAATCATATCGTGGTTTTGGGACGTTAAACCCCAGATATTATTATATTATTATTGTATTTATTTTTATTTTATTTTTCTTAATGGCTCGTTTTTCTTTCCTCTTATTCCTCAAACGTTCATCTCTGAGTGCAGATAAATTGAAATTTTAGGTACGCGTTCTAGTAGCCCTTATTTTGTTGTTATTTTCTTCCTCGGTGCATCAGGAGGGTGTACACAAAAAATGGAGTTATCTTCTTTTTCTCTTTACAGGTGAAGCGGACGAGAGTGACCGAGAGAGTGAGAGAGAGGAGTCATGCCATTTTTTATTCTTTTTAGAAGAAATTCCACGATATATCAGGGAACTTTCCACTCAACAAGGTAAGTAATAAACGCTTTTGTATAGCCTCATTGCAAACGGTACTCCACTGCCGGTTACATATTCAGTTGTTCACCTAAAGCTCTTGTCGTGAGGCCTGTGGTCACAGATGCAAACGTTCAGATGGACAGCATCACAAACAAACAAACAAACAAACAAACAAACAAACAAACAAACAAACAAACAAACAAGCAAACACACAAACAAACAACGAGACAGGCAGACAGACAAACAAACGAATGAACGAGGTGACCCTAATCATTCAGTTAGGCGTCTGGCAGTGGTACTTGTACCTGGGCGTTGGTGTGCCCTGATGTCTTCCTTGGGTTATTCAGGGATAACTAGGGATAAACAAGTTTAGGGAAAACCTGTGCCCTGATGTCTTCCTTGGGTTATTCAGGGATAACTAGGGATAAACAAGTTTAGGGAAAACCAAGTTATTTTTGGTTATTCCCCGAAGAATACCATCTAAGGATCTCGTGCATTGGGGACACGTTCTTTCTTCTCTTCCATGCGCTTTGGCTACAGCGTTAACTAAGCAAATGTCCACCTGAATAGACACCCAGATCCGGGCAAATCCACTAATAGCTGCATGTGATGCGCACCTTGCAGCACCTAAGTCTTGGGTCCCTTCCACCATACACTCTAAGAAAAAAAGGAAAGGTTCTTGGCTTTTTTTAGGGGTGGGAGTCCTGACTGGCCAAGTATATGACTCTCTTTAAAGAGTACTCAAACTCTCTTTGGCGATCCTTATACTCTCGTTGGGGAGTTGTGTGACCCAAATGAGAGTTAACGTGTCTCTCTTAAGAGAGTCATACACGTGGAAAGTCAGGACCCACCGAAAAAAGTAACACGCATTGTATACTTTTCTTTTCTTAGAGCGATACTACACAAACGATGGAACTCCCGTAAGTCGATGCAAAACATCACGCTGCCGGCCATCGTAGCGCGCCGTACGCGTGCTATCTTCCACACACGCTGCTCTGCCGACCTTGACGGCGCTTCTTCGTGCACCGTTTGTCGACGTCGCGGTCGTTGCAGAAGCGCTTCGCTCCGAAACTCGCGCGTTACGTCGTTGTGTCCTTTCATTATGCATACGGGGGACCACCGCCGGCGCGGGCTGCGTCGTTGTGACGTGTATAACAGCAGCCCGGCGCGATGCGGTAACGGGCCGTTCGGCGTTGCTTCACGCTCCATCGGGTTTTCCGCGCCGCAACGACAGCGCTGGCAGCAGCAGACCGCGAAACCGAGCGCCCATACCTCATAGACGAGGTGGTAGCGCGTACGCCGGTGCGCCGAAACCAGTCGCGCGAAGCGAAGGTGCTTCGGTATAATGGTTGCCGTTTATTTATATCGAAGTAGCCGATCGGGCGCCAGCTCAGTGATTTCGCGAGACGCCCGTAGAGTGAATGTGTCTATGTTTATGTATAAATAGATCGCGGATGGCTTCGAGGCCTCTACTTCTCCAGATTTTTTTTACTTCTAATTCATACAGATCGCATAGATTGGTTTTTCCTGCAGTGCTACTGTACTGAGGCCCCGACAACCACGAGTCTTCCTTGAAAATTTTCGGCTGACCTATTGTTACAATCGTAACACATGTCCGGAACGTCTCTTGGGTCAAATATATGCGTCCGAATGGCGATGCCGTATCATCACGCCTTCATCTCGCGAAGATATAATAGGATACCCAGTTCAAGATTATCTACAAGGTTCTCTTTTCGCAAAGGCACCTGTTATTTCCTATAGACTAGCTCTAGAGCGTTCCGAGTCACGGATCCGCGCTATATAACTTTGCTATTCAGCTCGTAATATAGCCTATGTTTTACGACCTCACCTCATGAAACAAAGACAAACATCGATATGGAGCTGAGGCTCGTTGACACGTGTTTTTGAACGGTCAGCCGAGACGGCGCAATACCATGCATAGACTTCCAGGAAAACGTGCCGAGACATTGTAGGCTCTTTCAGTGCCCGTTCTTCTCTTTCATACACAGTATCTAGATGTAACCATTTCCAGCTGCTGCCTCTGTAACATGGCCTATTTCTTGTTATGCGCTGCAGGGTATAACAGGGTCGCACTATAGGGCACAGGCTCTAACTGGTAGCTACAACAGAAGAAAATTAGGTGGGAACAGTGCACCCAGTACCATAAGCGCTATAATGATCCCATACCATCTTTTAGTTTGGCTTCGTACGTTGTTTGATGCTTTATTCAGGAGCTCTCGCTATTCCCATCGCTGAGCGCGCTCCACTGCAAAGCACGTGGGAGCATGAATGGCCTTGCATCACAGCGCTCGCTTTAAATATGCTGGAATCGTAGAACGGAACGGTGCCAAAACAGGGGAGCATTGCGCCTTTATCACCTGACCACATTCGCGGCGTTCCTTCGTTCATTGTGCGTCGGGGAATCCTTGAGTGGGTACGTGGGAATGCTCTGTGTGTCCGGTATATACCTCTAGGTTCTTGCTCAGTGGCCAGGGCGCTGCACCCAGTTTCTCATCTTCCTCTTTTATTTGTTTGTTTTGCTCTTTGCTATTAATTTTTCTTCGTAGCACGGGAAAGATGCGCCGGCTTCTCCCTCGAGATGCCTTGATATGGACTTTTTTTTTTTTTACATTCAACCCTGCGTTCTATTTGCGATGGCATGGCACTAAGCGTCGTGAGGGCGGTCCACATTCCTCCCCCCTAATTTATGCAATTGCTCCGGCTTGCTTGGCTTACGATTCTACGTTGCGCATGAAAGCAATTTCGGTCGGATGGAAAGCGGAGGGGGGGTTCCCCAAGGCAAGATGGCCCAATTCGCGGAGGCATCGTGATTTTGGATTCACTGAAGCCGCTGCGCTATGCGGAAAAAAGAAAGCAACCCGATTCAGGTGCGCGAATCGTGTAAGCTTGCACGAGAATTGCGTCTTTCGAGCATGCGTTGCGCTCTTAGAGAACGCCGAGCGGAAAACTAATCTAAGTACAAGCGGCGATGTTACATAGTTATAGCGATAACTATGGCACCAAGAGATACAAACATCAAAACGAAGATCTCGCTTTTCTATTTTAACATCGGACTCTCCTAAGTGAAATGCTTGAACATCTACACTTTTTTAATTGCGCTGCTGTTGGAAGGGGGTTTGCATGAATACACGAAGTTTCCAAGCTGGAGTTACAGCTGCGGCTTCGGAACTTGGAACGGAGTTACAGCCATGCCATGCGCGCCGTACGGTAGCAAAGTTTTTGAAATAGTTTTTATACTCAAAAGAACAGGGGCAGAATTCACAAAACTTTATCGTTCGTAGTGTGTTTGCCCTTTGCTCAGCCGGCTTCGCTAATGATATGTCCCGCGTCGTGAATGGTCGAAATATTCTTTTGCGAAAATTTGTGGAACCTGCCACGCTGGTCTAATGGCTATGGTGCTCGACTGCTGAACTGAAGGTCGCGGGATCGAATCCCGCCCTCTGCGGCCACATCTCCGACGGAGGCGAAAATGCTTGAGGCCCGCGTACTTCGGTTTAGGTGCACGTTAAAGAACCACAGGTGGTCGAAATTTCCGGAGCCCTCCTCTACGGCATCCCCTCATAATCATATCGTGGTTTCGTGTCGTTAAACCTCAGCAATTATTTTTTTTTAATTTTGCGTAAATCATTTTTGTGAATATGGGACCAGTTTGATCTATGTACTAACGTATGAATGTATGTCACTGCTAGTAATAATATTCATGGACTACTAAAGAGTCTCTTTTCGCTGAGATATAGACCATCATCCGTGGGCTGTTTCGATTGAGTGCAAAGCCTATTGCTGCAGCTTCATGTTTTGAAAGCGAAGGCCAAGCCAGTCTAGAATATAATGTCGACATCCAGAGAGGTCTCGCTGGAAAGGTCTACAGTACAGCTGTCCTAGCTGCAGCCGTAAGCCCGAACTTCCCGCAATCACAACTTTGATGTCCCCAGTTTCAGGATAACGTGCACCACCGTCATTCGAACATAACGGTATACGTACATTCATTGCAGGAGCTTCAAATCGGGTCGCTTGCCCTTTCTCGACGAACTAGAACGTGCGCGCGGCTATACACGCAATTGGACCGGTACAATAATCTAACTTCACGCAATAGCCGAGACGTGGTCTACGCGCGTTCGCTCATACGGCTACCACTCCGCATACAGTGCGCAGTGCCGCAGGCGTGTTTAAGGCGGAAGTGCGCCGCTCATCGACACTGACAGTGGTGCTCTAACTGAATAAGTAATAAGTAATAAATGAGCGTGTGCCAAATACAGACAATTCGCAGATGCCTAATTGAAATGTCTTGTATACACCGCAGTGTCTACACCACGCATCATATACGGCGTGTAGTGTACAGGTACAAACAACGCCGTATCCGAGTTACTCGTCTGTCACACGCGTGGAGCGGCGAAATGCCTTATCGACACAGAAACACCGTTTCACCGCGGAGACACGCGCACCACGTCGACTTTCTGTCGACCCTCCGTCTCCGCTCGCTTTCTTTTATGCTCTTTCTTCCCGCCACCGGTGAGGTGGTTCTCCCTCTTCTCTCATTTCTTAGCCCTGCCTTAATCCTCGCCCGAAAATCCAAAGGCCGACTGGATACGATAAGCGTCGGCTCGTCGGCCCAGTCTCCGCGCTGTTGTTGTGTCGCGTCGGAATTTCCGGAGCTTAAGCGTGATTTCGCGTAGCACTCTCGCGATATGACGTTATGTGTTCAATTTCGACGAGGGGCAACATGATGCAACCGCTCCGTCGACGCTATTGTCCCGGTGTGTGCGTGGGCTGTGGCGGCGTGGGCAGCGCCGCAGAATCTCACCGTAACCTATACGCGATGGAATAACGGTTACAAACCGAATGGTAGCGTGCTTCGCGATAGCACGCTCACGTGAGTCTTCGGAAAATTAGGTAACACTGGTTAACGCCGACACGTTCTGTTAGCCCGCAACGCGGTACGTCGCAAACAAAGATACCCGTCTGACTCAGCACTGTTCGCTTCCGGGTTTTGAAATGACGACGGCCCGGGTGTTGTGCTCGCGTAACTTAGTGAACGTTCTAACGCAGGAAAGGTGGATGTGGGTTAATCTAAGAGAAATACGCATAAGCAGTCTTGGGAAACACCACTCCAGAACGACAGGGATCAGAGGATGTTTGGTGGATATAAACAAGATCATCAAATACTCGTAGTTACATAACCCCTAAACAACCCCTAGACCCGCCTTGGAGGTCTAGGGGTTATGGTGCCCGACTGCTGACCCGAAGGCCGCGGGATCGAATCCCGGCCGCGGCGGCCGCTCGTGTACTTAGATTTAGGTACACGTTAAAATTTTACGGAGCCCTCCACTACGGCGTCCCTCATAACCATATCGTGGTTTTGGGACGTAAAATCCCGGCAATTATTATTATCGGACACATTCTAGTCAGTCATAAGTTAGTCTTGTAAGAGGATGTTTATACGACGCTACTCGATTGGTCCTAAGTTTGTCGTACACTGCCCTTTTGTTCCTCTTTCAATACTCATTGAAGGAAAAAGAATGGTGGCCGAAAGTATTGGCGATGCCATACTAATGGAGGACGATGGCTGTTTTGCAGCTTCCGTCACTAGTAGCACAGGTGGTGTCTCACTACTGTTACAGTGTTCGACATATAACTCGACGAAGACGCTAACAAACGCGAAGGGGATATGGGTGTGTGAGTACGTGACGTCGGACGCTTCGAGCGAGGAAAACCCCTTCCGCTGTCTGCGCCACGTCGAGCGGCGCGAGACGATACCGCCGGCGACAGTGCCGTTGACTCGCCTATCACCGACTGCTACGTGCGACCCTTTTCTGTCAGAATCGGTGTTTCCAGAAACTTTGAGAGGAAAGAAGGAAACGCGAGAAATGAAGAAGAAAAGCGGCTGAATTTTAAGGACGCTCTAGATTCAAAGCGTTTCCTTATGTGCCACTAAGATAAAGTGCAGCTAAAGACTTTCGCAGGTCGCCGCGGACGAGACTGAAATGCATGAGATGAAGGGAGACATTGGAATGCAGGGGGAGCGCGCTGTGCCGGCTGCCTCCGATGCCGGTGTGTCATTATTATTGTCCTTTGAGTAGAATGAATTACGTCACACATTACCAAACGAGGAAGTCTTTACAGAGAGGGCGCTTCTTAAAGCTGGCCGTATTCGATGCTCCCGGTCGTTACACTGCTATTGCGCTGCTACCTATACTTTGTAAGGAGCTCTATGTCCTGAGGGTATACTAATGAATGAATGAATGAATGAATGAATGAATGAATGAATGAATGAATGAATGAATGAATGAATGAAAAACTCGCAGGGTTCCTTATGCATTCACTTAAGACTACTCGAAGACGAAAGCCACCTTATTTTTCTTTTCATTCGATGTACTGATCCTGCCCTGCCACCCTTCGAAAGCTTTCTGCCCCAACGTGGTTTCGCATTGCCTCCGTGATCGGACCACCTTTGAACTACGATGTCATGCGATCGCGTCATCATGTGACGTTACGTCACGTGACGTCACAGTGACGTCATGATGACGTAATAATGAATTGACTGAAACTGCCAACTTGTCAGAATAATACCGGAGTCTCGCATGACCGCGTGCTTCATGATCATGTATTGGTTCCGACCCGCAAAACTCTAAAGCTTAATTAGCCTAACAACGTAAGTTAACAACGAGCTACCGGTACTACATAATTGACAACCCTTGGGCGCGAAACGTTCGGACGAAAGGACGTTGAAGACGTTAAGATTGTCGTCCTCACGTCCAAATGGTTTGCGCTTAACGGTGGTCAAATAAGGTTAATTAAATTTGGTTTAATAAAACTGACGTCATCGATGTAATAATTTTTGCCTATACCTCTCAGCCACTTAAACACCGCCAGCTGCGACGTACTCCAACCCCGCCTCTGAAATCAGTCAGGGAATCACCGTGTGGGCTTCCGCAAAATGCAAAAGAGAAAGAGAAACGATACGCGTTTGAAGACTACGGGAGCAGCCGGCCTGTCGCACTGCGCGAGTTTTTAAAAAAGGCGCGGGTATGGGACTGCGGTGAGCATGCACCCTTTTGACGCAGCTGCGTGGTTTCGCTGCCGCAGGTGGGGGCCCTCCACGATAACCTATTTCCAGTGGCCTCGAAATTCGCTAGGCTAATCGTCCCACGGACGACGGCTTCCGCCGCCCGCCGCTGCGCTTCGGGAGCTTCAGAGAACGTCGAGCGCGTTTTTGCTGCTCGTTTTTTTTTTCTCCGTTCTTTCCGGGCAGGCCGTGACGTCGGTGGGCATACGTGAGGGCACGCGACGCACGCGCCGTGAGCGCGGTCAGCGTAACGCCCCGCTGTTACGCGGCGAAGAGCGTAAGAAATTCGATTGTCGTAAAGCCCCGCAGTATAACGTGCAACGAGACAACGCCGATATGACGGTTTAGGTATGAATTGTGGAAAGAGAAACAGGGGGGAAAAAAGAGCCTAAATAAGCCCCTGTTGCTGGTCATCAGTTGTGCTCATGCGCATATTGTCTAGCTGCGGCGATGCTTTTCAATAAATTTTCACAGTTGTTAGTAGCGCCTCGTCCTGTCTGTCTCACTTTTTAGTCCCGTGTATTGCGCTTCATTTTACTAAGTATGCATCACCAACTGGCCCAAACTTCTACTCTTCTTAAGCCCCTCACTTACACACCGTACGATTCAGCAGAGCTCCGACCGCACTCGCAATCTCTCTGAATATTCCAGGAGGAAACAAGCAAGGAGGGCAACGACCCATTCCGAATGGTCCCTCGCGAAATTCTTGCTCACCATCGAGGCACGCGACAAAAATACAGCGGCGTCCCACAAATTATTAGAAAGGGAGGACGCCAAAGACATCCGTAGGATTCAAACGGTGGTCCTTTCTAACTTACCAAGATCAAACAAAATTTTTCCAACGCTGTATGGGAACGCTGTACATAGTGTGGCGGCTCGCCATCGCTGTCGTATTTCATCGCTCTCCTTACGCGCTCGTATTTCAAGTATCATGAATCACCTACTCGCCCAATCAGCCATTTCAATCTTTAGCTTTTGCTGACGGTCTGTATTAAAATATAAGCAGCGTCGTCTCTTCTTAACTCTCTGATGGACCTTATCGAGAACCGTGGGGCTTTCTTTTTCGCAGTACACCCGGGCCCAAAATTAGTTGGTCAGCACATTGCTGGAAGAGTGATTATCGTGAGGCTTCTGCACTGCGTAACTGCTTGTCCGTTGAGCGAGAAGCACGATGAATGCACCGTGCACCATTCTTGCACCCTTATTTAACGCACAATATTCAGCATATTCAATGCATCATATTCAGTGCAGCATTATTCAAAGATGCCACCCGCACGTCTCGTAGGATATGGCATTGCAAAGAAGCCAACCTTGCAGTTGTTTAAATGATAGACCTAGCGAAGGAAGAGTACGCAAAAAAAATACTAAAGGAAATAAAATTCACGGACAGCGAGAGTTAATAATAATATCTGGGGTTTAACGTCCCAAAACCACGATATGATTATGAGAGACGCCGTAGTGGAGGGCTCCGGAAATTTCGACCACCTGGGGTTCTTTACCGTGCACCTAAATCTAGGTACACGGGCCTCAAACATTTTCGCCTCCATCGAAAATGCAGCCGCCGCGGCCGGGATTCGATCCCGCGACCTTCGGGTCAGCAGTCGAGCGCCATAACCACTAGACCACCGTGGCGGGGCCACAGCGAGAGTTCAGCAGTTAGTCTACTTCGAGAGGTTAGCGTTCGTGATATTCAGCTTCTGAAAATTGTTCTCGGGGTAGATTAGCTAACCGGCGCAGTCAAGTGATTATAATGGTCACGCAATGAGATAACCAAGGAGGACATTAGGTTCAGCTCGAATAGCGAGTGATTAGCTTTAACCTTCGCAAGACCGTTACGTAATTTAACGCGCAGGCCACCCACGGTATATGCTTGACGAAAGAAAACCATCCAGAGGTGTTTGTTAGCACGCGACCAGCGGATCACCGTTGTGAAGAATTCCTTGACCTAGAGGCAGAAACGCACGCATCAATAGCACGCACACCGTATACAGGGTGTTTCTTTTTATTGTACATTGTGAGCTTTATTTTGAGTTGTTTTCACTATATGTAGCTTTCTCGGGCTGCGCCGTTCGCCACGAAACTACAACTTTTTTTTTTTTTTTCACATCAAGGTTGGCGTGTCTTAGTGTCATTGTATTAGAATGCATTGGACACGCCGTTCGTGAAAGTCAACGTACCGTTGCCACCGACCGGTTCCCACTGGTGCGCTGCCGACGGGCAGTTGGGTATATCTCACGCTCTCTCTTTTGAAATCGTGCCATATATGGCGTGATATGTAGATATACATGGCCATATATGGCCCGATATGCAGACATATACGGCCATATATGGCATGCCATATAAAAGGCGAAGTTAATTTTAAAAAATAATGCAAATGTTGGCCTTGCTACTGCCTATCACAGGACGTTCGTTGTAGACGCGCTGGCAAATACTTCGATGTTCTGGACAAGAGGAAGGAACCTGTAAGAAACCATATTACGCAGTTCTCACAATTTCAACTACTTAATAGGTTTCGGAACAATACCGAGAAAATAAAGGCTTGGGTCATAGCAGTACAGTCGGCGGATGTAATTATAGCCAATTACCTTTCGCGGTGTTTCAATATTCTCTACTCAGGTTATCGCTAGCACGGACCGTAAGTTATTACATCTAAGAAGTGAAAAGGAAGCTTTCGACGCCCTACATATTTCGTGTCTGCCTTTCAAATTTCGGGTTTGCTCTGCGCAGCTTACAACAGTTCGTTAACCAACGGGTGCGAGTAAATTATTTTCGAGTCGGCGTTGCTCGTATTAGGTAATTTTTTTCCCCTAATTAAAGCCTCACGTAACATAAAGGTCACCGAGCTTTGCAAGCACAGAGAAAGTACCGGTTATACGGCGTTGCGAAGGTGAACCGAACTGCAGTGAACGTGATGGCGGCGGGCCTGGTTGTTGAAGGGGCAGAAGGCGGTGCTGGCCAGTGCAAAACGGTTGACCGACAGCGCATGCACGCGGACGTCGTATCACGAAACTCGCAGACCACCTGGCGCCGTCGAGTCGCGAAGTGCGGCGCAGGAAGTGTTTGACGGAGGAGTAGCGATTCATGGAATCGGTCTTGAGTGACGTGTGCGCGAACGTCGAAGTATCCATAGTTCCATTAGCCATGCGGCATTTCCTGTAGTTAGAAAAAACTAAACGACAGACCGTTTTCGGAAGAGAATATCCTCGCACCGTGGCCCCACGCGTCGCAAGTCAGCAAACCGACGCGCGCATTGGTGCTGTTTTAGAGTGCATCGCTTAGGCGCCCGTTCCTGCGTTGAGCGGCGTCGCCGTTGGCGTCGTCGGCGTAACCAATAAAGCGAACGAGTACGAAAGAAACGAAGGCGCAGAGTCTGTCGATATTACTGGCCTCTAACCTCGCTTTCTTCCTCCGTCACGCGCGCTGGCCCCTCCGTCGGAGCTCGTGCGCATGCAGGGCTGGCACGTGCACTGCGGCTGGCTTCTCTTATCGTAACGGGGGTGCCGCCGTTTCGCTTGGTTCGCGACGCCTGCAATGCACAGAATGGTGTGCGTAGCACTCGAGCGCTGGCAGTGTCTGTGGCAATATGTAACAAATGTTACATTGCTACAACTGCGAATAGCCAAAGCATGAAACACAGTTGGCGTTGCCCCGACACGAAGCTGCGCTCAGAATTTGCATTAGGGAGTATCGTAATCGTCGGTGAATATTTTTTTTTTAATCGACCGGTCTAAGCGGTCGCTTGTAGGGGTGTAATGGACGGGCGCACATATTCCCTGATAGTACATTCTTCCCTCTTCTTTCTTGCTTTTCATCCATTAATTATTTTGCCCAGTGTAGGATAGCAAACCGGACGCGCGTCTATTTGACCTCCTTGCATTTCCTCCATGCATTTTCATACATGGTAGTTACTTCCCGTTATCTTTTTTTAAAACGGTAAAAGCGCACTGCATGGAGGCTATAACACGACGAATGAACACTCACGCACACACATAGCGCTACGCGTGTGCGTGTGCGTTCCTTCGTTCTGTCATCGTCTCCACTGTGCTTTTACCGTTCTCAAAAATGGACTACCAACGTGCCCCGATTGCCAGCTCGTTAATTATATTCGCTGCTAATTCCAAAGTGTTTCGTGACTTTGTTAGAGTGGCGGTGTGAGAAAAACAAACAAACAAACAAACAAACAAACAAACAAACAAACAAACAAACAAACAAACAAACAAACAAAGCGGTTAAAAAGTCTTGGTGAAGTATATAGGGGCGTTCGTTCTCACGTGTTGCAGCAGTGGAATTTTATCAGCTAGACGGTTACTTCCCTACTGACATTTAACGTATAAGTGTCAGAGAAGAATGCAAGATAAAAAAAAACTAAACATGTTCTGTCTTCGGCGACCTCTTTCTGCTGTTTCGTCGACCTTCCGTACATTCGAGGAGCCCGCGGCGACCCACTCACTCGCTCAGTTTCTTTTCGTCGACCTCACGAGGAAGGCGTGACCGTAAAAGCGACGACAGCGGAAGCCGACTTTCGCTTTTTTTCACAACTACCGTGACAGGTGGGCGCGAAGCGCGCGCGACCTTGCCCATCCCAAGTCAACGACTCCGCGCATTCTCCGAGCAGCTTTGCATCGCGCGAGGAAGCGGTGGTTTACGCTGAAACGATCGTAACAAATAATAATAATAATAATAATAATAATAATAATAATAATAATAATAATAATAATAATAATAATAATAATAATAATAATAATAATAATAATAATAATTGTTGGGGTTTAACGTCCCAGAACCACGCTATGATTATGAGAGACGCCGTAGTGGAGGGCTCCGGAAATTTCGGCCACCTGGGGTTCTTTAACGTGTACCTAATAGTATAATCTAGTATAATCTTGGTTCATTTCATCACTGCGATCGTATTAATCAGGTGCACGCACTTCTGCCCCCATCAGTTGTCCTTAAACCAACATATATGCGTCTTTACGCCAGAGGGAGTGGCGGCCAGAACGTGTTACGGCTTTATCCGTCTATTGCCCCAGAATGAGCATCTTTAAAGAAGACGCGCACGTCTATTTCTTGTCTTATATCCTACGGCAACTCTCTCTTAGCAGAGGGGTACTATATACAGCTCCTTTTCTCCCATACACTCCACGTGTGCTCCTAAAGTGCTTTGGAGCCTTTTAATGTGCTACACGCTCCGAAGTTGCAGCCATATGAAATGTATCACCTGTAAAAGTTAACGGTGCGGTGTCGCCCGCCGTCTCCGCGTCCGTTTCGTATTACGCCTGCCGTAATCGCGATTGTCGGATTCTAGATTTGTTGTACGCGGAAGCGGACATGCTGTTATACTCTATTTGGGAGACGATAACCGCGTCCGTATTGGGCTGCATGAAATCGGCGTGACCGTGTGGCCATGCAGGACACGTTTCGCTGCTTTTTCCGTAGAACACGGAGATATGGGTGTTATATTAAATGTTGATAGCGGGTTTCAGAATGCGGCACTATCGACGGTATACGGAATTTCGCTTGATCTAACTGCATAGCACCTGTGTTAGGGGGCGTTGCGGTCGTGGCGGGAACTTACAGCGTTATGACTCTTTATGTATTCTATTAACAGCCGTTGGTGACGGCCGTATGCTGTAGTGATTGCTTTGAAAGTATCATTATATTGCTTCGCAGGTGGCAATGGCATAAATATAAGGACGTCAAAACAAGCACCCTATTTACTCTAGCGCGTGAAACCAGCGGTGCCGGGTGGCTCATCGAGACGAGAATGGGGATGATAGCTGAGCGAGCTTTCGAGAAGGCCCATTGACTTGACCTTCAGGTGTCGCAATTGTCACCCATAAACACCGGTATCTTGAACATTAGGATCTGTCATTGCGAATATCGGGGGCAATGTTGATTACCCGGAGATTTAATCAGCAGCTGACTAGACGTTAGCGCTCCGGTCCTCGATTCTTGGGCCGACAACACCTTATCTGCCCTTTCCATTAAATTGACAGCTTTAACATCATTTGCTTACTTTACAAGTTAATAACTGCGTCAATATCATTCCTTTTTTTCTAGAAAAAAAAATGCGAGACAGTTTGGCTCCGCCAAGCAACGTAGTACTTCGTGAAAGTGCATTCCAGAGCCGTGGACAACGCCATACGCGGTGTTGGTATCTCGAAAGAAGTATGCAAGTGTGACAGGCGCGCTGCCGAAGCAGACGAGGAGCGCCTAGCCCGACTCGCCGAAGCAAGCGCGCACAAGCACCGAAGAGACGAGGAACGCCTGGCCAAGGCATCAACCGCGGCCACTTACCCTACCGAGTCCTGCTGAATCCTCCTGATTGTAATCTTACAGACAACCGCCGAATTTCGATAGGTACGGCGGAAGTGCTTTCGCACTAAAACCGTGAACGACTAAAAGAGTACCCCGCAACTTACCATGGAATAAATATATTCTAGCTCTCGTTTAGCTCGACTGCCGATTTTTTTTTTTTACCGCACCGTCAACCAGTATGCAACATTTGAGGTAGGTAGTCTCGGTGAGGCGTTGGCATGGTGGACGCATACCTATAACAGATAACCATCGCTGCGGCTTCAGATTTGCGTGTAACTTTTCTTAGGTTGCTTATTCAACTTTTACGACGATTTTAACAAGGAAACTCATATGTTACAATAGCTACACGAAAGCGTGCGTCTTTTAACATAACACATATTTAGAAATAATAAACCTAAGAATACATAAAAGGTGGCCGATATATCACAGCTGCTCTTAAGGAGTCGGTGGTTGGTAAAAGGGCACATCACGAATGTATATGTAACGTCATATCAACATTGTAGCGCCCAAAAAGACAGCCTTAGTAGTCACACGGGCGAGGCATTTTTGTCTACTTACAGTTAGAAATGTTTGCAGTCTCAAGGCCACTGTATTAAGCGAACCATCAACAGCTTTAGTAGTGCACCACTAAGCGATCGTTCCTCCAAAATAGAAGCACTTTAAGGGAATTCTGGTAATGCAGCTCTACGGTGCTGTCATATAAAGCTATAGCACATGATCTTTATGTTTATTTGGTTTCAACCACACATCTGCAAAACCCCATGCTGCGCAAAAGCTGGACAAACGAATAATACGCGCATACGATGACTTATCGTTGTTAGTTAAAAACTGTGATCTTGGCAACAGCCTAGTCTGGTAAACTAGTAAGTTTCCGAAGGCTGCTGTATACAGTCGTATGGCAGCAACGTCGCTCGTGCGCGTTGCATAGAATAACCCTCACCCGTATTGTCACAGCGCCCTCTCGTCTATACCTCGGGGCGCCGCTTGGGCGACGATGCCGAGCGCCGTTTAGTTCGTTCGCGTCCTTACACAAATCGGCCTCGTCGATGAGAATACGATGACGGCGGGCGCTCTAAGGACGCGACAACGTTCGCTCGCGCCTTCGTGCAACGTGTATATGCGACAAACCGCGCCGTAGGGGGTGGTGAGGACGCTCTCTCTCTTCCCGAGCTGCGCGCCCTCCAGCTGAAAAAGAAACTCCTTCCTCCGTTCTTTGCAGAGCGCTCACAGACGACGCCGTTTACACAAGCGAACGCCCCACTTCTCTCCACGCACGTGTACGTGTGTGTGGCTCGGCGCGCTCTCAGTTCTTCTTGTCTATCGTGGTGGAATCTCGCGGGAGAAAGCGCCTCGAGAGACGAACAGAATGCGGATCACTCCGAGGAAACTGGCCGCGATCGCGACAACGGCAGCCCGCGCGACCGATCGAGGCCTACGCTCGTGTCTCGACTGCTGCTGCCGGCTGTGTTTGGCTGCTGTTGCTGCCGAAGCCGTGACTGCGTTGTCCACCGCTGTTCGGAGAACAGGTTCAGCGCGCGCACGTCGGGTTGAAGCAGCACTGAAGAGCCCCGTATCTTATCCCTTTCAACTATATATACGGCCGCTCCCTCCCCTTCCTTGCGCGCCCGCGTGCTTCTTGGCTTCGTGGTCGTGATCAGACGTTCTCGCTATTTCCTTTTGTTTTTCAGTGCGTCCTTGCGTGTCCGACTTCTACACGAAGGAGGCGATACGCATGGACGTGGTCGACCGTAGCTCTCCACCATCTTTTGCATCAAGGGACGAATGACTTATACAGCTTCGGCTACGAGAGTTATACTGTCGAGCTAAACTTCTTCGGCGCGTATCATTGCGCTGGGAGGGTCATTAGTGACGCTCTGAGAAGAAAGTGGAGCCGAAAAAGTACACATTCAACGTTCGATTTGGGAAAGCGTTGCTGACGCATTTCCGCATGCTGTATTTCGACAGGCACCCTACGCTTTATGCGTCATTCCTCTCGCTCCTGGCCTACATATCGGTATATTCAAGGTAGGCTTTACCTAGGCGGGCCGTTCTGATACAGAACCATTGTTTCTTGAAATGCAGAAACAATGGTCTACATTTCAAGGTGAGCGTTTCTGTTGGAGCTAAACGGGCGGGCCGTTCTGATACAGAAATGGTCGTTGGTGCTCGACGTCCGCGATGTCGATGTACGGTTTGCTTTATTTTTATTTTATGGTGGCGCTAGTCGCTGTACACTGTTCTGGAACTTCCTGTTGTCCGTTAGTCTTGCACTAGCTAGCGAGCCTACAATTCACGCTATTGCCAGCTCTGTGCACTGTAAAATACTCATATAAAACGCCAGTGATTTTTCATGGAAGCCTGTGCTACGTACTTTTGACGTTGATCGCTATTTTTCTCTGTCGCGACTGCCGCGAGGACGTTTTCTTTCTGGTAATCGCAAATTTAGAGTATAATCTTCTGTCGCGTTTCTCTGCTGAAGCGCACGATCTGAAACGCAGTCGCCGTTCTATGAAGAATGCTTTCGAGTTTTGCATACACATCTGCATCTTTCAAAGTAAGAAAATTGCTCGAAAACCAGCAGGGATTTCCACAACAC
This sequence comes from Rhipicephalus sanguineus, assembly GCF_013339695.2. Lineage (NCBI taxonomy): Eukaryota > Metazoa > Arthropoda > Arachnida > Ixodida > Ixodidae > Rhipicephalus > Rhipicephalus sanguineus. The sequence continues at coordinate 88,876,052 of NC_051177.1, forward strand.
AAGACAACCGCGATGAAGGCAGCGATTAGCGAGTACAAGCGACTCTTCTGTCTACATGCGACTGTGACAGCATAAAGACAGCTTGCGCGAAACTTTTCAACGCGCCGTCGCTTCTGTACATCCTCCCCGGATTCGCTCCCGCCCATCCTGTCAGCTCCTCGGCGTCGGCTCGGCCGCACACACGCGCCAAATAACAGTGGCCATGCTCTTTCTGGTCCCTCGAAATCTCGCCGACCGAGCGGCACGCGGATAGGCTGTCTTCTACGCGCGCAAGCGCGCGGTTCTGCATCGCCTCTCGTCGTCACTGCGGTGAAGCGGGCGGTACGTTGCTGCTGGCTTGTGCTGTCAGCGCACGGCGGCGGCACGGGGATGATTCGAACGATTGGTCACGGTCATTGCCACGTAGCTACGCGGACGCCGTCCTTTTACCTGCGCGTCTTTCCCCACTTCGTGCCGACGACTGCAGCGTGCTGGTCTCTTCTTACTCGCAATTTCGTTCGTCTTCTTCGCGGCTCTCTCGCCTCGACGGGCTACGGGTGGTCTGTAATCTTTTTCGATGACGTTAGGGTCACGCGACGCTCGCTACCTCGTTCGTTCCTGCCTTCCTGAAGCTACATATTCGTGTTTCCTTCGCGGCGAGACCGGATCGGCGAAATAACGCCGGGAGAAAAATACGAATCTCGCCAATTGGCGACCGCCTCTCTACGCTATACACCCCGGACCTTTTGTCGTCGTCGTCGTCATTCGTTGTTGCTTGCGCGGCGCGCGCGCGCCGTCGTTTGTCGGCGATGTAAGCAGAGAAGGAACCTGTTGAAACATCGACGCACGGCTGGCGTCGATCGTTTTCGAGAGGGAAGAGCGGAGACGCAAAATGCTGCCGTCGAAAAGGTGAACCACTCTGCGACCCCGCGCGCGATGACGAAATGAGACAAGCTGCGTGCGTGCATGTGGAAGCTCTTCCGAACAACGAACGCGCGCGCGCGCGCTTTTTTGTTTTTTTTCCACTGCACGAAATAGAAATGGAGTAAGGTAAAATCGGGGTCCTATAACTGCGTATCAGTTTCCTATTGCTTTTTAGCAAGTGCATCCTCACTGTCTGTTACAAATCGTGTTGCAAGACTTAAGGAAACTAACGTAAAATCGAACGCTACCGGTCGTCGAAACCGAGATAAGGCACACCTTTTTTCATGTGCTCCTTGCTTTCGGAAAGAAACAGTTATTTTGGGAGCTTAGGCAAAAAGTCGCGGCGTTTTCCTGGCATGGTTTCTCTACGCGCGAGATTACTATGATCGGTAGATGTTTCCTCAACCATTGTGGTATCGATGCGTCTATTACATTTTTTTTCTTCAGCTGCAAAAAATATCGGTAGAAGAGCTTTCACATGAAACTTTGAAGCATTACTTTAATATTGTCAAACATTATCCAGGTTTAGCAGCTGCAACGAAGCAAACGTGACGTAAGAACTGTATTCAGTCCTACATTTTGCGCGCTTTGGCTTATTACATTGACTTGTCAGATTACGTGCGAACGATGACATCTTTCAGGGTTATCCTTTTCGTAAATTCTCGTCATTCGAAGAAGGAGATATCTTCCTTGAATACCTGCTGTCTGCTACACGATAACTCCAGTTCGTGCCGAATTATAAAGGAAAAAGCCAATGCGATCCTCGCAGGACACGGCGAAAAACAACAAACCCTGTAGCAACGAAAAAAGACTGTATCGCTTTCTTCGCCAAGCTTACGGAGGTTACCCTTGCCGTGTTATGAATGGGCAGCGCGACCAAAGAAGAGAGTCAACATCGTCACGATTCAGCACACGGCACGAACATTGACCGCGTATGCAAACGAGGCGACGCGGTGAGGAATAAGCGGGAACATTTCTCTCGGAGGAGTCGTACGACGGCAACATCAGGTGGACCGTTCTGCTGACAAGGTATCACATGCGGGAAAACGAGCGGACGCGAAATTTCAGCGCACTTCACGCGACGCGCAGGTCGAATCGTATCGTCGCTAAGGCAAGTCACCTGATGTCTAAGTCCAAAACGCGACGACGATCGCGCAGCTGATTCGGAGTCGCGACCACCTACCGTATACACCACACGAGTCGTGCTTAATCCACAGAACGTCCTGTAATCCAAAGGGTCGGGCAAGACGCATCGGGAAAAAAATGAGAACCGCTATTCCAAAGTGTGCGAGACGGTTCTCCCTTTCGGGAGAACCCCGGTATCGCCGCCGACGACTTGCGTTCACCGGTCTCCGGGTCACATAAAAACCCCGGGTTTGGCGGGTGACACCTACCTAAGTATCATCGTGGACGGCTTGTCTCTTCGTCGCTGACAACACGGGATCCTTTTCCTCTCACGCTCAAGACAACCAGGAGGGCAGTGGTAACACGCCGGCGGCACAGTCTAGGGACGGTGCCGATGGGTAGTCCGCTTGGCGCGGTCGCTTATACGGCTTCGGGCCGCTACGCACTGTTGTTGGTCAGAGGGGGCCACCACAGAACGCGCACACAAAACACCCACGCTGCCCTTCGCTGGAGGGACGCCGCGACGACGTGGACTCCTGGGCGCACGTCGAAGCGTGCAGTGTTGCTACTGCAGAGAATGCACGTCGCACAGACTCAGTGTCCGATGGCCGACTCTTGGGAAACGGTCTAGATTCAGGGGACCTGTTTTTATATATAAGCGAGGGGGAACAGCGGCGGCAAGGGCTCCGGGACGAGGAAGGACTGCTGGCGGAGGCCAGCTGGGGGCGAGGGGAAGGGCGTCCCCCCTCCTTCTGCTCCCCGTTGGACTTCTCCGCTAACGGGACTCCACCGGCGGCTGCCGACGGCGACCACGCTCGCCTGGCCCAGTTCCGCCGCGTGCGCGAGCGCGGGCGCGCGCGCGCGTTGCGGGTGCCGGTGGTTGCACCGGAGAGGCGTCGTGCAACGCTGCGTGCCGGGCCGAGCGCCGTTTGCCGCCGCTTTCACCGCCTCCTCCGAGCGATCAGGTGTAGAAGTTACTTGTGTGGCTCCTGGCATCTGCCGAAGACATTCATATTTGTTCTGTCTCTAGCAGTTGCCGGCGCTCTATCGTTTGTAGAACGAGTGCTCTCAGAACGAGTGCTCTCACATCAGGTTCTCTCATATAGTGGACTGTGAAACACTCGTTAGGTCATTTTAGCGGACAGCTAATGAGTGTCGTTGCTTTTTTTATCCACTTAATTTTGAATTTTAATTATGGGCCTCTTAGTAGCTCCCTCATTGCTGTACTGTCTTGGACACTGAATCTAGATATACATGCTACAGAGTTACGGCACCCATATCTCTAAACGCGAAAGCACCCAGAAGGTGTACGCGGCTACTGGCAGAAATTGACGCGGCTAGACCCTGAGAATTCCCGCTGCTGTTTGAACGCTCATCGAGACACACGCTGGGATCGGTATCCCTTGACTCCGCGTGACCGCACTGCGGAGATCGCGAAGCGGGATGTCGTCATCGTCATGCTTTCGCACACGGGATTAATGATCCATTGTATTTTTATTTTATTTATTTATACATGGAAAACATGGAGAGATAGGCTGCATCAGAGCCAGCCATCCCATGAACATGACAGTAGTATTGAACAGACACACTAAAACAAGAGAAAGTAGAACGAATAAAACAGTAAGAAAATAGAAAATAATCAGAAGCACCATGTGCATATACAATATACGGCATATAAAGAATAAGCACAGTCTAGGGGCATAGTCCACAACATGCAGTGTGGTCACACCGCGAATAGAGTCTGTACAGAGAGTTTTATACGCACTTAGATATATCATTCCATTATCCATTCTTCTACGAACTGCCTGTCTTATTTAGACAGTCTAATGCGCACATTTCATAGACGCGGATATTGCGTTAAAAGATGTGATAAGGTGCTATCTGATGCAGAAACCAACGCAGCGACCACTCCCCACGTTGTGTGAGGAAGAAATCTGTTTATTTATTCGGACCGTGTTATAAACGTTCCGATAGTCGTGAGAGATAGAAATAGAGCGAGATCAAGGAAAAGGAACGATATGAAGGCTAACCAGAGCACATGTATGGTTGACTACCCTGTACTTGAGAAGTGGAAAAAGGGCATATTTGTATACTGCTAAAGGATAATTGTTTGAGTCTGTGAAATGATAATACGAGGTTAATCACACCGCTGATACCAACACAGCAACTCATTGAAAAAAACATGACATTATTGTTTTGCACATACAGATCTACAACACAAATAAGTAGTCATTCACAAACTTTCGTTAAGTCGAGCGTTCCTCAAGAACACTATTTCGTGTATTGTATATCTGCGTTTGTGACTGTACGTACTACTTGTGTGTACACGTGATCATTGTATATATCGCAGTCATCACCAGACACCTGGAGTGGCAAGCCAGGAGATAAACCAGGCTAACATCTCTGGAAATTTCATTAAAGATTATTATCTCTCTCTCAAATAAATAGAAGCGTTGTAAATAAGACCCAGTGATGTCAATGCGCGCGCGCACCAGAGTTGCGGATATAATAATGAAAACGTCCCACTAGCGTCCGCAGATGAGTGATCTATAACAGCGACAAGTTATATTCGAAGAAAAGAAGTGGCAAGTTTCATAGTTTTTTTCATAGCCTGGCGCGACCAAGCACGTTAAAAAGTCGAAATAAACTTGTGCTTCTTAATTCCTCATTATATTTGAAGTCGCCACGGCTACTCTGGCGACGTGACGCAACGTTGTTTAATCGTCTATGAGTTTGGGCGTAGCGTTCACCAAATCATATAGCTGTCATGCCTGAGTGACTGGCTTACATATATGGGCGCTTAGGGCCAAATGCGAATAAACTGTAGATCAGCTCCTACGGCAGTGTTCCCTCTTTGACAAAGATTCATTATCATATGCGTGCCATACGAATACATTTAGCGAGAGACCAAGGGAGCTAATTCCGAATGCATCACCTTAAAAAGCCGACCGAGATAATCCTCAATATCAGAAGGCAAGAAATTGGAGCACACCACCATATAAGCGGTGGACAACGTCCAGTGCTGCCGCATGTACAGTTACACCCGCTAAGGTAGGCCGTTGCTCCACTGAAGAAGACAAGACCGCGTGTCGAAGCGTACTCTAGCGACACACCCTGTTAAAGGGGCCATGACACCGTCACCCAACAATTTGCGGTTTTCAGCGAAAAATAGAAGCAGAGGGTCTATTATACCTATACACATTTAAAAATTGGCCTGTAAAAGAATGTTTCAATGCAAAATGAGCCCTAGAAGTCGCCGGCTATAAACCCCGCCCACAGCCGGCGACCGCCATTATGTCATGGCGTGTGTGACGTCAACTGCTGCACGGAGCGGCGCCGTCGTTTTCTGCCAAAGTTTCAGCCGCTGAAGATCGTTCAATTTCAATGCCAAGTTGAAGAAAGATGAAAAAGCTCGATTGAACGCGCAGATGACCACGAAACAAAATCGTTCGCCAGAGTGCAGACGCTCGCAATGCAAGCAGCTCGTCACGTCACGGCTCGCGAGTGCGTCAGTGTTGCCCGACTCTCAGGCCGCTCGCGTGTTTAAAAAAATATTCAATTAGAAATTGAGTGCTCGACCAAATGCGCTAAAATTTTGCCAGCTTGTTTGCGAACGCACGAGGATTAACCGACATAACACGGATTATGATAAAAAACTGGGTGTCATGGCCCCGGATTTTTCGTCTCTTCAAGCTTCCGTCTTCTAACAGAGAAAGAGAGAGAGGGAAAGAACTGAAAATAATTGAAATGCAGAGAATTTAGCCGGCGTATACAAACAGCTGACTTGCTACTCTGCGTGGGGAAGGGGATTGGTCAATCTTCTAAGCATCTGCCTCGTTTGCGCATACACTTAGAACTCGTGTCTTCTGTTCCCCCGCCCCCCATCCCCCACACTCTCTTTCAGTTAACTTTCATGCTTCTCTTTCGTGGTCGTTGGAGGCGCGACTCGCTGAACGGACCTTGGGAAACCAAAAGCGACCCTTGGCCAAGCCCGGCGAGCCGCTATAGCCAGCCTTGGAAGAAGGGCCTCATTAACAGCGAAGCTGTCGAAGCTCGCCGTAATTTGTCGCTAGCGAACAGAAATGATCGTCATCATGAACCGGTATGCGCCCTCTACTTCCTCTTTTTCATCTTCGTCCCCTTCTGCTTCGCTTCCAGAACCCGTGCGCCGATTTCTCCGGCGGGGCCTGTAATAACTCTAGTGGGTGAGAGAACGAGTACAGAGAGAGAGAAAAAGAAAGAGAGAAAGAGGAAAAGAAAGAAAGGTATAAAGATAGGGAAAGAGAAAAATTCTTGGCGAAAAAAAATTTCTTCACGAGGAGGGATTCGAACCCGCGTACCCTCAATCTGAAGGTGAGGGTCCTAACCACTCGGCTATCCAGGCACGCTAGCAGAGCATAACATAGCCTTGTATAGTATAGTGTAGCAAGGGGTGGGAAACGCAAGTGAGTGCGAGAAGGAGAAATGTGAAGGTGAAGAGAAGGGAAAGGAGGATGGGGAGAGAGTAAAGAATAGCATAGAAAGAATGAGAAAGAGAGAAATGGAGAGAAACAAAGAGATACAGAGAAATTAAGAGAGAGACAAAGGAAGGAATTAAAAAGAAAGAAACAGAGAGAGAGACAGAGAAATAAATATAAATAAACAGAGAATAAAAAGGCAGAAAAAACATAGAGAAGAAGAAAGCAATAGAGGAAGAAAGAAAGAGAACATTTGCAAAACTGAGCAAAACTGCAAAAGCCATGACTACATAGGTGCCCATCAGCTCCGCTTTCTCTTTGGCATTGCGCCTCCAGTGCAAGCTACGTTAGTTTTTAGATGCGAAGCATCTTATGGCGCAGTTCACTCCGGTGGTGATGTGCGGCGTGACCACCCTTACTGCGCATGCGCAAGCCCTCTGCACACACCTCTTCTCCACCCCCTCCACTCCCCCGTACACCCTCTCCACTTCCCCTCTCCCCTCACCCTCCCAACTTCCCTCTCTCTTTACCCCTCTCCACTCTCCCTTTCTCATTTCCCTCTCATCTCCCCTTTTCCATCTCTCCTTTCCTCATCTCCACTTCCCTCTCCCCCTTATTCTCTCCCTCTCACCCTCTACTCTACTTCCTCCCCACTTTCCCTTTCCCCTTTCCACTTCCATTTTCACCTCCCCCCCACTCCCCCTCTGAAACGCGGGCTCGACATGCCGAAACGCTGCTTCGCATCGCCTCGTGGTCCCCTTTAGCGCGAGATGGTGTGATTTTTTTGTATTGTTGTGATTAGAAAATGTGTCCCTCTCTCTCTCTCTTTCTCTTAAGCAAACAAACAAGCAAATTAAAAATTATCTTAACGAGCACACAAACAAGTAAGTTGACGATCAGTATAGACCGTTGCATCGGGCGAGGAGGACCGGACTGGCAACCAGCGCTTTCCTCCTTTCTGGCTTGTGCGCGACGGCGCGGAGTGTGCGGGCTGGTGCGCACATGAGAGGCGTTTTCGGACAATTTTTGCGTGTTTTAGGTCGACCTACGGATTTTGTTCTCTTTTATTGCGATGTCAGCCAGCGGAAGGTCAACGGGAAACCACTGTGCAGTTTTTGGTCGTTCTAACAACTATAAAAAGGAAACTGCTATCAGAATAAGTATGCGACGTGCATCACCAAACGCGGAGTGTTTGCAGTTGTGTGCACTATTCAAGGTACATCGTTTGTGTTGCGTTACTGGTTCTAAATCGGCAAGTGCCGCAATATATCCGAAATTCCCAGGGTTCCACGCAGTCAAATGTCAATCGGATATGGCCAGATTTGCAAACAAACATAAGCGGTCAAGTGCGGCCCTGTCCGGCAAAGTGCAAGACATCTAAGCACCACTCGAGTACCTTAGTTGTTTTCGCTTCGTTTGATTATTATATTAAATGCGAAGCATTTCTTAGCGAACTTCTGCGACTTTGAGCGTATCTATCTATCTATCTATCTATCTATCTATCTATCTATCTATCTATCTATCTATCTATCTATCTATCTATCTATCTATCTATCTATCTATCTATCTATCTATCTATCTATCTATCTATCTATCTATCTATCTATCTATCTATCTATCTATCTATCTATCTATCTATCTATCTATCTATCTATCTATCTATCTATCTATCTATTTTAATATGATGTCTTTGGTATAACAATTAGCTTCGTAGCTCGGCTCAGCACGGTGATCGCTGCAGTTGATGTATAGCGGTATTAGCACGGACGAGAGATCCCTCGCTTCGCAGCGCGGTAACCGGCATCATACATTTAATTTGTGCTCTGTGCCAGCCTTGTAACACCCGAAAATTCACTGAACGCTATATGAAAAGGATGTTGCGAGATATTCGACGTGAGGTTACGACTTCCGTAAGACAGCGGGGTGTATCGTATACGATGAGCCATATGAAAGCCGAATAGTAAAAAAAAGAAAGAGTTCTGTCACTTCGTGTGTAGAACAACTACCTCAGGAAGACAATTTTTTACGTAGTCAAGAACCGTGTCCGACAAGTCGCGCAGTAATATACAACAAAGTTAGTTCTGTTCTAAACGCGATACAAAAACCACGTTGTTACGCATGTCTAGTGTTTCTTGAACTGCCAGTTTCGCTGCTTATCTTTGCGAACGACAGCAAGAATTTTTCAAAAACAGTACATCTGGTAGATGAAGTTACAAAAAAAAAAATAACGCGAATCATTTCCAATGCCGATCAAAGGCTCGAGCCCGGGTGCCCTTCGTGCCTCACCAGCAGAAGAAACTCTCTAACCATCGTCATATTACCGCCGCCGAAATCCAGTCAAATATCACGACTCTTAAAAGAAAAAAGAAAAAGAAGCGCGCTGGCATGTCAACATTAGCATCGTTTTTATATGCACCAGCACATCCTTGTAAACAGCTCTAACTTCGTCCACATTGGTGGAGATAAACGAGTGAGTAATAAGCGGCCACTTAAAAGTTGAGAAACAAGATAGGCATAAACTGTTCGCGAGCAACAAACAGATGCCGTCCGCGCCACGAAATCGAGACTGCGTGCTCACGCACAGCCACATGTACGAGCGGTAGTCGGTGCGACAGCATAAGCGCACCGTGAATGAAAAAAAAAAGAAAACAACTGAAAGATTACGGTTCAAGAAAAAAATCCATTCTACCTGCTAAGAGTGGCGGCACTTGCTTGCCCTGCTAGAACAGGTCGAAATATTTACGTGGTTTTCCAACAGACAATGCCGATAATATATGATATCGACCACTTGCGACACGTTCGCGTCGCCGTATATGAACATCATTGACCCTGAACGGACCAAACTGTTTCAGGACGTCTCACAGATTCATTTCCTACGTAGACCGCATCACTTGATACGATATTCAGTGCGCCAGAACAAAAAAAAGAAAAACCGGCTGCAACTGCAGCCGCACGCATACCTTCCATACAAACGCGGAGCTTCGCACATGCCAATGGGTTGCCAGACCAGAGACGGCGCCGCCCGCAAGGCAATATGGCGGCGCCCACGAAACAAAGGTGTATAAGACATTCGAAAACAACAAAGGAAAACCCCTCTAAAGGTCGATGCAGTAAAGTTCACCATTGCAGTCACAAATAAATTTAGGAAAATTTTCACCAGTTTCGGTGTAACTCGAGCATTAGCTGACGTAATTATTTCACAACGAAGTTATTTACTTACGTCAGATTAATTACCTTAGCTATATTCTCAAATTCGTGATTTTTCGATGTTCAAACATTAGACACAATGCCTGTTGCGTGCATTGTGCACACCAGCGTAACGCGCGACAGCATGCAGGGCGACGAGCAGCCACATCGACTCCGGCAGCGGAGTCGATGTGGCTCGGCTTGTCGACTAAAGGAGCCGTTTTGACACCGGCACACCCGTCGTCAGGGTCGTCGTCACATTTTGCGTCGTTGTCACCGGTTAACTGCCATTGTACTCTCGCCGCTGTCGCCGCTGAAAAATTGTCCTGTCCGTATTAGCCGTGGCGCGTGTCGCCGTTTTGTCATTGCATTTATCGACCCCTGCTTTCCCTGTCACCTGTTTCAACATTCCCGCAAACGAAGACAGTCTCTGAGCAACGTCGTTGGACGCTTTTAGGCTGAACGCGCGTTGTACAATATAGTTTGCGAATGTAAGAACTACGTGACAGACAAGGGCTGGCGAAGAACACACACACACACAGAGGCAGCGTTATTCGCCAGTGCTGTTCTTGCATTCATTATGTGCTATCGACGGGCCAAAGTTTCCGCTTTTCATAGTTTACGAGACATGGGATTTACGGCAAACGAGAATCGTCAAGAGAAGTGACGCGGCTTGCTAGCTTATTAATTGTCCCGTAAACTTTTGTGGTCGACTGTACGTATTTAGGGAAGCTGCCAGTGTGGGCTGGGCATACGAAAAGAACGCGACGCGACGAAGCGCAGCTTCCAACAGAAAATATTTACCGAGCGAAGCCTAAACGTTTACAAAACGAGGAGAAAAGCGCTAGTGCAGGGGGTTTACTGCTACTACTACTTTACTGCTAGTGCAGCTCTGCACCATGATCTCGAAGTGCTGAAACTTCAGTCGTTGATATTTATTTTAATGACTGTTTCCGCAGCACCAACCTAAACAACGTTCATGTATAACAAAGGTATTTAAGTCGGGTATCTGTCGGCGGGGCCCGACCGATGGAAGGGTATGCTTTTCGTCCACTTCAATTATCCTATTTATGTTTTAATTACTACACTACAGTTAAAAACAACAAATAATGGCCTCCGTGCCTTCCTTGATTTCATTGCCTGTTCGCTTCACTTAAGTACTTTGGCACGTGTACAAACGTACGTGTTGCCCTTGTGTTATCTAATCCTGCTACTAAGACATATGATCACAGAATGTCTCTGTATGCTAAGCCGTATACGTGATCTTCGTGAGTCTCATCTTGGCAGAGTGCGAGGGGTAGCGAGGCAGCGAGGAGAGTATACAAAGAAAACGCGGATCGTCCCCTTCTCCTCTTTGCAATGTTTATGCCGTGAAGGTGCCCTGTTCTCAAAGGGTGAGCTCATTACGATGCTAAAAGGGCACACGCCCGATTTATTGTTCGGAATGGATCTGACGACTGAATATATGCATACGTATGTCTTGCGGCAGAGATTAGTCGCGCGCGCGTTCGATAAGAGTCGTTAGAGTGAGATGGAGTGAGCATATGTGACGGTCTAGATTTGCTTGTTGCCGGGGGTACGCTCGCAAGCTGCCTTGTATGTACACGGACACGCCACGTCAGCTGCATTTCAATGATCACACCGGAACGCTGGAGGCGATATTAGCTCCCGGAGTCCCATTTGTCCTCGGATTCATTTTTCTTCCTTTGTTATTTGTTACCGCTCACCTTTGCTTCATCATATCGCCCGGCAACTCTTCCTGTTTATTTTGCTAGTCACACATGTGGTTCGTGGATGCCACAGTTAGCAATACCGGGGTGCTGAGACGGGCAGTGAACAGGAACACGTACACACGCATATTGGCTGAGCTTAGGAGCACTGCGCAATTAATGAACTCTGTTCGTTTCGTGTAGGCCTTTGTGCCCGTTATATATACGCCTGCCCAATGTTTGCATCAAATAACACACTGATTCTGTCGTAATCTACGGAAGTTCATTAGAAGTGATTGAAAGACCGTTGTGTTTGGTGACAGTTTCAAAATATTGCCTAGTTTCTTCAGTGCGGCTGTTGGTTTTCCTAATAAATTGAGATTCCGAGCAGGTTTGCTATTAGCGATGCTGCATTAATAGCCGACCAAGCACGAAGTGGTATTGCTCGTGTGAATCCTGCGAGCGTACGAAGTTGTGAGGCGTTGTCCGTTTCTGGAAACAAACTTCACTGAGTTGGCTCTACTGCAATGCAGAGGAAGTTGACTATAAAGCTGTGCCATTCGTCAGCAACGGTAAGAGCAAAGGCGTATTCAAACAAACATGTCAGTGCAGCAGACAAGTCATGTTGGCGTAGAGCATTAAACTACGATATATAGGTCAGATGCAATTTGCTTCGTGTAAATTTAGACGAGCTCTTCAAAAGCATAGGATTCAACATAACTGTGAATGATAAATGTAAATACGCGCAGGAGTGCCCTAGATAAGCCATTTGGTATAAGGATGAATTCGCCGAAACGTCACGATTACATGACGTGGTGTCATGTTTCGTTACGTCGAGTGCCGTCTTGCATGTCTTTGTTTTCTCACACGCTGTACTATTGTCTTGTTATATGGGTGCCCCCCCCCCCCCCTCATTACGCTTCAAAGTCCCATGCCGTGCGGAGAAAGCACTTGTACGTATACGACTCCTCCAGGTTACTTCGTCGATACTTCAGTGAGCCATTTTGATTCCTCAGAACGCTACGAGAAGCGTGGTTGTACAGTGCGTTGATAGCGCAGTGTTAGCATGTATAAATCGGCAGTTACCAACAGGCGGAAGCATCACATAAGTGGTAAAAAGATCCGCGGCCAAGGTAACGTGCCGAGTCAGACTGCAGGAGTTCCGTCTTGGGCTAGAACCTCACATTCGTATTTCGGAGCCGTGTTGCATGGGCCGTCAGTCCAGTATTGCATCGCTGTGCATGCGATATTATTGTGGTCGATGTTCACTCAGGATGACATTCAGGCAATGCGCGTGTGCCGATCATGAATGCGTGGTTAAGAAACGCATGCACCTAAGTCCTTCTATGTTAACCAGCGTTAGCCACATCCCTATCTATCTGGCCTTTATAATGGGGCACTGCCTGCACGTCCCTTACTGAAGATGGAATAACCGAGGTCGGTATAATGCCAGTCTGTAGCTTGAAGATAATCCTTGGGCAATTACAGTCACTTCGCTTAATTCGTCACTGCCACGCGCGCGCCTAATTGTCGTCCACTGAAAAGCGCTCGACCGCCACCACGCATCGGGCGTCCTCGACACGACGCTTCCCAACCCGAAGCAAGGGCAAATCCATACGGCGCATGGCGGCGGCTGCATACATGTTCTGTCTTCGAGAGCCCCACTTGCATGTATATGTATGTCCAGACAAAAAAACACTACAACCTCAGTTCTTCCTTTCCCCGTGACAGCTAAAAAAAAAATAAAGCTTTATGACTAGGAAGCGCGCTCCCGCCGCCAAAATGATGCTCGAACGACGGGCGGTGATTCAACGCGAACTCTCTTCCGCGAGGAGATCGCGGAGATGACAAGGAATCAAAACACTCTCCACAACGTCACCATCGGCCGTGGCGTCTACAGCGACTTGTATGCATCCAAAAGATGGCCGCTGTAGAATTACAGCTGCCGAAACGCTTTCAAGCGAGTCTCGCACAGAAAGTGAGAGTACGGTAGTCTCCTGCTCTTTCTTCCCTTTAATTCACAAATAGGCGACCGTGGTTGATGCGCCCCTTTCCAAGGTTAGTGTGCGAAGGATGCCGACGAAGGTCCTTTCGCAGTGGTCGTAAAGGCAAGACTCGTAATTTGCCGTTATGCATTGTACCCCCCCTCCCTCCCGTGTGTGTGGCGGCCTGACGCGCCCCAGTTCGATCAGCGTTCTGCCCCCGAAGGGCAAAGCGCCGACGAGGCGCGCAGGAGGACGACGGTGCGTCTTGAGCGTATGTGCAGTTTTAATGCGCTGCCTAATGCCCTTCGGAACTGCAATACCGGCCCTTCTCGACCCCATAACGCCCGGCTGGCTCGCGGGACAAACATTTCGCTTCCTCTTCTCTTCGGACGCGTCCTTTCGTCGGTGCGCGGAATCTGGCTTTCGGCGAGGAATGCGTCTGATGGATGCTGCCCGAGGCCTGAATTGCTAGAGCGGTCAGAAAATGCTTTGTCAGGTTGCCTTGCCGTGCTGTGCAATGCATGAATGAGTGAATGAATGCTATCCGTGAGAAAAGATGCGGAGACGCACTAGGAAATGGTATAGAGGGAAGAAGCAACCAGATAAGCGCCCAGATAAGCAACCAGATAGGCTACACTGTGTAGGAGAATTGTAGGTAATGGAGCAAAATAGAGTAATAAAATGAGCGTGAATAATGACATTGCAGTACTTGTGACCACTAGACACTCAGCCGGTTCTCGTCCATAGCTCGGTTTAAGATGGCTATCACGTGCGAATAGAGTATGTCAGCATTTGACATCCGTCATTGTCACTTACTGAAACCTTAATCTGTCGTACTTCTATTGCATACATATATTTTAAGCGCGCAAGTTTCAACACGGTGTACTTTATCCTTCTGCTTGTATACTTGAGAGTGCAGGCGTGTTGCCAAACCAGTTCAAGATGTATCCCCGTACTCCGCATTCCAGCCTAATTTGCATATCTATAATAACTACGTGTTATCCTGGGGGTGGGCAAAATCATATTAAGGATCGGGGTATGGTGCTGCCACATACACTCTAAGAAAAATAAAAGTAGAACGTACTGGAATGTGTTGTTTGTAGTTAGTTTTCGATTATGGAGTTTAACAAGGTAGTGTTTGGTTGAATGCTGTTCGCGCGTATTGTTTCACTATGCGTATTTTTCAAGCATTTCATGTGCTATCACCGCCAAATTCAGAGGGGCAGCCCGCATGTCCTGACCCCCTCTTAATTTCTTAAATATATACCCCATGAAGAGGACATAACAGGTTCTCCTAAACGCTGATCCCCCTTCGGAAAAATCCTGTATCCACCTCTCTGTGCAATGAAACGTTAATAGGTGCTTCAAGTGTGTGGCACTTTTCATATGAAACTGAAAAAAATGGTGTTCCGGGAGGTGTGTTACATTCAACTGTGGGTGCGCTATCGTTGGTTACGCACTGACATGGTCTTGCTGCAATGGCTTGAAATTGTAAGGCGCCAGTAGGCCCCGAGAGGGACGATGTGCAGGCGAATATTATTGGCGTATCGTGTTATTTACGAGCACATGTCGGATGGAGATTGCATAAAACACCAGCAAATCGGCACCTACTTCTCGGAGCAACTAACACTTTTCGTGTTCACTTTTCACGTGCGTGAGATGCGTAATTTTTTTACATTTTAATCGTACAGAAGTTCTATACTTAACTTACGTCGGTGACTACAACAGCGGAAAAGTTTTATTTCAAAAATATAAAAGGACAATGCTTTATTTACAACTATAAGGACGTAGGCTGTCCCTTATGAAATACGCTTTGAAATGGGTCCACAGAACTTTCTTACCGTCATCGCTGTGCCTAGTCGTGTCGCGCGCTAGACCCTTTTCCCAATTATCCTACACTACACACAGGATATTGGGCCAGCTAACGACGCTTTATTCTCTACACTGAAAGAAGGGAGACAAAATTTATAACCTAGCGCATAGCTTCATTCTCAACGACGGCAGGGCTACATGTGACGAACTTGTAGCTTCGTTCTCGTTGTGAGACAGTTATGTGCACGTAATAAAAGTCAAAGTAGTGACTAGGAAATCCCGGTAACGTCTACAGGCCCTTACGCACTCGCCTGACATTTTTATGCCCCGATTGATTGCTATCAAATAAGATACAAACAAAAAGTCATTGCAGCGAGATCGATACGATTTGGACACAAGCTTCCAACATGGCGCCGAATCAGTAGCTTCGTCAAACCTCCGACAGATAGCAGCAATTTTGCATCAGGTCTCTTGACTTTTCACGTATTTGACTCTCTTTAAGTAAAGGAAAGAAGATTACTTTTAAGGGCTCGTTTTTCTTTGTTAGACACAATATTAATGAGAACTAACAGACAATAATGCCAAGGAAAGTATAGGGGATGTTATTTGTAGCAAAAATTGCCGCCGGCAGTGACCGAACCTGCGACGTTCGAATTCGCGTCCGTTGCTTTACCACTGAGCTACGGCGGCGGTCGTCCTCCCGTCCACTTTAGAGGGTATATATGTGCATTTAAACCTAGGAGTGTTAGTCATCGCCGATCGCAGCCATAGCGGCGAGGGTTGAACACTTTTTTTCTGCCTTTTGGCGTCACGTAACACGGGATCTTTTTACGAGCTGGCAGCTGACCAATAATCCCTCGCATACTGCCTGAAGGCATCAAGTCTGCCGGAACGAGACCCTCGCTATGAATGAAAGAAAGAAGATTACATTTGAGGGCTCGTCTTTCTTTGTTAGACACAATATTAATGAGCTAACAGACAATAATGCCAAGGAAAGTATAGGGAATGTTATTTGTAGTAATTGGGATATAAATGTGAAGAAAGTAAAGTGGACGAAAAGATAACTTGCCGCCGGCAGGGACCGAACCTGCGACCTTCGAACCTGCGACCCGCTTTAAGTAAGCCAGGTTAACTCTCTTTTATATCCCACGACTCTCCGAAAAGAGTATAATGATCTCCAAAGAGAGTTCATGTGTCACTTTAAAGAGAGTCATATGCGTGGCAAGTCAGAACTCGTAAAAAAGAGTCAAAGAACTCCTTTCTTTTTTCTTAGCCTTCCCCTTTTCATTATGTTATAATACAGCGGTATTGAGATACTAGCGATGTTTGAAACTGTGCATAATAAAAAAAAAGTCAAGTGGAACTTTTGCAGAATAGTTCTCCGCCTGCTGCCCAACAGCCAAACATTCGCCGGTGTCGTACATGTGCGCCATCTTCTACCACGTCGATAAAAAGAAAGACGAAGACACTTGGGAGAAGTGTTGCAGGGAAAACCAGTTTCTCTTAGACCCTTCACTGCACGACCTGGATGTGGCATTCCAGGCAGCACGCTTTGGGCTGTCTTAAGGGAAATCTAAGAATAATCCTCTTCCTGATTGAGACCTTCTAGCTATAGCGACAGGCGTCCACGCAACGTTCCGGAATGTGGCGTTTTTCTAATGTTTCTTTCCTCTTACGAGGCGGAGTTGCGTCAATGATGTAGGTTTAGTCTTGGCTTCGCTGCGGCATAAAGTAGTTAATGGCTTTCTTGCAGTGGTCTTGGGTAGTATTGGACGCTTACGCTGATGGTAAAAGCGTAACTATGTCGTTATCGCTAGTACAACGTCGGAATCCCGAAGAGCGTGAGCGAGAGCAAAACCTATAATGATTTACAGAATCAGGATCTCGTCTAAAAATAGGACACGGATGTTGAAAGAAGGAGTACTGTGACTACATTAGCACAGAAGCCTTTGCTTCAGAGAAATATGAGTGATAAGCAGTATCGTGGTATTTGTCCGATTAAAAGATGGCCTAGTGTGAAAGGATTACTTGTGGACAGCGGGAAACTATGCTAGATGTGATGTATCCATCATTTAGGTTTATAAAACTTCGTGGACGTCAAACGTAGCGCCCCGCATTGCAGAATGGTATGCGCTTGGGCTGGTTGGCCCACGACTTACGTAGCAACAACGCACAGGGAAATATAAGAATAAAAAGCCGGCAGATCCCACGCATTGTGGGAATCGATGTAATGCGAAGCAGCCAGCAAAGAGCTGCATACATCGTCTCGTACGTCATTGAAGAAAATGCGTGTCATGGATTTCATGTTAACTCCTATTATTTATGTTCGTCACACAGTAACGTCACGCAATACCAACTTCGTGGTCGATCAAGCTAGAGAAACGGCCGCCATGGAGCGCCCCATAAGCGTGGCACGCAAGTCATGCTGTACATGACATACGTGTCATGACTTTCATGTTAACTCGTGTTATTTATGTTCCTCACACGGTCACGTCGCAAGATACCAATTTTGGTGTATATCAAGCTAGCGAAACGGCCGCCAGCGCTCCATGAGCGTGGCACGTAAGTCATGCTGTGCATGACATGCGAGTCATGATTCTCATGTTAACTCGTGTTTTTATGTTCGTCACACAGTCACGTCACAAGATACCAATTTTGGCGTATATAAATCTAGCGAAACCGCCGCCAGCGCCCCATGAGCGTGGCACGTAAGTCATGCTGTACATGACATGCGTGTCATGATTTTCATGTTAACTCGTGTTATTTGTGTTCGTTACACAGTCACGTCACGCAATACCAATTTCGGGGTAGGTCAAGCTAGCGAAGCCCCGCCAGCGCCCCATGAGCGTGGCACGTAAGTCATGCTGTGCATGACATGCGAGTCATGATTCTCATGTTAACTCGTGTTTTTATGTTCGTCACACAGTCACGTCACAAGATACCAATTTTGGTGTATACACATCTAGCGAAACCGCCGCCAGCGCCCCATGAGCGTGGCACGTAAGTCATGCTGCACATGACATGCGTGTCACGATTTTCACGTTAACTCGTGTTATTTGTGTTCGTTACACAGTCACGTCGCGCAATACCAATTTCGTGGTAGATCAAGCTAGCGAAGCCGCCGCCAGCGCCCCATGAGCGTGGCACGTAAGTCATGCTGTGCATGACATACGAGTCATGATTCTCATGTTAACTCGTGTTATTTGTGTTCGTTACACAGTCACGTCACGCAAAACCAATTTCGGGGTAGGTCAAGCTAGCGAAGCCGCCGCCAGCGCCCCATGAGCGTGGCACGTAAGTCATGCTGTGCATGACATGCGAGTCATGATTCTCATGTTAACTCGTGTTTTTATGTTCGTCACACAGTCACGTCACAAGATACCAATTTTGGCGTATATAAATCTAGCGAAGCCGCCGCCAGCGCCCCATGAGCGTGGCACGTAAGTCATGCTGTACATGACATGCGTGTCATGATTTTCATGTTAACTCGTGTTATTTGTGTTCGTTACACAGTCACGTCACGCAATACCAATTTCGGGGTAGGTCAAGCTAGCGAAGCCCCGCCAGCGCCCCATGAGCGTGGCACGTAAGTCATGCTGTGCATGACATGCGAGTCATGATTCTCATGTTAACTCGTGTTATTTGTGTTCGTTACACAGTCACGTCACGCAATACCAATTTCGGGGTAGGTCAAGCTAGCGAAGCCGCCGCCAGCGCCCCATGAGCGTGGCACGTAAGTCATGCTGTGCATGACATGCGAGTCATGATTCTCATGTTAACTCGTGTTATTTGTGTTCGTTACACAGTCACGTCACGCAATACCAATTTCGGGGTAGGTCAAGCTAGCGAAACCGCCGCCAGCGTTCAATGAGCGTGGCACGTAAGTCATGCTGTACATGACATGCGTGTCATGATTTTCATGTTAACTCGTGTTTTTATGTTCGTCACACAGTCACGTCACAAGATACCAATTTTGGTGTATATAAATCTAGCGAAACCGCCGCCAGCGCCCCATGAGCGTAGCATTTAAATCATGCTGTACATGACATGCGTGTCATGCTTTTCATGTTATGACTTGTCATTTATGTTCGTCATACAGTCATGTTACGCCATGCCAATTTTGGTGCACATTCGATGAACCATGCGACCAGGAGAGCACAAAGTCGTAGGCGGCTAGATAGATAGATAGATAGATAGATAGATAGATAGATAGATAGATAGATAGATAGATAGATAGATAGATAGATAGATAGATAGATAGATAGATAGATAGATAGATAGATAGATAGATAGATAGATAGATAGATAGATAGATAGATAGATAGATAGATAGATAGATAGATAGATACGCTCAAAGTCGCAGAAGTTCGCTAAGAAATGCTTCGCATTTAAAAGCACGCACTTACTACGGTATACCATACCACCTCCTTCTGGGATATGTTTCCGCAGTCTTTCTACACAAGTCGTGCATTGATCCTCTCTGCTATCAGAGAACGTTGTTGATGCCCTTGAACTTAGTCTCTTCACTAGCCCTCGTGTTTTCTAATAAGAATCAACATGCTTTGCCATCACATCAGCTCTTTGAGAAGCTTTCAACACTAGCTGAGATTTAATGGATTTATGTGTTGATACGTAAGGTCCGAGAGAAACTGCGCTCCGTGATAGCGTAGAGTTGAGCATATGTGTGAAGTCTATGCTGAAGTCAGAGTGGCGAAAGGCCCCTTGGACTTACAGTTAGAACTGCAATAATATTAGTAAAGCGTAATTACTTTAAATGGCCGTCTGACGTAATGACTGCTTCGAATCAATCTTAGTAAACAATACGCCCCCGTAGCGAAGACTCAATGCAATTTTTCGTAGCCGTGTTGCTATGTCAATGAAAACTTTTTTTCATTGATGAGATGTTCTTTTATTATTAAATGTGTTTAAGAAGAAGTTAGTGCCAAGGTACGGCTCTCCTCTTCTCTTACTAATAATTTGCGTCATGAAGTTGTCGATAACCGTAAAGCAATACAAAATTTACGCATGAGAGTGTCAATTCTCGACAGCAATGTTCACACGTATACTGTGCGGCTCACTCGTCTCGCTTGTGTCTTTTTTTTTCTTTTTTGCTGTTACCTTTTCCAATGAGCGAACGAGATGACTTCTTAAGGAGACAATCGTCGGCCTGGTTTTCTTTTCTCTATATATTTACCGTCGATCTATTTCCTCGTGGTAATAATTATAACAAACAATGCAATGACAAGGCCGAAGTACAAGTGCTGGTATAATTTAAAACATTTCGGAAGCGCTTTTTTTTTCTGTATTTATCTAGACACCCTCTATAGCTTGCTGGTGTTCTACCTAACGACGTAAACTATCGGCTCTTAGTTTAATGCCATGCCCATTTTCAGTGCCTAGATTGAGCCAGTCCGGCTCTGAAGCAATAATTTTTTTTCGGGTGTGCGATCGTATAGCCGCCAGAGCAACGCATTCTAAGCCGGCTCCGTGTTGCGTACACATTCTTCTCATCAACCGTCAGCATGTACAGGAGATGAAAAATAAAATTGGAAGCCTCATTTCGAGCATTTTGTGCCGTCACAGATTGCAACGCCTTGTTTTTTTTGTTTTTGTTTAACTATAAGTTTGACGACCGACAAGGATGTGGGCAATATTCAGCGAAATTCACGCGTTCAGGAAAAAAAAAAAAGGTTGCGGTATAGTTTGAGTAACGACGTGGCATTTATATAAACTGGACGGAAAGCAATTTAGAGAAAGAAAGAGGTAGAAATATCGCGGTAGTTGCACAGATCACGATCACTTGATTTACGCGAAGTCTCTTTCCAATCGGTGAACTGGTTGAGATAGTTTATATCGTTTATACGAACTCCTGGGAAGGACCTCGTTTAGGTGCATGGTTGAGTGCAGCCGCATATCCTTCTTTGAACTACTGCACGTCGGCGGCAGTACGTGCTTTAAAAACCAAGGAAAACAAAGCAGTCTTAATCACTTCCGTGCGACCGTGCGTTTGTCAAAGCGACGGAAAAGCAAATAAGCATTCGTTCATGTTAGCGTATCGTATACTCAGCGCTATAGACGCAGTCAGATCACCGGCGTGCTCCTGTTCAACCATTCTGTCGAAGCTGATTATATTTTCTCTTATCGCGGCACGTGTCGAAGATTGATATCAACTAGAACATTATGCGTATGGATACAAAGTTAGTCTGGCGTTTTGTGCGTAATTGCTTATGAAAAAAAATATGTTTTTCAAGCAACTGTCACTGTGACAATGCAAGAGACACTGACCCCTATATTGTCCTTGCCAAAGCGCAGTCGACATCGCCACTTAAAGTCGGCGAAGCCAAATGAAAACGGTACTGTAGACCTAGGATCTGTCCATATTCTTCGCCAAGAGTACTTCACGCCAACATCGCTTCTCAGAACTGACAATGAAATGTACCAACAGGCTGAATCGCCAACGCTTCTGCAATGTGGATGAATTTTATTTCCGAGACAACTGAACTACTGGTGCGCCTAGTGGTTTTTGTCGCTTATGTTTAAGTATTGATTCATTGCTTTTTTTATTTTTTCAGGCTTTCATTTCTGAGAGTTGGCTGCATTTTATTGGCTACTGAAATCTCAACGAGTTAGGACACTTTCGTCCAGCTTTTTTATATTCGGTATTCCATTTTCCTTGAAAATCTCTCATCGATGATATATATAATGACTTTGAGAAAAGATAAGCTAACGTATACATGTAACACCATTTCATTCGAAGAAGAGCTTTCTTCGCGCCACGGGCGTAAAATAGACCGATGGTGATCACCGGCTGCTCCGAGGCCGGAAATCGCACCCTCGACTTCTTGCGTCGCAGCAGAGCCACCGATAATAAAGAAACAAAAAAAAGCGGGAAAACGGGTTGACGAAGAAAACAATCTCCGTAAAAGTAAATAACTGCCTGCATGGCCGTCGCATAAAAATGACCGATACGAGAAGCGATCGCGAGCAAGCGGGCGAGCGGGTGCTGCCGCCTTACGTGTACAGCGTGCTCCCGTTTTTCGGGGCCAACGCGTCGTAGTCGTCGGCGGCGGTTTGTGGGGCGTGTCCGCTCGGACGAGGCGTATGCGATGCAGCTTGGCGCGCCGCTAAAAGAAGAGCGTGTAATGAGCGCTCGTTTTTCTTTTCCCAAAGAAGACGAAGAAGGCGACCTTTCTTTATATAGCGGCGCTTCGGGCAACTTATCGCGTGCCGCCAAGGGGAAGGAAAGGAGGAGGAGAGGAATGGCCGAAATGCTACATAAAACACACCGTTCCTGCTGCGCCGTGGCGCGCTAGGCACGCCGTCCCCGCTGCAAGTACGTGAAACGCGCAGTATCTCTCTCGCACCAAGAGTGGTCGCTTTCCCTGGACGCGAGGAACTACTTCACCACTTCGCTTTCCATTTCTCTCTCTCTTGCGCCTTCAGGGCTTGAGCTTAAGAGACACTGAAGTGTTGCGAGGCAGCCGCTGCTTATACGACGTGCTTTTGGCCAACACGAATATGGCATTGCTACGAAGTAAAGAAGACGTTTCGGCTGGAGCAAACAGAAGGCCTTCTAAAATAAAAAGAAGAGCGCATTCTCTTACGGGGCGCCCATTTCGCTGTTACGCAATCTGGACGTTTCCTTTTATGCTTTCGCTCGTCACTGTGAAAAAAAAAGTGTGCTCGCGTATGCGTATGCCTTCTCTCTAGGTTTAATTTTTTTTACCGTTTTATTCGTTCGTTTCATGCATGCTTGCCTCTGTGTGGAAGCGCATTTCTACAATCTCTTCTATCCCTGCTTCGTTCGCCGTCCATATAAGCGTGCCTTCTTCATTCGTTTCGCGTCGTTGCTTCTTTTGTTGTTGCACGAGCTGCGATGCTTCTCGTGGATGGCTCATCAAGGGAGTATGTGGAGTGCATACACGCCGCGGAATTGAGATGCCTTTATGCCTCCGCCGTAAGAGTAATCATCGTCGTGACCTCGCAATCCGTGAGCCTTAACTTTCTTTTCTATTTTCTCTCCGCGGACTGGCCCTCGCTGACTGCACCGCTGCGGCTGTTTTCGTATGAAGCAGTGTTGCGGGAGTGGAATGACAGCACTGTTGCGTGGGGGTTAGTCAGGGAACTTCGACCTGGCCTTTGATCTTGCGCGTTGTCAAGTATGAGTAGATAAGCTTTAGGTTGCTGGGCGTAGTAACTCAAAGTAGCCTCGGGAGGGGGAATTAAGATTTGGCGCTCGCCCAGATGCAGAGTTGTCGTTGTTGTTCATTTGCGTATACAGAGCGGGGTCCCGAACTTTCTCAATTTTTCATGTGTGTATATATACGGACACATACAAACGCACCCACCAACATACATAAAGGGTGGTCCAACAGCCCTCCTCCCCTTTTCCTGAAAAAAAGATTTCTGGCTACGCCTCTGTTGTCGTTGTTTGGTAGTAAGATAACAGAGGGAGAAAACAAGTTAGGACCAAATTCGCAAAATGTTCATTTCGTTAAGTGCTATTATATATTGCTCAGCCTCCTGCTTAATGATACGTTCAGCATCAGGGTCGGGCGAAACATTCTCTTCGAACTACGTTACCGTAAGGGCTTTTTGTGAATACTGGCCCTAGCCCTTTTCATTCATATCAGATGTTCGTTTAGCTTCGTTAAAAAAGGCAATAGAAAAAAGCCTTTTATTGAAGCACTTATTAACCGCAGATATGTTTTGTTTAGTTCATTTGATTCCTGCTTTGCTCTGCAATTTGTTTTTGTTTGTGCAAAGCGAGCGTTGATACATGTAGTCTGAACTGCGTATGCCTGCCATACTGCGTACACGTAAGAGTTCCGATTTCCTGTCGAGTGAAAGTACATAGGAGTTTCGCAAGTACCTGTTGTTGGCTTCTCTATTAGGCAACTGCAAAGTGATATGCGCGCATATTATTAGTGCGTGCTCTGTCCAGTCATGCCAACTGTCCTGCACTTCGTGCGGTCGCTGCCGTGAACACTGCCGTCATTATTCCGCAAGCGGATTACCCGTTCGTGCCGCCTGACACGTTCGTAAGTCTCTCAGGACTAATAAGTATTGCATGAAGTCAGTTAATATGGCGCGCCCATGATTGCGAAGACTGTTCCGAGTGTTTCGGAACATATAGTTAAAGTTCTGCAATTGTCAGTCTGTTGCGCGTAGTGGTAGATCCCAAGACCGTTGACAATTCGTAGTTTCTAAAAGCGGGTACCGTGCACCCCCGTGCGGACACTCGTTTGCATGCACTTCTTATGCAGTTGGATCTCGTTATAACTAATGGCTGGTATAGCGAATTATAGGTTATAAAGAACTAAATACGAACGTTGGCTGGTCACAGTTGATTTCAGGGACATTTATTCTTCTTATTTTCTCTAACATAGAAAACGCGAGAGCCGGCGCGATATCGGCTGTAACGAAGAAATCTTTGGTTGGCGCGTGGCTCAAAACTCGAAAGATAGCATAAATGCAAAATAATATTGAAAGGCAAATCACAACCACTTTATCTTTTTTTAATGTGATTGAGATTAAAAATATGGTTGCAAAGGTGCGGAAATGTTTTCATATTCCGGTCTACTTAGCTTGAAACACCACAGGGAGAGAGGTGAAAATTACCTGTGAAAATTACCTCGTTCATAGTGGGTTTGATGCCTGTAGTAATGCGTGTTTGTATGTACGATTTTTGCGCGAGCCAGAGTGCAGATTTGTTAGAGCCGATTTTTATCTGTACTGTTGCCACAAATGTTGGATATAACGAACTGATTTATATCCCCGATGCTACTTCGTTATAACGATGTTCAGCTGTACTTTACTCTTGCTTTCTATTTGCTTCGCAAGTAGAAAGCAAGAGTAAACAACAGCTGAACCTTTATTTTGCGAAGCAGGGCCCGTGTTCTCAAAACCATCTCACGTTAAAAAAATGTTTATAAGAGAATACTTCGACCAATTCTTATACTGGACATATCATTGGCGAAGCTCGTTAGCCAATGGGAAGCAGCACTTACGAAAGAGAAGTTTTGTGAATTCAGTCCCAGATCTGCCTCTGTATCCCTACCACCACCATAATCCCCACACTACTTCATCTGTGCCTTAAGTGAGTTACACGAATCCTGCATGTCGGGCGTGCGCCGATATAGAAAGCAGCCAAGACAGCCTTGTGTCCCGCGTTGGCTCGTTTCTCATTCGGCGCGCCGTACGCGCTTGAGCATTGTCCGGTGTTTCCGGAAGTTTCACACCCACGTTGGGGGAGGCTTCGGCCGGAGGAAACCGCGGATAGAAGGAAACGCGTCAAGGCTTGTCCCAGAGACTCCGGCGCACGACTGGGCTCACTAGATCGACACGCGACTTTCCTCGAGGGAAAAACGAAGCCTTTAAATTCTCCAGTAGACGTTGTCTCTGCGGCACTCGCTCGCGACGAATCTTGCTTGCGGTCGTCCGCGAGCGCGGCTCGGTCCTCTTTTTCGGTTCGGCCAATGCTGTCGTTTAAAATTTCGTTGCGACAGAAAGTAACCTATGAGTATTTAAAAAAAAAGGAGGAGCACAGTCTGGAGAGGTCGGCATAAAGCAATGAAAGTATGAATTGAAATACCGTATCAAATTTAAAACAGGGTAGTTGTTTGTCAGTTGCTAAAATTTAAGCGTAAACAAACATGTCAGTTCTTGCGCAGACTGCGTGCCATGGATGGTTCTGTGTCACTGACGGCAAAAACTAGCGTATATCACAGGCCTCTCAGTGTATTGGTTGAATAAGGTAACATGTACAGAAATTTAAACCATAACAAAACAAACAAAAAACAAACTATAGTATTCTTGTTACGAAGATAATAAAGACAAAGAAAGAGGTTAACCAAACTCACGTCTGATTTGCTACCCCACACTGGGGGATCGGATGAAACAAACTGCGTTGTTTCTACGGACACAAAGAAGCCGCAGATATTTCGTATGAGTGCCGAGTGTCTTTACTCTGTAGGGCGCTGGGAAGTTTCAAACCCGCGTCACAGGAGTTTTTGTCAAACGCAGCATATCGCCATGGTAACTTAGCGGTTAACGTGTAGCTCTAGAAAGCTCGAGGGCGCGGGTTCGATTCCCGAGCAAGGAGGCCGCTTTTCGATGTACGAACACCCATGTACGTAGACTTGAATGACCTTTAAAAAACTCCAGGTGGTCGAAATAAATTCGGAGTGGCTCATCACGACGTGCTTCATAATCGGGATGCGGTTTTGGCACGTAATACCTCAGAAATGACCATCAACCACAGGAGCTCGATGCTTCAGCGCTGCAAAACGGGTGCCCGCGGGAAGGAGAAGTTGATTGTCACCGTAATCGCACGCACCGGTGCGCCGTGCACAGGTGCATGTGGGAGCTTCGCGTCCCCGCCACTCACCTTAAGCGTACTTACTGAAAGCGAAGCGTATTTCTCTAGCAGGCGTGCGATTCTAGACACTATCAATTTACTAGTACACTTACTAAGCCTATATAAGCCTAATGCCTATGCGGGCTGTTGTGAAACTATCGTTAGTTATGAAGAGGCACGATACCATACTGTCCCTCCGGAAATGAGCTGGCGAAATGGTTAGCGGCGGTTTGTCAATGTATCATTTCCCGCAGTCACAGCGCCCGCCGCCTTCGTGACGCGTTCAGCTGAAGGCGCGATCGATTTCGTGCCGCTTTGGTCTTCGCTAAGCTATAGGGTTCACGGGGTCGCCCCCTTTGAAGAGGCTACAGGGTGATGAAACCTGCCGAAGCCCATCTATCCGCGCCATGACAGCTTCCCCTAGCTGTGGCTGCACAACAACCGCCATCGACGCATTGTGTTTTCGTGTACGCGCGGCGCCTCGGTGCTCGTTATCGAAACCCGAGTCATTCGCGCTCGGGCACTTGGGTGACCTACTGCGCCGCCTTTTGTACAGTGTGCAACAACCAGCCGCTTTCTCTCATCGCCACCACGCATGGCCCGGGCGCACGTGGGATCGTGGCGCAGCTAACAAGTACTACTGATTGTTGCGTGAGAATGGTCCGTTCGCCTTCCGCCAGGAATTCGCACTTTCACTTTCGTAAAACAATTTAATAGCGAGTGTAACTTGGTGTTGAGGCTCGAGACAGTGACTCTTGTCTGGTGTAGTATAACATGTTTTGAAGAACTAGACACACGAAAACCTCAACGCGGTAGATTTTTAAGCGCATATAGCGATACAAATTCGGCAAACTCACACCCAAAGCGCTCTAGAGTCAGTCATCGTAGACGAGACAAGGAAACACCATAGAGACGATGGGTAAATGGAAGAGCGAAACAGAACGTAAAAATGCTAAATAATTACAATGTGGCATTTAAACCGTCGCAAGAGTTACCCATGGTTTACGACGAGCGCGGTGTGTTGGGGTCATGCTAATTATATCTGACTACCTCTTGGATCCTTATAAAAGCCACATTATGATAAAGATTATACTATACTCACTTCGGTATGCAACCACCACGACCGATAATTAGCTGTATATGGAAGCGAGATTGGCTGCTTTATAAAAAGGTATACAGGGCTTGTCAGACGCCATTAATACTTTCCTCGCTCAATCGCTTGCCCTATAACAGTGCTAAACTGCCGCTCGCAAGTACTCATTCATTGAATGAGTGACCATAGAAAAGGTTCAGAAAAAAGAGGACAAGGAGAGAGGATGTTTACAACTGGTGAGGTTTCCCAGCTCCGTCTGTGACGTGCCAGGTAACAAACGTACTGCGGCATTGCACAACCGGAAACTCTTACTTACTGCTCTTAGCGCGTAACTGTGGTTACCTTAACAGCTGTTTACAGACTTCCCATGTAACACGGTTATTCAGGTTCTCGCTTCATGCACTCTAACGACCCTATTACCGGGGCGGCATAAACGTAGTTGTAACGTAACCAGCCTCAACTGACGTTAACCGCTGTTATACGCAGCCGACCCAACTGCACTTTGTTTACTTACAATGGCTACCGCTAATCGAGTCTGGGGGGAGATGGGGGTGGGGAGGGGATGCTCGCAGTGTACGACAAGCCGACAAGGTAAACAAATGACGTTCTCCCTGTGATATCACCAATGTCACACTCCTCCCCCCCCCCCCTTCCAAGTGGCGAGCGCTATAGAAATTGTGGGCTAGATGCGCGCCCGTTACCTCGACGATGGTCTTAAGGTGCATTCGAGTTGATGAGTTTTGTCTGGGGATAGGCTTATACGCGCTTAATGTGCGCGTCTAAATAGCAGCGACGGACAGGAAGCAAATCAGCAGCACGCGAACCGTACCGGGTAATCGAGCTTTGAAATACTCAGTGATTGCGGTGAGACGAGAGAGAACGCGCGTATGTATTCCGTTAGCGTCCTGTAAACAAGGTGAGTCATTCAGGCAACTTGCGCTGAATCTAACCAGTGAGGACGGTATACAGATTAGCCTATGGAAGTCTTTAGTTGCGCGAACAACAATTGTATTCCGCGACGTCTGTGAGAGTTATTGGAGGCCAGTGGTATTTCTAGCCTGTATTTAACTTAGTATGCGCTTGGAAGAGTATATGTAATGACTTCTATATGGCAAGATGCGCGTTTGTGGAGGTTATTAATATAGCGATACGGCTTTAGGAAGCCATTGTCGGGAACGCAACGCGCATGTGTTCAGGCTTGCTTGTAACCTCGTGACATTTATTGGACATTGTTTATACATCTTAATTTTCCTCATACGACAAGAAGCCCCATTGCGTCGGCAACATATCCTGGGGTCAACATTTACTTTCATAGCTGCGCCTTTAGATAAAAAGCAACAAAGAAATTGAGGGAACGCGAATATGTGTTGTAGGTCCGGCCGCCTTGAAGGGTCAGTCAGTCAGTCAGTCAGTCAGTCAGTCAGTCAGTCAGTCAGTCAGTCAGTCAGTCAGTCAGTCAGTCAGTCAGTCAGTCAGTCAGTCAGTCAGTCAGTCAGTCGGTCAGTCGGTCAGTCAGTCAGTCAGTCAGTCAGTCAGTCAGTCAGTCAGTCAGTCAGTCAGTCAGTCAGTCAGTCAGTCAAGTCAGTCAAGTCAGTCAAGTCAGTCAGTCAGTCAGTCAGTCAGTCAGTCAGTCAGTCAGTCAGTCAGTCAGTCAGTCAGTCAGTCAGTCAGTCAGTCAAGAACTTTATTCATCGGTTCTGAGGAGTTTAAGCCGCCGGGGGATCCAGGGGGGACACCCTAGCAGCCGCTACCGTAGGCGACGCCCGAGTCGGGGCGGGAACGTGATGGCGTTCCGCCAGTTCTTGGGCCCTCTGGACTGCCTTGAGTTGTTGGTGGAGCGCCGAGCTCCTGAGTGCCTCTTCCCGGTCGGACTCACTGGTGAGAGGTCCCTGAGGCAACGCGGGACATTGCCATAGCATGTGGGAGAGTGAACAATAGAGTTCTCTGTAATCTGGACATTGGGGAGTGATGTCTGTGTTGTAATGGCTCAGTCGGCCCCGTGATAGGTATGATCTCGTTTGACACTAAAATTTTCAATTGTCATTTTATTGCGTCAAATGAAAGGCCAAGTGCTCCAGAGCCTAGAAAATGTACTGCTAAGCGTGAGTGTACCCGGAAAAAGTAGTTGCAGTATGTCTTTAAAAACAAGTTTCAGTTTCTACTGTACCCTGACGTCACAACACGGTATGAGCTTCTCGTCAGGTGCTCGCGCGAGATATCGTGACTTTGCCACGGCCGCTTCGCTCGGTGGCTCCATTGATGATGCACAAGCGGCCATTTTGAATGTTTTTGGTGACGCACAAGCGGCCATTTTGGAAGTTTTGGTACCTAACGTCATCACAACTAGCCAGACTGCTGCGTGAGGTCACCAGAATTGGTATTGCGACCTGAGGTCAAGCTAGTGTCGACGTCGGTAGGTGCGCCACGGGGAAATTGAGTTTAATATCAAAATAAAATATCTTCTCAGCATTTGCTGAGCCTAACATTTGCTCAGAACCATCTCTGTATTCAGGAGCTTTGTAAGACACAGTAAACTCCCCTCCAAGAAATGTTGTCAGCACCCCTTTAAGTGACACCTTAGAAACTCCCGGCGTGTGCTTGCGTATTCACTGTGTTTCAGTTCGGTAACATTGTTCAGATTAGCGGCATTTTTAAGCACTGTCATTATGAGAGGGGACTGATAAATGCCGAAAGCTATTTGTCGTATAGCAGCAGTCTTGCCGGCCATGGCGCTTGTTAGGGACTGATAGCGAGTGCCGACGCAGGGTCACCCGAGGCGGACCAGTTGTGTAGCGCGTTCTCGCTTGCAGCGTGTCCTTGCTCACTTACCCTATTTGCAACAGCTCGCCGACGTATGCGCCCAGCGTCCAACAGCACCTCAACTTGTCGAGCTATGCACCTAGCAACTTCGCGTTATCTCTCCGTTCCGTTCTCTTTATTCGCAATGTATATCGGCCAGCGCCTGCATGCTGAATTCGCCCACGCTTGCCAGGCCACACTGATGGCTGAGCATACTTACGCTCAGTTTTTTGCGATGTTCCTTGCGAGTTCTTTGCGAGGTCGACGCCGGCCCGGCGGTTACCGATAACCTACCAGCTGCTTAGCTTTGTGCGCACTACCAGCCTTCATATCTTCGCGGACCTCGCCTACCTATAGCCTCATGCCGACAATACAATGGTGATGTTTAGATTTAACATCTTCTTAGCGTAACGCAAGACATAGAGTAGGCTAACCGCCAGGAACAAGATTGAGGCGAAGTCGGTTTAGAAGAGAAGAAATACACGGATCGGGACGCTAATCTCAGATGACGCTGACGCTAATCATGATAATTGTTGGGGTTTTACGTCCCAGAACCACGACGCGATTATTAGAGACACCGTAGTGAAGGGCTCCGGAAGTTTCGATCACCTTGTAGGTTCTAAACCGTGAACCTAAATCTAAGCACGCGGGCCTCTATCATTTTGCCTCCATAGAAATGCGGGTGCCGAGGCCAAGATTCCATCCCGCGACCTTCGGGTCAGCAGTGGAGCACTATAACCATTAGACAACCGTGGCGGATTGTGCAGGCGCTAAATCTAAAACTCCCAATCACCCGAAGCTCAGAAACCAACTTCTGCATACCTCTAAACTGTCAACATAAACTTTCGGATGGAGCGGTACTCTTCGTGTTCCCTCATTTTTTTTCTTTTTGTCACATATCGCCCTTCTTTCTGCGCAGGGTAGCAAACCGGACGTGCGTCTTGTCGACCTTCCCGCTTTTTCCTTTTCCTCCTCTCTCTCTGACCTTCATTAGTACTTCGGTTTTTTGTAGAACTCTCACGGAATTACCGTAACGCGAGACGTACGAAGCTCTTCACGCTCCATCACAAGAAGAAGGGGCGTCAGTCTCGGCACGGTAGCTCTGCAGGAGGTGCACGTAGTGGCTGGGGATCGTGACATTTCTTCCTGACCTTCGAGCAGCGGTGGTCGGCGTGCTACTTCCTCTTGCATAACAAGGATCGGGTTGCCATGTATAGGTCCGTTGCATCTGATTGCTCCCCCCCTCCCCCCTCTTCCATTTGACAGCTGGCATCTGGTTCGTTGGCGTTCGGTCTTCAACCCGAGCGTAGGCTTGTTGGCCGCTCGTCGCTTCCTCCTTATATCAGACTTGTCGTTCGTTTGTGGTGTGACCGTGAAAAGCGAATACTTCTCAAAATCTATGGAGGAACGTCGGCCGCTGTAGGGGCGTCGTGAAAGCTGGTTATATGTATGGGCAAGTTAACAATACTACAGGCAAAACGACAACGAAAACGTGCGCGTGAAGCGTAGATGCTTCAGTTCCAGCGGACGGGTCATCCTCGTGTCCGCGATGAAGAAGAAAGAAAGGGACACAAAAGAAACCCGAAAGCTGCCGCCCACCGAGCAATATTTCTCAAGGTTTTTCAGAATCGCTGCAATCGCGGATGATGGTGACGGATGGACTTCCTCTTGTTTGGCTTGCGGCCGTGTTCAGAAACGCCTCAAAGTGAAAATGATCCGCTTGCGGTAACTTTCGGAGAGCCAGGTGCTCCAAGATTGCGGCATTCCTCTTTGTTTCCTTTTTTTTTCTTTCGCCATACAAAAGATTTCTATACACCCGAAATGGTACAGGCGGCTCTCTTTAGAGTTGGACGAACTGCTTCTCGATTCGAGTTATTGCTGGTATTGGCCAGTGTTTAACCATTCGTGTTTTCTTACTGACACTTTCCCCAAAGCGCTAGAAGAAGGAGAACTGAGCGCTTGCTTATTTTTGGATAGTAGATGCATGACAGCTGGCAAGATTGATATTGGAAGAGAAAGTGAATCGCGGGCACTGGTATAGGAACGCGTGATTTGAAACGTAGCCTTTTTGTTATCTTTCACGGATTACTATTGAAGGAAGTATGTAGAATGCAAATGTCAATGAGATCTTTTCGTTTGTTAGTTTGTTTGTTTCGTCGTTTCGTGTGCGAGGCTGCTGCGTGGTTAGAGCGACCGTCGTAGAGCCCGACATTTTACTCGGAGTGTTCACTCTTGCCTTCTCCCGCTTCGGCAACCAATATATGTCATTATAGGCTAACCAGTGTAGCCACAATTTGCAGATGTAGCAAAGGAGCCGTTAATACAATTATCGCCCAGACTCATTATGCACTCATTTGTGCAAGGGGTATGAGAATAAGAGAGTGAGAGAGAATAGTCAAGGCGCTGCTCTCTGACGTTTTCAGTTCGTGTTGGTCACGTGCTAAGCGCCTACAGCAGGCAAATTACATCAAGCTCGTTACGCATAATGCACCGGACCGTGGCTGGAAGGGAGTTCCGTTAATTATAACAGCGCCTACGTAGCAGTGCTCTGTCTTGCTGAGCACGTTGCGCGACACGGAAAGCCCACCTTCAGAGACACAGCAGAAAGTATTGCTTTTTATTCCTATCATTTTTTTTTTCTTGCTGCGCGCCTTACGTGAGCCTTATTGCTCCTTCGTGAGGTGCTTGATTTGACTTAATGCCAGCGTATCTGTCTTTATATTATTTATTTCGTTTGCTTCGTTTACCAGCTCGCAGTCGCCAAGAAGAAATGGTGCCCTTCATCGGCATTGGGGCGACGGTTTGTGTAAGTGCATGCGCGGAGGCAGGCGCAGTGCTGTTTTCTAGGAGCCCGCGCAAAGCGGCGCCTTTTTATCATTTTGCGTTCTCCGTTCACCCCCCGCTGCGGCCGTTTTGCTTTGCGCTGTTGCCGCGGCGTATCTGTTGCAATTTCTCCTTGTTTTGCAGCGTTGCCCGAAGCGAAGGCGGAGCCTGCTTATACCAGAGAACAAGTGCGATATACCTCGGCATTCGCTAAATGTTTAGCCTCGGGCGGGCGCAGTGCGAACGCTACGCGTATATCGGTATGGCGAGAGACTGACCGAAGAGATAACACGACGGGGCCAAGTTGGGAAAAACAATAATTAAAGATAAAGATAGCGGAAAATACTTTGAGAAGACGAAAGCATGGCGAGTGAGGGTTCGCCGTCATCGCGGCGTTTGCGCAATGGCGCCGCCAACAGCTGCGACAGATCGCAATCGAAGTGACACTTCCGTAGCGGAATCTTTTTCGACCAAATTCCTTGAAGTCACCGTGCCGGGCATGAATGAGGCGATCAATACCCGCAATCTCTCCTTAAGAACAGAAGTCAATGTGCCGACTTTCTTTCTGCGTTGCCGGCACCGGAAGTGGAGGGACTGCACGTCCTATACTCCCCTCTTAATGGCGGAGAAAAAAAAAGAAAGAAAAAAGGAAAGCGCTCTGCTTAGCAAAATCAATGGCCGCGTTCACTCCCGTAGAAATCGCTGAGCTTCGACGGGGAAGTCGCGTGGGTTTTTCGTTTGACACGCCATCGATCATGAGGTGAAAATTATTTCATATCTCCGAGCTCCCATTCACCCTCCAGACAGCCTTCTTCAGCGATCGCACTTGGTTGCCTTGCACGAAGCGAGCACGTCTTGCCGAGTTTCCGTGAACGCGAAATACTTAATACAGCCTTCTTAAAAAGCAGTATACACTGTATATCATGTCACCACTGTGAAAGAAGAAACGCGAATG
The DNA here is from genome assembly GCF_013339695.2 of Rhipicephalus sanguineus. Lineage (NCBI taxonomy): Eukaryota > Metazoa > Arthropoda > Arachnida > Ixodida > Ixodidae > Rhipicephalus > Rhipicephalus sanguineus. Next base: position 88,910,258 of record NC_051177.1, read on the forward strand.
GTTTCGGAAAGCCGACGTGGTATACGCATTTATGGCTTTAACGCTTCGCTTTCTTTTTCTTTCTCGTTGTCGGATAAAATTGCACTCAACAGCGGCATTCTGCTTTAACCCAGCCCACCTCGAAACGGGTTGTTCAGTATTGGCACCGGTATAGGATATACCATAAAGTATGCATTAGTGGCGCCGTTAAAGAAAAAAAAGCACTATCTCCCTACTGGCTACACAGTGGGACTATGCCAGACTCGCACGACAACGATCTGTAAGAAGCAAACCGAAGTGAATCTTCCTCGTTTATCTTCGGCTGGCCCAGAAAGCCCTTTCGAGCGCGGGCGTCGCGTCTACGCAATGTCAGCAGCGTTTTGGGTACAAGTAACGCTTCGTACTGAGTATCGCGCGCGGACGAGGCCCCGCGCGCGTGCTCCTCTTCAAGGAACCGTTCGCTTCCAAGTCTGCAATGTGAAAGCTCGCTATACGTGATCTCAGTATCTGCACTGGTGCCGTGCACGTTTCAGGAAACTGTAGGCGCCGCGATTGTTCTTCGAGTAGGTAAAGCTAATATGTAACGCGTGTCAGATTGCTATTTAGAAGTACCGCGTTGAAAGCCGTGGCGCGGTGCCCACCTACTCGGCCAGCCTCCGTCCGTGAAAGAGTGTTATGCTTTGTCTGTGTACCTCGCTACATGCCTGCAATTTTTTTTTTCTCCTCGTCGCCCATGATGCCGTAGAAAGCTTGTTACTTTCCTACAGTCGCCGTCATTTCCTTAGAAACACATTAACAAACCATCTCTCCTATTCTTCCAACGACGAATCGCATCCGGAATAAGTGGTTGTCAGTAAAAAAATATTCGTGCAACAAGGTGTTCGAGGGAGCTCGCCTGAACTTGAAGCAAAATCAAGCATTGCTAACTGTGTCAGGCTCTCGGTAAGACGAGGACCCTACGGCAGAATGTTGAGCCGGCTCGGCTTGTAAATAAAAAATTCGGCAGATCCCACACGTTGTAGGAATCGGTTTCATGCGAAGCAGTCAGCGAGTACTTCTATACTGTATTTTACGGCTTTGAGCAAAGCGTTACGAGGAGGATCGACGTGTTTTTGTTAAGTGTAGTAGCTGTGTGCACATCGTGGGCTTACCAGGTACGTCAACAACACTGGCGTTTAGAGGGTAACTTATGGTAAGTAACGTTAGCCCTCACGTTAGAGTACATACGTCAGTATTATCGAAACTAAGTACACTTTATGGTGCAGTCACGTGACTATCATACGTAACTTTCGTTAATGTATTTCTCCGGGGTCGAGCAATGCTTCAATGTAGCTTGCTGAATCATAGGAGTACAAATGTAATGTTTATTAGACTGCTCTAAAAGCGGAGCCAACACTGGAACCACAGACGCTAATCTGATGTGACGCCTGTATCGTAGAAGTACATTTGTAGTGTTTGTTGCTTTCTTGTAAAGTTAGGTAGCCAGCACCACAACCACAATTGATGTTGCATCGACATCATGCCTGCATAAGCAGTTTTTCCAAACCAGTTTACGGACTTGGCGTAACTCTATGGTAGAATACCTGATTGCCGCGCAAAATGCTTGGGTTCGATTCCTTCTGGGATCCTGATTTTTATTCTTTCCATTCGTCGGGTGAATGCTGCCGATGTCGGTTTTTCTTAACGCTCTCGCATTTAAATTACCAATGTCTGTTCTCGCCGTTCCTGGGTAAATATAAACTTTCAATCACCTTTGGTGCGTACCCGTACACCGCGGTCCGTTTTAAACGGGTATGTGCCACACGTGTCTGGAGGAAAGGGTTTGACGACGTACGCGACAGGATTTTCACGTTATTCATGTCATGGCCCGACAGTCATATTCGTCAAATTCTCTTAACCTCCCATGCCACTTTTGGTCTACACCAAGTTAAGGAGGCGATTATGAGAGCACCCACACGTGGGTGGCTAGATAGAAAGATAGATACGTAGATAGAAACGCTGAAAGTGCCAAAGGTTCGCTAAGAAATGCTTCGCATTTAATAACGTGATAATTTTAGGGCTTTTAAGTCCCAAAACCACGATATTATTACGAGAGAGGCCGTAGTGGGAAGTTTCGAAAATTTCGACCACCTGGGGTTCTTTAACGCGAACCTAAATCTAAGCACAGCGTCTCTCATAATCATATCGTGGTTTTGGGACGTTAAACCCCAAATATTATTATTATTATTATTAAATCTAAGCACAAGGGCCTCTACCATTTTGTCTCCATCGAAATGCAGCCGCCTCGGCCGGGACTCGATCCCACGACCTTCGGGTCAGCAGTCGAGCACCACCACCACTAGACCTCCCCGGCGGGTTCGGCTTGTAACTAGCAAAATCTCCTTGTAATCCGTCCTGAAAATACTGCGGATGGTCTCAGGACGTCTGCACACACAGCGCAGATTCGTCATTTAACCCTTTGACACGCTATGTACGCAATTGTGCACACAGCTTGTTTTTTCGATTTGTAACGACTAGAGAGCAAGATACATTAAGCTTTGGATGAAATGAACCTCCTGCATAATAAATTTGTCTTCATTTAACTTAATTTTGCAGTGTACTGTTGTATATGATTAGTTTGCTGAAGGCACTGCACTGTTCGACCAGTCATTTGACGTGCCCCTTCCCGCGAGCCACGTCAAAAGTAAAATTTTTCTTTGCTCCAAATAGACGCACCCGAAAACGAATTTGCACTATATTTCTTGTGTAAGATTTCATTCTATTAATGCAAAAACGGAGCATGAATGACTTCACAATAAATAGATATTTAACGACAATTGAATTAGAATCAGTTACTACAACGCACATAAATTAACGCATTATGACATCATTTTTGTTGAAATAACGTATCGATTTGACGCATTTACAGACAGTTCTAGGTGGCGTCTGAAAGGGTTAAAGATTTCATGCAATAGTTCGAACACTGCGAAAAGAAGAAACAGCCAGCTGAATCCGAACTGCATAAACTTTAACAAAATATTTTAATGTTTGCACTAAGTCGCGCAAAGCTTGGTACATCGAAGGGTGGGCCCGTCGCCGCTCGTACACCCCGTCCACCGACACGCCTATAGCTTCGTGATGCGCGGCTTCCTCCTCTGGAGTACGCACTTTCTTAGGATGCCCCATGACTTTATAGGTCTGCTGCCACGCCCTGCTAGCGTGCCTGGATAGCCGAGTGGTTAGGACGCTCGCCTGCGTATAAAGGGTACGTGGGTTCGATTTCCGGCTCGTGAAAAGTTTTTTTCGGCAACAATTTTCTCTTTCTTTCTTTCTTTCTTTCTTTCTTTCTTTCTTTCTTTCTTTCTTTCTCTTGCTCTCTCTGTACTCGTTCTCTCATCAATTATGGTTATTACAGGCCACGCCGTAGCCGTGAGTAGTAAGATTTGCCCAAAATCTGTGGCGCATGCCCGTTTATGATGATGATAGTTTTGCGGCAGAGTCGACATTACGGCCGGCTTAAACAACTTCGCTTTAAAAAACGCGTCGTACGTAGCGTCACGAAAAGGAAACGGGCGTTCGCCTGGCCGCTCATAGGCACCCGACCGCCCCGTATCACGCTCGATACGCTCAGCGTGTGGTTTGTTTTATGAGCTGTATACACCCGCTGTGCTATTCTATCGATGGCCGCCTCCGCGCGCTCGAAGCGTCGAGTCCCCGCAGATTGCGTGGTGGGCCGATTACGCCGCTCTGAACGCGCTGTCCTACATCGGCCTCCGCTCTCTTTCCCTTTTTCTTTCGATCTCGCCCTTGAGCAATGCCCACTACGAGTGGCTAACAGTTCGCGATATATGTCTTGCATTTTCGGGCCTTTTTAATGAGCAAGCGCCTGTTTTACGTTGGTCCAAAGAAAAGTCGTTTCAAGCAAAAGTAGAACAAATGCGACTACAACAGCATGCGTATCCACTGCCAACAAAAGCACATCAACGCTATCTCGCGCTAAATATGCGCATATAATTCCAATGAGCGAATACGTACGTTCATTGCTCTATTTCATGTATCAGCTACATTGAATTTTATGCGAGCCCGTTGTGCATAGGGAATGCGGCAAGCGCGTATTAAGTTACATATGTGTTGGAATGTAAATCTGTTGTGTATCTATATTCTGTACATATTATGGCTGCGTGTATAAGTGATACCTGCATTTACGTTGAATTAGCTGCGAGACTGATGGGCGCGCAGTCCGTGATGCTTCATACATCGCCAATAGGATATGTCGTGTGCTCATGAAGTTTGTTGTTGCGTGTCTACCTTTTGCTTCTTTTCATTGTACACATAACCATGATTTTCTTTTAATTGATTATAGATGGAACAGTACTAATTAACACATTTGCACCCTTCCGAAGAAAACAAGTGGATATTCGTAATTGTCTTTATGATTCCGCTTCCAAAAAAGGAGATATTTAAGAACAGTATCAAAACTAATTCATGGTACTCACCAAGGCTTAACGACGTGAGGGAATGAATACGAAAGAGAGCGTCTCAGGCAATTAAGCGTCTCGGTTTTATAGCTGCGTCGTGAACGCAACTGTAAATGCTGTCATTGCTTCGTGCATCGATTTTAGGTGGTATTTATGTTATTTAACTCTATCAGTTTAACATTGTGTGCACCTGAATAAACTTCATAAATCTATCCAACATAAAATGGCACATTCCACGTGCACGGGATAAGTTTTCACGGGCGCAGCTATCGTGAACAAATCGCGACTATATCCCGTTTGTAACCATGCAGCATTTTTGAGCGTACGCCTCGCAATAGCCACATCTATTCCTCTCGTTGAACGTGAAACAGCTTAGCCGGTATTTGTCCAGCTGGAAATAACTACGAAACGCTGCCACGCTGTCGGCTGGCAAACGCGCGTGGTCAATCGATCTACTTTCGAAAGCTGTTGGCGCCTTGTTGAGTCTTTCTTTCTTTCTTTCTTTCTTTCTTTCTTTCTTTCTTTCTTTCTTTCTTTCTTTCTTTCTTTCTTTCTTTCTTTCTTTCTTTCTTTCTTTCTTTCTTTCTCTCTTTCTTTGCGTTGTTGCCTTGTTGCCTTGTTGCCTGTTGCCGCGTGAAATTCGCTGCGCGAGCGCAATCAAGCGTCGTATCTACCAGCATTCTTTCTCTCAGGGACCAATTGCGAGTGGAACATTTCCGTTGCCCCACTACGTCGGCCCGTTCGATTTTGTTGTCTGCCTCTGCAATATGATATGAAAGCCCGCGCGGAACACAACGCGCGTACTTTCTTACCGATTGTTATACGAACGTGTGCAATTTGTCAGCGACTAAAACAGGACGGTTCTTTCCTTTCTTATGGAATGGGCGTATCGTGTTTAAACAAAAGCCAGGCATTACGGCGTCTACGCGTTGTTGTGCTGAATAGTGCGGGAGTTGTCTCTGGACCTGCGTACACTGGTGATGAATACTCTCGCCAATATCTCGGGCCACACGAGTGGCACGCCCGAGCTTAGTGCCGCGCCATCGGCATATCGAAGTACAAACGCCATGGTGGCCACCAAGGATCGTGTTTTCGATCTTACGGTACTGCTGCGAATCGCCTTGACCACCGAACCACCGCGCAAAGGTACAAGAACAAGGCACAGAGCTCGTATGCCAGTTTCTATCTAAGTGGGCCGCACTCTGGGTGGCAGAGGACCAGCTCCTGCAGCAGCGCGCCAGTTCAACACAAGAACCATTAGAATTCTAGCAACAGGTGTTTCTTGTACTTCGTCGTGGTGGCCGAAAACGTGCCTCGTTGTGTGTCGTGGCGTTGCTCACTTCTTAACCTGCACCTGAAGCCACTGTTTCTCATGTCAGACGAAAAATTCTTGAACATGGGTTGTCGCTGGAGCCAACGTTTCGACAAGCTTGTCGGATGGATGGATGGTTGGATGGATGGATGCTATGAGCGTCGCCTTTATAACAGGACGGTGACGTGAATCGTTGCCTCCAGCGACAACCCATGTTCAAGAATTTTACATCTCTTCAAGCTTCGACATTTCCCTGAACTTCTGCTTTGTTTGTTACTCACGTGGTAATTGACTTCCTTCTATTTTTCGTAAAGTTATACGTTGCATAATCTTTCTCGTAATCTACATTACGTATACATTACGAAATGTGTGTGTGTGTGTGTGTGTGTGTGTGTGTGTGTGTGTGTGTGTGTGTGTGTGTGTGTGTGTGTGTGTGTGTGTGTGTGTGTGTGTGTGTGTGTGTGTGTCCTACAGCTGTTTCATGCTCTCAGTGAATTTAACGGTTAGGTTTTACCACTTTGATAAGGTTTTGCGTGCCAAAACCAGGATGTGATTGGGTACTCACAGTGGAGGTATCCGCCGGAAGTTTCGACCGCATGTGGTTCTTTAATTCGCTCCTAAGTGCAAGTGCACGGGCCTCTAGCATCTTCGCCTCCATCGAAAATGCGACCGCCGTATCTGGGATCCAGCCCGCGTCTTTCGCCGAGCAGCTGTACCACCGCGGAGGCCGTACCAGAGACGGAAACGAGGCGAGCACAATCGACAATCAGCGTTAAAGATTTGGTATTTGCTTGTTTTTTCTTCACTGTGTGTCTGTTCCTATAGGCCCAAGTATCTTCCCCCATGTACTTATGAATTCGCAGTCCCGTATGTGATGAGGCGAGAAAGCCCTTTTGCCTCATCTTCTATGCAAATTTGCAAAACCCTTTCGCTCACTGTCCGTAAAATAAAGGGCGTCGCGTGCTATTACACTGCACAGCTGGTTGTCCCCTGAGCGAAACGAAGGCCTTGGGCGTTTTCCGGGCAGTGCGGCACCTGTGCGTTGGCAGTGCGAAAGAAAACACGCGGGCGCGGATCACGCGGTCTACAAACAACGGCAATATGTATAGCCCTTTCAATCATGGGCACGGGCGACGTATAAGGGCCTCACGCACAACAGTACCGTTTTTCACGCCCATTACATTCATCGCCTAAGGCTAAACTGTTCCCGCCTGCCTCGCGCGCATTAGCGCGCAGGCGCGCTGCAAGATAATGCAGCGGCAGCTCCAAAACTGCTGAAGGCAGTTACAGCGCTACATGCTACGGGGCTGTTCTCGCATGGTATACCTACATGTGTGCAGCTGCTACAAGCACACGCGCATGCACGCAGTTTGCGTTCTTGTTATTTGACCACTGCGGCGTATGCGTTAGGACCTGGCTATCCGTTGGGCGGAGCGGGCAATGGCTTGATTCATGAGGGCTGGCCTGACAAAACGGGTCTTCGAACGCACGAAAGTCAAGGCTGGCCTTCGATGAACAGCAGAAGACAGAGGGAGACCCTCTTTTTCTTGTTTTTTTTTTTTTTTTTTCGTGCGCGTTTCATATTCCGGCTATAGCACGCCTCGGCACTACATAAGGTTAACATACAGGGAAACGCAATAGCCGAGATACTCTTTACGTCAGTACGTTATACACAGAAACCTACGCATAATAAAACAGAACGTTGTCCTTCGGCGCATCGAATAGGAAATGAGTAACTTTGGACAGGAGTGAGCAACGCGTGTTTTTGCCCAATAACGCCATTAAAGAGAATTTTTCAGTGAAATCTGTAGCTTGGGAAAAAGATATTTGTAGTCATCGCGCTGAGCTACAGCCTACGTATATTGGGAATTAAAAAGTTACTAAAATAATACTATAAATCAGATTTCAGCTGCTGCCTAAATAGCTTGTCAGTCACTATGCTATGCTCTTCATCGTTGTGTAGGCATGTGTGTGGGATATATATTACTTGCAGAGAAAGGGACCACACACAAACGCCTAAGACCCGAAGTTAAAGGCCCTAACACGGGCTTCAAGCAGATATATAGCTAATTGACTGCATGTCAGCGGGGGGGGGGGGGGGGGGGGGGAATATGTACGCTCTCGGTTACTTTGCCTGTACAAGCAAGTAAAATAGCCTGTAGAAAGGGCGTTATAACGCTCATATTACATATGACTCGTAAGAAACTAAACAGGCGCTCTATGTTTAATATATCAAATGAATACAATATGCAATTACTTTGGATAGTCGCTACTGGTTGCTCGGGAACATATAAATCACCCTTGAACGAATCGTATCAACAGTATCGGAAGTCGGTGACGTGAAGGCCATGCACGGTGTGCGACGATATATAGCAGCGCCAAAGGGCGTTGCTTATTACAGTCTAGCTCGATACGGTCCAGGACTGAAGCGGAATAGCTTATCAGCGACCACCGTGTCACGCCATTCTCGACCTGCGCGCTCCTTTGTTTTGAAACGGCTTTAGTAAGCATTCTTTGGGCGACCAAGATAACAATGCGTGACACTGTTTGCTGCACGACCAACTCTCGAAAGGGCGTTTCGGCGTGTACTGCGGGACCATAATTAAAGCGGTGGGTTTTATGAAGGTTACAAGCGTGACCAGCGCACATTAGACAGTGTTGCACTTTCGGACGGTTACCCGCTGCTTCGGGACTTACTTGTTATTGTGTTCAAGTGCTCAAAATGAGGTCACGGGTTCGTGTCCTGACCGCGGGGATTGAGTCTCAATGAAGTCCAAAAGCAAAAAAAAAAAAGAACACATTCGTGCATTTAGATCAAATATGGCGTTTAAGGACTCCACGAGAAGACAAATGCGTAGTCTCCAGCGTTGATGGCAAAGTCGCGGATAGGTGTAACAACTAATTAATCGTTGGGGTTTAACGTCCCAAAACCATGATATGATTATGAGGGACGCCGCAAGGAGGGCTCCGCAAATTTCGACCACCTGCGTTTCTTAACGTGCACCTAAACTTAAATACACGGGCCTCAAGCATTTTCGCCTCGACCGAAAATGCGGCCGCCGCGGCCGGGATTCCGACCCCGCGACCTTCGGGCCAGCAGTCGAGCACCATAACCACTGGACCACCGTGCAATATTCTCTGCTACCTATTGTGCCTAGTAAGTAGGACCACGTCCTCGAACCTAAAACTTGGCCGTTCAAGCAGTATTCTGTGCGAAGAAAAAAAAGAACAGAAGATGGGATTAACTTTCTTCTGGAAACTTTGAGTAATTGAATTGTTGGATGCTTAAATTCCGCGATATTTCACCACGTTCATGTACGGCGGAGTGCCTCGACCACAAACGCATCTATAACGAATTGAAATGAGCAGAAAGTATTTTCTACGTTTGGACCATTTTCCGAGCTTTAGAGTGCGCGGCCATTACATCTAATCAATTTGCTCGGTACCTTAAAAATATGTTTAAGGTACCTAACAGCTTCTTATCAAGGCGTTTTACTGCATATCGCCACGATTGTTCTTCGCGTGAAACCACTATCATCATAGTCATAGCGGCCATCCACATTCAGAAGGTAGATTTAGAAGACGTGAACAAGGTTGGACTCGCTTAAAGGGCCCTTAAGCCACTCTGAGTTCAACGACGAAACAGTGGATTCTATCTCGCATTCACTACCATTCCTACAGCGATATCACCTCATCGCCACTTATTCCTTCATAAAGAACGTGTACTGGAGTGATCGAAAGAAACGCGAACAGCGCGGCGCTCTGTTTTCGTCACGCCCTGACCTTGGTGGCAATAAAAAGACGCTAGAATGGTTCTTGATTGTATCATGGATGACTCTAGTGGCTTTTTATTACCATTCAGGCTACAACCACTTGAAAAGAAATGCGAAACAACAGAGAATGTAGACACCGCTCTGCTCGTGTTTGTTTCCATCCTCCTTGTACAATGTCAGCATTAAGCGTTCAGGATTTTGCGCTTTCGGCTAGACGCTGTTACATCTATTTGCGCAGTCAGAAACGGACAAGACCATGTGGAATCAGTTGGTCGCGCACGATAGTCATGCGAGACAAGGAAGAACGGGTGGGTGACTGCATGGCAAAGGACGGTAGGAAATAATTCATAACTGATATTCCTCGTATATGAATCATTCGACAGTTTGTGCCTTCATTACGCCATGTGAATCACCCTTCTGGCGTTACGAATCGCGCCGAAAAGACAAACGCCAGGCGAGACTATCGCGCTCTTGTTTTGTAGCGTTAGCTAGACTTGCCTAGCCGGAGCCGATTTCGCGTGGAGCGCCATGAGCCGTGCTGCGCATGCGCGAGGATCAGTGATGTCACACAGCTGGGTCACCGGAGCTGGCATCTCACGCGCTCTCCGACACCGCCGCGCGCGGCTCGCCGCTGCTGATCTGCGCCGCATTCGAGAGGAGTGACGTCGTAAGAGGCACCAGCGCGCGCGCAGCTATTCGCCTTTGCTGTGCAGTCGCCGTCTGACACTGCGCTGGGGTCGCTTGATAGCGCCTCTGACAAGCGATTGCAGGTGGGTAACGCCATGGAGAAGGAGAGCGCAAATGCTGCTCGATGGCGCACAGGAGCCGAGAAGCTTATCTCATCGGATCCCGAAGTAATTGCCTGGCAGTTAGCGGTTCAGCGTACGAAGAGTGAACAGAAGAAGGCTAATAATCCTAGACAATCTGGAAAGCTAAGAATAATCAGCTGAACCTTTGCTAACGCTACGTATATCCTGGCATAGCCGAGCTAAGCCACTGCAATTTTTTTGTGTTTTCAAAGGCTGTTTAGGGGCGCTTTAAGTAAAGGTGCTGTTTACTGCCTCTCGTCTTCTCTCGTCTCTTTAAGGCGAAAGCCTTCTATGCCTCATGCGAACGTCACCTTGTGCGAAAAGCAGGCATGTGGTACAAAAAGTCACATGACCACCCGCGCGTGCGAGTTGAGTGCTCACTTCGTCTCTGCGCCGTTCGCGTGAATTAAAAAAAAAAAACTCACAGGGTCCCTTACACACACACTTAAGACGACTGGAAGGCGAAAGCCATCTTCTTTTTCTTCTCAGTCGATGTATTGTTCTTGCGCCGCCACCCTCGGAAAGCTTTCTGCACCTAATGGGGCTTTGCATCGCCTCCAGGATCGGAGGCACGTCACCTGGTTTTGCACTGCCTCCGTGATGGGCCCATCGTTGACCAAGCTAAGATGCATGTTATGACGTTATTATGTGATATCATGACAAGCGACGTCATCGTGACGCCAATGTCGTCATAATGACGTCTCGGATTCTGGCGATCTGAGACGTCATTATGACTTCATGTGGTGACGTCATCAAGCGATGATGATTTTTTGCATGAGTCGTGTGCACGCCGACGCGGAACGCCGGTCAATTTTCGCTTTTGATGAGGAATCTAAGCCTTTCGGCTAAAATATAAGAAGCGGCGCTCGCGTGATATACAGCGCGCGTTAATATAGCCACCACGGATGAATTTTGCCTCCTAGTCGTCATAGGCGAATGTATTTCCTCGCGACAGTATGAAAGTGCTGCGACAATTGATTGCATAGGAGCCAACGTCCCGGATTCACTAGGCGGCAGGGCGGCTTTGCCTTGGCAATGATCTTTTCGAACGAACCAAATAAATATTGGCACGTGGCTTCGCCCAAGACGCTATTACTTACATACTATTTTCTCTGGCGCCTGTCAGCGAAGTATCGGGTGCATTCCTGCACCTGTCGGCCTCGGACCTGTCGACGTGACCGTATCCATGCGACTCGTCTTGGATCGGCGTCAATTCCGGCCGGTAACCGGCACCTTTCTACGACGACGCTTTGCAATTTCTTTACTTCTCGTTACAGCATTTGTTGTGCGAATCGTACTTATTCTTACATTTATTATTTTCATTTTCAGTCCACTTTACAGCGAAGCTACACGCTTAATCAGGTCCTGGTTAAATGCTGCCTATGATCCAGAAAATCAGACAATAAATGTCCGGTTTCCTGGATATATCTAGCACTTTAAGCGGGGCGTGATTACGAGTGTAGACAGCTGCGGTGGGGGAAGTTGTCTGCATGTCCAGTAACGTGCAGCAACGGAAGTTTTCCTTGGATACAGGATGAAGGTAGGCTAACTGGTTCATAGCATGTGTCTTTTGAAGAGGTTTACCTAGTATATCGATGAAATTAAATTTTTTAACCTATAATTTTTACTTTCTATCCAGAAGTAGAAAACGGGCGTGGGTAGGTAGCGCATATATATTTTTTTCCTACAAAATATCAAAGTTTCACCGTAAAAGAGGAAGGAATGAATGCGATAGCAACATACTGTAATGTTATACGAAGTAAAGCAGCTAACTCTTTTGAATCTGATCTCGCGTAAATCTACAAAAAGCTGGTGTAAGGGAATGCGGCCGCTCCAGGGAGAGAAGCGGTCTTCGTGCAGTCTCTTCGCATTGAGAGCAGGACACGTAGAAGGGTATACGAGCAGTTTGCTGATGCCTGCCGAGATAGCGTGCGCGTCAGGGATCTCGACCGCTCTGTTGTGATCAAAGTTTACAATTGCTGCTTGAGCGAAGCAGCCCCCCCCCCTTCCCCGCCGTCCCTTCATACCCCTTCAAGTCGGGCGGGACGTTTCCTCTCTACTTGAGGCAATGACAGTCCTCGCACGCGGTTTGATATCGCATGCGCCTTCCGTGCGACAGAGATGGGCCGGCTCGTTTCATCTCTGCTTCAGCCGCGTTCGTCGCCAGCGCTCGCGCGCTTTTTTTCGGGGTAGAACATACTATTCGCAGGGCGATGTTATAGATTTGAATTTTATACGGAACATGACGGCTACGGCGACGGCAAAACCCGTCGAGAGTGTCTATATCATTGCTATCGCAATAAAATACTTATTATTTACAGTAATGAGCCTGACTGCATATCGTAGATGCTAAACGCGGGACTGTGGTGTGGGCATGATTTCTAAAGGTGTTGACTTGAACGCGTTAAAAAATTAAGAGCAGCTCCTGTCGCAGAAAACTTCAGCAGGTCACTCGAACAGAAAGAAATGAATGGTTAGGTTTTCGAAGCCGCCTTTATGGCTTTGACGTAGTGAAAAACTAACTTGGAGGGAGAGAACTTGCAAGAGAACTTGCTTCTTTCTAAACCTCTTTGGGAAGCGCCAACGAAACGCGGCACCTTGAATACACAAACAGCAAAAAAAAAAAAGGCTAATTTTCTCTGATACCACAATCGCACCCAGTGGGTGAACGAAAACTCGAGTCTGTAGAAACAAAACGGGCAAGTAGGTCAAGGCAGCCCTACTGATTTCGATTTCCTCACAAAAGAAAACCGACAGTTGTGTGGCAGAAGGAGAACGGCACAAATGGTTCGCTTCGAAGTGGGTAGGCTGAACAAGCAAGAAGGTCAAGAAGGACAGTTACCGCGCACATATCAAAAACAGGCATTTTTTTCGGCAGCAGCAAAGACAGAAGTGACGAAAAAAAAAAGCAAGTCTCTCCTACCAGTAGCAGTCGGGCACCGTCTGAATAGTACACCCGCCGGCTACAGGCGTCGGGAAGAGGAGGTCATAGACGCTTTCAGCCGCGTCGTATAGTGAGTGTCTGTATTCTTCACGGCATGGCCTCCGTGGGTGACGATGCGTGTCGTCTGGACGGCGGCACAGACAGACGAACAGCTCGTATCGGCACGTAACAATGGGCACTTCGGGACTCTCGCTTTATTTCTTCTACGCACCTCGCTACTTCAGAGTGGCTTCGGGAGACCTTGCACGCTGGTGACACCAGGTTCCCGGCTGTCAGACCGGAGCTGTACACTGTGGGACCTGGTCTTGATGGCGCTCCCGATGGCTCGCTGGAAATGGCAGCGCGAGTGGTGCGTCGTTCGCGCTGGTCGTAACGACAGTGAAAGCGTGACGTCTATAGCGGGCGCTGACCTCCGGCGATGATGTCGCCTCTTGCGGAGACATTTGCTTATATTTTAAATGCGAAGCATTTCTTGGCGAACTTCGGCGACTTTGAGCGTATCTATCTATCTATCTATCTATCTATCTATCTATCTATCTATCTATCTATCTATCTATCTATCTATCTATCTATCTATCTATCTATCTATCTATCTATCTATCTATCTATCTATCTATCTATCTATCTATCTATCTATCTATCTATCTATCTATCTATCTATCTATCTATCTATCTATCTATCTATCTATCTAATCCGCCAGCGACTTTGTGCTCTCCTGGCCGTTTCGTTTATCGGATGTGTACCAAAATTAGTATGACACGACATGACTGCAAGACGAACATAAATGACAGGTCACAACATGAAAATCGCGGCATGCATGTCATGAGCGGCATGATTTACAAGCCATGCTTTTGTTGCTCTTGCGACCGTTTCGTTTTTTTTTTCTAGAGTGTCGTCCGTTGTTGTTGTTGTTTAATCAACCGTGGTTCGCACCCACTGTGGGGCATTGGCCACGGATTGGGTGGTTATAAAAAATTCGGCAGTTCCCACGTATTGTGGGAATCGGTTCCATGCGAAGCAGTTAGCGAGTAGATGTGTTGCATTTTTGGATTTGAGTCAATTGCTACCAGGTGGATGGACGTGTTTTTGTAAATAGAGTAGTTTTGTGCACATCGTGGGCTTACCCGGCACGTATACTACGCTGGCGTTTAAAGGGTAACTTATGGTCTGACGTAACGTTAGTACTTATGTTAGAGCACTGACGCCAGTTTTATCGAAACGAAGTACATGCTACGATGTGATAATGTAAATATCATACGTAGCATTCGTTAGGGTATTCCTCCGGAGTCGTACAAAGCTTTAATATAGCTCTCTGAGTCATAGGGGTAGATATGTAATATTTATTAGACTGTTATAAAAGCTGAGCCAACGCTGGAACCACAATACACGTTATGCCGACATGACATGACGCCTGTATCATCGGAATACATATGCAATGTTTTTTACCTTGTTATAAATTACATAGCCAACGCAACAACCACAACTGACGTTGCATCGACACGACGCCGGCATAGGATCTTTTTCCAAAGCTGTTTCAAGACCTGGCGTGGCTCTGTTGTCGAATACTTGACAGCCACGTGGAATTCCTGGGTTCGATTCCTGCTGGGATCCTGATTTTTATTCCATGCATAAGGTCAACGCGGCCGATGCCGCATTTTATTAACGCTCCCGCGTTTAAATTACCAATCTCTGTTCTCGACGTTCCTGGGTAGATCTGTGGATCACCTTTGGCACATATCCGCATACCGTGGCCCCGCATATTGTGGTATACGCGTATATGTGTGCCACACGCGACAGGAGGAAATGGTTTGATGACCATTTACTCCTGTGCACAGGAGTAAATTTACTCCAGGAGCACAGGAGTAAATGGTTTGATGACGTACACGACAGGATTTTTGCGTAATTCATGTCATGACCAGACAGTCATGTTCGTCATACCTTCATGCCATCCTATGCCAATTTTGGTTTATACCAAGTTAAGGAGGCGACCAGCACAGGACCCAGACGTAGGCGGCAAGATAGACAGGTAGATAAAAACGCTCAAAGGGCCTTTGATTCACAAAGAAGTGCTTCGCGTTTGAAAGTTATAAGACAGTCTACAGGTTGCAAGTCGATAACAGCTAGATATTGGCTCTAAGGGACATTGCAAGGATGCAAGGACTGCCGCAAGGGGCATCATCGCGCACACACAGTTTCACTGTACAACCATCGTCACGAAGTGGATGGAGAGTAGATCTATCTATCTATCTATCTATCTATCTATCTATCTATCTATCTATCTATCTATCTATCTATCTATCTATCTATCTATCTATCTATCTATCTATCTATCTATCTATCTATCTATCTATCTATCTATCTATCTATCTATCTATCTATCTATCTATCTATCTATCTATCTATCTATCTATCTATCTATCTATCTATCTATCTATCTTTCTTTCTTTCTTTCTTTCTTTCTTTCTTTCTTTCTTTCTTTCTTTGCTGCAGCAGTGTTGTCGTTGTCCAATCAACCGGAGTTCGCACCCACTGTGTGAAGTTGGCCATGAGTCGGGTGGCTATAAAAAGTTATGAATAGAACAGTTTGCAGATTGGAAATTAATAACGGTAAAGCGTTGGTTGTGATAACACATTGGCTAAATTTAGGATGAGACATTGGCCGTGCCAGAGCTTTCTGTGTTTACATCAAGCAATGTGTCCGTACAACACGTCCAATCCCGCACTTTATTCCATAGTCGCACTTAAAAGAAAACTCAGGGAACGCAGACATGTGTATGATGTAACGCATGCAGAAATCGTTGCGCGGAAACACTGAAAGGAGTACTGAACTGCGCCACTACACTAAGAAACGCTTTGTAAGCAACGCCTGCTAAATTTGTTTGATGTTCTGTTCCTGTGAATCTCCTTCTGAAAAAGCGCCTCCCAGCTACTAAACCAAATCTCGACGGAAGGTCGTTTCCCTGAAAATGGGACGGTATATACAATGGCACGAGTTTTTTTTTGTTTTATATTTGTTTTTGAGAACCATGGGAACGAATACGTCAAGATGGGTGTTCAACAATGGCAATAATAAATGTAATACCACTACAAACATGAGCACAAACACATAGGCGGTTAGCGCGAAGTCTTGTAATATTGAGACTTATTAAGACCGAGGAGATTGACAAGCATGTCATTTCTTTGACTCCGTGTACGAAGGACACCGTGATAAAACAAGTATTTTAAATTATAATGGGTGTAATAAATTCCTTAAACCATCGCGCTTTCTTGACGTAGACATTCTTTTTTTACTTCGTGCTTCTCGACATGATTGCATGATTGGCTTACTTATTTTTATATCCATATTCTTATAGTCTCGCTTTCACTGCCGCTTTGCTGCACATGGAGCCCTGGTTAAACAGTTATAGTGTACACTACCCACCCCCCCTCCAACGTTACCCTCCCCCTTCTGTATTATTTCCCAAATACCTCTCTCGATATATATTGCATACCACCATTCTCAACCCCACAGTTTGACAACCCTCGCCCCCTCCCCCTCAGATCCCGGATAAACCTCTGCGCTGATGGTGAGGACAATCAATAAGGGTTGGAATTTCCCAGTGAGAATAACTCATTCTTAAAAGACAGGGCGTGCAGACACGGACACAAGAACTTGCATAAAGATGAAATCAAATGCCTCAACAATCATCGTCCACTTGATAGGTTTGCCTATTGCATGGGCATGCGCAGGTAAGTTTTCGTGCCTTCTTTCTTTTCCGCCGTTGTGCGTCTCTTTAGTTGTTAGTCGGTTAGAGTGCCTCGATGCGCGCGCCCCCGCTTTGAGTGGTGTCAGCTTTTGAAAGGGCAGGTGCCGCCTCCTCGGCCTTGGCGGCAGCGTGGCCGCCATTTTGAATCCCCCGCCCGGTCACTTGTGCGTGGCGCGTGTGCTGTTTGTAGGTCGGTGCTCGTTTCCCTCCAGTTTTATGCGCTCGTTACCGTCACCATGGCCGGGTGTTGCGTGTCGCAGTGCACCGATCATTCCAGAAACGCTGGGAGCTGTATCGTTTTAGAGCTCTAAAACGATACAGCTCCCAGCGTAACCTCGTATCCTAGGATACGAGGTTTCTTTGTACAATAAAAATAAAACGTGACAAGCGGCATGCGAAGAACACATTATGCACTTGCAGCGTAAGTTTCCGGCCGGTATTTCGAATGAACATGCAAGCATAACTTCTGCCGGTGTTAACCTTGCGTAATGAATGGACACATGTTTAAAATGCTTTGGTTCACGTGTGCATGAATCCTCCATTTCACTTCGCAAACATTCTTTACTGCACTTGGTTGATCCTGTATCTGCCTTCGATTTTTGCTTTCGCTATTTTTGGGATTTGAAATGTATCATGGAATATATTATGCGTGTTTGTCTGCAGATCAGATCCTTCTTTTTTCCTAAAAATAATTATTTGTGAGAATTTACGTCCCAAGAACCGCGATATGATTATGAAAGGCGCCGTGTATAGTGGAAGGCTCCCGAAATTTTGACCATCTGTTTTTTAACGTACACCTAAATCTAAGTACGCGGGCCTCTGTCATTTCACCACCATCGAAATGGAGCCGCTGCGGCCGGGATTGCATCCCGCAACCTTCGGGGCACCAGTCAAGCACCATAACTAAAGCCACGGCGGGTTCTTGTTTTTTATATTTCTTTCCGTGTTTCAAGTACGCCTTCTGTGCTGGTGGGATGCCCATGTATGTATGTGTGCAGTTACATGTTTTTTATCCTTCCCTGTTTCTGTGTTTCAATGTTGCATTTTCGTCCTGTCTTAAATAATTACGCAGTTCCTGAATTTTTATTCGTTTACGATCACTGTGAATAGACTAGTGGCAGTTGTGTTTTATTGTGTAATTTGCGTTTTATTTGTGTAATTGTTTCTGTCAGCGCAGCGTTAATGCACACAAATAAATGGCCTGTACACTGGATATTAACGCACACACGCACATTCAGTATTTTATTTCTTTGTGTCACAAATTAGCGGGTTATAAAGCGCGCGCGAGGCCGCTTTCAAACTGCTACGAGACAGAACGGCGCGAACCGCTCGCCAAGAAACGCGAAAAGACGAAAAAACAAGCATCAAAAGACGCCGGCGCGCCGCATCCTCCTCACCCAATCGAGCCAGGCGCAGACGACGCGATCCAACGCCCGGCAAATCCTGGACGTTTCTAGAAGGAAGGGGGGACGCATCCGCGAGCGATGCCGCCGCGATTCGAACCTACGAGAAAGCTCTCGCCCTTTCCCCAGGCTTAGCTGTACTGCACGCAGAAGAAACATCCCGACGCTTCTAGAACCCGGGGGAGAAGGGATAAAAGCGTGCAATCGACGGTAGTGAAGTCAGTGAGCGAGTCAGTCGGCCCGGTGATGGTGAAGTTACGCTAAGTGTGGCTTCGCTATAGCCAAAGAAGACGTGTTTATGATGGTGTGCGGTCAGTCGCTCGTCGATCTGGAAGAATCCGATGACGACGCCGTGTGAGCCGTGACAAGTCACGACGACGGTTGAGCTACGACGATCAACGCTGGAGCTGGCGTGAGTGTTTCCTTGAAGAGAAGCATTCGATTACCGTCCAAGTATTGTGGACTGGATACGCCATTATTTATTCAGGACTTTAACTGTCGTTGAATAGTTGTAATGCATGCGATTGCATTCGTAGCGTGTGATCTGTTTGTTTAGCTCCCGTTGTGTAAACACCATCTGAGTTATATTGTGAAGTTGTAACTGGTACCAGCCGAGTGTGCATGTGTTTGTATTATTTGTATTGCCTTAACTGAGAATATATTTCGTTTTCGTTTGTGTTATCGACTCTCGGCTCTGACTCGGTCTTTGGACCACAACCGGCGTTCGCTGGCGCACCAAAGGACCAACTCTAAATTGTCCGCGCTTTCGTGGTGCGTTTTCGGAGGGCCGTGACGCCAGCCCTTAGGATCCGCCCGGCGATTGCCAACCCGATTAACGGGATCAGTGACACTTTGAGTAAGCATAATTTATTTATTAATCGTGTAAGCCCTGAAGGCTCATACAGGAATGCGCATACAAACAGTTCTCACGAAGCGTCTATACAAAGAAGACGCATGAAAACAACAAGAAGACGGGGAAGCATTGTGTACAGTAGACACGCTATGTCAGTAAAAAAAATACAAGAAACAAAGTCAAGTTGTACAATGAGTACGTCATGGAAAACCAGTTAATGAAATAAAATCTCACAGGCTCCCTTATGCGTTCGCTTAAGACGGCTCGAAAGCGGACGCCATCTTCTTCTTCTCAGTTTTTTGCGAACAAAGCGCGGTTTTGCATTGCCTCCAAGATCGGAGCCACCTCACCTGGTTTTGCACTGCCTCCATGATCTGCCCACTTTTGACCAAGCTACGATGTCTTGTGATAACGGCATCATATGACGTCACAAGATGACGTCATATGGTGACGTCATCACGTGACGATGATTTTTTGCATCCCTCGTCCCCAGCGTCATGGTACGCTGACGCCGTAGACGCGGGACGCCGACGGTCAAATTTCGCGTTTGATGAGGCATTTAAGGCTTTCGCCTTAAAAAATGCGTCCGCCACGGTGGTATAGACGGAGCTCGGCTGCTGACCCGAAAGTCACGGGTTCGATCCCGGTCGCATTTAGGTGGAGGCGAAATGCTAGAGCCCCGTGTAGTGTGCGATGTCAGTGCAGGTTAAAGAACACCAGACCAGATAGTCAAAATTCATGGAGCCCTCCACTACGGCGTGCCTCATGATCATATCATGGTTCGGGCAAGTAAAACCCCAGATATTAATATTAATAAAAGAGACAATTAAACGACGTCGTGCATCTGCCGCACAAAGTGTAAAACAGTATTGGAAACACTCAATAATATGTGCATGCAATTGGGCACGCGAGATAACCTGCAGATACAGAAAAAGAAACTACAGATACAAAAAGAAGAAGGAAAAACGCACTGATACTGCGCGCATGCAAAGTTTTACGGCATGCTACTCAACAACGTATTCATCGTTTTGATAAGGACTCGTGCAACTCGAGTGCCGATACAGTAGCGGCTACAGATTGTGAGCAAGAAATGTCAGCAATAATAATGATAAAGAAGCTTTCGTTTCATTTTAGCACGATATTCGCACCATGCTTCCCCTCGGCCCTTTATTCTGTGTACAATATGTATGATGCCATTTATAATAAAGGAGTAAATTGTTTGCAAACTTAGCAAAATGAGCCACCTTAATTGCGCTTAGGTAGCTTCGCAACACTAAATTGTGTGTGTTCAGATACATATACTGCTGCTGCTGCTGACATGTATACAAATACTTTAAACGATTATTTGTGTATTTGGAATGCAGAGCTTGCGAGAAAATTAAGTAAGGCTTTAGAGTTTGTCGTTTCCGGCGTAAGGAAGAGGATTCGTTTTCAACATCACAGAGTCTACGTATAGCGCATAACACATGCACAGGCCGTCAGCTTACATGAATTACATGCTTCCGTGATAAACATTTAGGCAACAACCGCAATAAAAGCTGTCCAAGCTTCAAAAAAGAAAAGAAAAAGAGAAAGCTCACTAGCGTGCACTTATTTCCGGACGTATCCGCGCACCGCAAGCGCTTTGTGTAGCGCGTTTCGCATGCTGCCGAGCTGCAGCGGGATTCGCAATGGCGGCCGTCGTAGCAGACGACGCGCCTGTCCTCACCCTCAGCGGAGCGCGCGGGCATCAAGACACCCTAGTCGGTGTTTGTGGTATCCTGACTTCTTTCTTGTGTCCGTGTCTGCACGTCCTGTATTTTTTAGAATGAATACTTACCAACTAGCTCAGCTCTCTGTTATTCTAAGAATAACTCCACTGTTCACTTCATTGCGGGTCATGAATTCATTAGCTGTTTTCAGCAGTTTGATTCCCTTTTCCCGAGCATGCCTTCTTAATGTGGCAGTGCTTCATTTTATAACATGACGTGGGCGTCGTAGTAACCGGTAATAATCTACTACCGAAAGCACGCGCTGTTTGAAGTGCTGTCTACAGCATAGCATTTCCTCATTCGTTGCACCTGCAGAACCCTCACGTAAGATACCACGGCTTTCACAGCCTAAGTGCGGTGCAATGTATAGGCGCAAGCGTATATCCCTTCCTCTGCTTTCAGGTAGATGCCGCGCATAATGCGCGCCACGCCCATAGGTCGAGAGATCTTGTCACCAACTGACAATTCTCATGCAGTGCGAGGTTAACTCGCTACGTCTTTTATTTTGGTAAAAGCCGCCCTGATTTACTATTTACTTCCTGGTGTAGATAAAGTGTCGCTGCGCAAGAAAAGAACAAGCCGTTCCTTTCTCGCACGTGTTACTTCCGCCGCTGAAAGCTCGCGCGCGGGAAACGTCGCTGCGTGGTATGGCACGACCGCATGATCTCGAAAGGCTCCCAGCGCTAGAGGAAAGGCCGACAAAGGTCTATTATGACGGCTAGCAGCAAAAATAAGACGTGGGTTGTCACTCCCGGCACGGGGGTAACGCCTTTCTTCCTTTCACGCCGAAAGCTGCGGCTGCTTTTGATGACTCTACTGCGTCGTGGGAGTTCCGCCTGCGGCAGCTGCCATGATTGCGCGTAATCTGGACGTCTTCGTTTAACTCCAACGAAGGACCCATGGGGCGCCTCTAACTGTCTATTGTGCCTTGTATGGAGCGGACACAGTGCATTTCCTTCCTATACAGCGTGATCTCAAAGTTCTCCATTCATAGAGCCGCGAAGAAAAAATGCACGCTTGCACGCGAACGCACGAACGGGTATTCATTGTGCAGGCTTTGGTGTAAGTCGGGCGTCCGGACCTCGTTTACTGACGGTCGTATTAAGAACGCCCATTGTCCACCGGGTCGCGAGGAGAGGGTCGCACGCGTCCAGCGTCGCCACTCCTCTCTTGACCCTTCGACCACTCTCTCCTCTGCGCTTCTTTATCTTAACTTCCTAACGGAAGGAAGAAGCTTTTGCCGCTTCAAAAAAAGAAAGTGGCACGGGCTGAACTGTACAGAGAGGCCATTGTTGGCGCCGTGCCGTATGCCTGTAGATCATTTAGGCTACGACACTAAGCGAGCCTTCTTTTTCTCTGCCTAAGTTCTCAAAGATGGCGCACGAGAGTGAACGCTTCGATGGTGATCTTTCTGTGTCACTCGGAACAGTGAACGAAACGCTCGCACTCTGCGTTTCCGTGGGCGTTATGGAGGTATCGGACCGTTTTCATTTCACTCATTGTTTTGGTATCTACAGTTCAAACGCCTTGCGCCCATTAACAGTGGTGCGCCGCTCAGTATGCATTCAATCGTTGAATATAAACCAGCACAGCTTTGTTGCGCGCGCTTGAATTGTTAGTTTTGGATAGTTTCGTTGATATTGGGTTTGAATAGAATGGCGGGGTTATTTCGCTGCGGTTAGTGTGCGGTAGAACATCAGATTGCGAGAGTAAGTCACGGCCGTATTCCCGAAGGAATGATGTATGTATTACTGTATCCACGGGGGCGTTGTATACTTACGCAAGGGGTTTATTGGCATCGGTAGCTGGAAGTCCGAGTGTTTGTAGCGCGATTGCTCGCCACTCATTAGCGTTGAGAGGCAAGAAAGCATGGAGATTGCAGTAAAGATTGCTCATAAAGTTTTGACCCAATAGCTGCTTCGAAAGCAATGCCCTCTTCTGCTGCCGATTATTTTTATTGTTACCGTTACTACTACCCGGTTTTTTTATTGGCTAAAGGTTCCGCTTGTGTGAACACATTAAAAGGCGTGTCTGAAAGTAGCCTGCGAAAACTTTATCTTTTGCGAAGTTGCTTGTAAAACGAGCGGTATAAGCCAATTTCATACAGTTCAGCGTTTCTGCGGACTTGCCTACCGCTATTTATCACGCAGACAATATCTACAGCACGCACTGCAGTCGCGTAGATTATCCAACTTACAGGCGGTAAATATCAGCCTCCTATCGTCAGTGGGTGGCACAAGAATGATAAAGAAATCTCACATGAGAACGTTATGGCAAATATAAACAAATTAAACTTCACAGTAAAGCGTTTTGCAGCAATTTCCACAAAATAAGAATGTTCCGCGAACATGAAAAAACACTGGTGTATCTACTGATAAGATTAACGGCTGGGCTTCCATGGAAAGCTGCTGTAGTTAGTTTATTCGGTTGGGCTGCACAGCACGAAGGAAGAGTCATAATAGTTACCGCTGTAATCTACAACGCTACTAAACAATAATCAATGATACAGGAACAAGAACTCATTCTTTTTCTTTCTTAAGCCTCCATTCCCAAGTCTGTCAAGCTGTAGCAGTATCACCGATCCACAAAACAGGTAATAAAAGTCACTTTCATTCAATAACACGGCGACGCTTTCTGAATTTATGTTACGCAGCAGAAGCCAAGACGAAAGCCGGAAACTTGTGTGCGCAGAATCTAAAATCATTGCCAAGCGACACGGTGGTCTTCGTTGTTTCGTGTCACCGACCAGGTTAATGTATTGACCATCAATATTGCAACGTGCGTCGATTAGTAATCGATTCATCCTTGCGCAACAGAAACGTGAGCTTGAAACGAGGAAGCGCAGACAGAATTGGATGAGCAGGGCATGTAGTCGTGCGGGTAGAGCGTTACTTACCGAGAGAACATTAATAGCGCTGCATCAAGGAGGAAATGAACTTGTTCCGTTCTTTTGCTCTCTCCCTCTCTCTCGTTATATTTCTTTCTTCCAAAGGGAAGCTTAATGTGGTGCATTCAGCCGTGCTCAACATACGAGTGAAGCTTGGCACGGCAAATATAAATGCGCTAAGCAAAGTCGGCATATATATCACCTGGCCGCGTTCCAGAGGAAAACGACGCCTAAGCCGATCATGTTGAACTTTCGCACGGTTCATTCGCAGCCGCAAGCAACGGAGCTTTCTTTCTAGGGTAGAGTGCTCATACACTGGCGAAGCCCTCAAACACGTGCTGTTAGTCAGTTTAAAGTGCGCCTCAACCTAGTGGTTGATCTGGTTGTATGACGCGGAAGGAGCTTGGTTCTCGTCCATTTTTTTTTCTTTTGTGCGCTTTATTCCGAGAAGCTCAAAGAAGGAAGCTTTACGACACGTGCCGCTAGGTATATGCGAGCTGAGAGGTGGGAATTTTATAGCGATAGCTGCTTAGCTAAGAGGAAATGACCGCTAAATATATGCAGGCGTCGCGTCTTCATGCCAAAAGCACGAACTGCTTTAATTCAGCCATTAGCACGTCTTTAGTGTGCGAACCACCATCCGGAAACACGCACCGTATTTCGAACGTGCATTACAATGCCGGCAAGTCTAGCGTCAAACTTTATTGCGGTGCCGTGATTCCTACTTCGTGATTGCCACGACAGTAAAGAATAAGTTTATTTTGGTCGCATGAACCCAAAAAAGCACAAAAATGAGCAAAGTGTCCCGGAAGAGACGGATGAGTTGAAAAGCGAAGATGGAGTAATGATAGAGGCATTCTTAAATAGCGACTCAAATTATTGGTGATTCGAAACACACAAAGCAAAGTGGACGTTTCAGTCTTCCAAAGATACGCATCATCGTTTGAAAAGTTGAAAAACCGCGCAGCTGATTACTCGGACATTCCGATGTCCAAAACCAACGCTCTGCTGATTAATTCGGCAGATGTCTTACTTCAATAGCGGTGTTGAAATATGAAGCCCTAATTGACAGAGACTTAGGGTAGTGTCTATTCGAACGAATTAGCGAGTGTCAGTGGTGCAAACAACTCTTTGTCGCAACCTCCACGACCATTACTATGACCATGCGCATTTAATCGAGCAAAGGGCAGCGATGCACATTTTGAGCTCTATTTACAGCACATCCTTGTTGCTACCATTGGCTCATACACATGCGCGCACACACACGCACACACTAACACGCATATGCACACACGCACACGCATAAACACACACACACACACACACACACACACACACACACACACACACACACACACACACGCACGCACCACGCTCTCTCTCACTCAATCACACACACGCACGCACAACGCTCTCTCTCACTCACACGCACACACACACATACACACACACACACACGCACGCACGCAAAACGTTCTCACTCACTCACTCACTCACTCACTCACTCACTCACTCACTCACTCACTCACTCACTCACTCACTCACTCACTCACTCACTCACTCACTCACTCACTCACTCACTCACTCACTCACTTACCCACCTCTCTTCTGCTTTCTTGTATCTTTATTGATCTTGTATATCAGTTATATTTTTACATCTCTAACTTCGCCGAAGAGGCGACTTGTATGGCCGAGTATGACTGTGTGACGAACTATGGTGCTTACGGTCAAGGCAGCTCTTCCCTCCCTCCCTATCCCCTTTCTTCTCGACATTTTGTCACACCTAGCTGTCCTCGCTGGCTGTAGCTGGCCCTAGCTGTAGCTGGCCTCGAATGGCTGTCGTAGAGACCCATGAACTGTCACACCTACCGCCGCGGAAAACAATATCACATTGTCCGGCGCGGGAGCGTCACAGGAGGGGAAGGCATCTGTTGCCGATGGTGGTTCCTCATTGTTCTAGCCAATTGGCTTGCCCCGAGCCGTGGTGCTCTCGGCTGGAGCCATTAAAGGCTGTGCAGAGCAGTCGGGGGCCACAGCGCAAACATGCCGCACCATCGTTACGTAAACTTGGTCAAGGCAAGTTCGAGCACCTCGGGCCCACTGTCTCGACTGGTCAAGTTTTTCATACAACGAAAGGTGCATGTCATGCTTGTGTGCCATGACCCTCGACCTTTCTCTTGGGGTGGCGAAGAGCTGGAAAAATAAGAGAGAGAGCTCGGCCGAGAGAGTTTAATGAACGGTGTTTTCGGTCCTTCGCGTGTTGCATTGTGTTCTTTTTCTAAGTGGCCACTCTGAGCACATCTCCCTGAGGTTTGTTGCGCTGCCTACGCACGTGATAAGGCATTTATGAAAGGGACGTGCTTGCCTGGAATGCCCGTAGCCGCAGCTTGAAGTTTAGCGAGGCTTTCGTAGCGAGCAGCCGGTCAGGTCGCTCTGCAGGGTTTCGAACACGTAGCAGCGCCCAGATTTTCACTCGCTTTTCTTGCAACTCGATCGTACTGCTACTACAACTCGTGCATCAGACGCACAAGGTGTAGGACAGGGTGAGCGCCAGATCAGCCACAACTCCGGTCTGAGGTTTTGGATACATGCGTTCTGTGTGTTTGTTAGCAGTTGCACAGAAGCGGAACTCACGGATGCGGAGTTTAATGATTAAATAATTAAATTGGAAAATAAAGACAACAAGAGGCTGCAGTTACTTTGAAACGTGCGCTTACGACAATGAAACGTATGTGGCTAGACGATCCGTAACTGCATTTTCTCTTAATGAGAGATTGGCTACAGATTTACGACGACGGCACTAAGGGAGGCACGAATTGGACACTACAAAGAAGAGTTGAACTTCTCTGACGAAAGCTCGCTTTCTCGTGTGTGTGTGTGTGTGTTTTTTTTTGTTCGTTTTTCAAACTATGATATGCGCATCACGACCTTGGCAGAGCTCGTGATACGAGGAATTGTGAACTTCGCCGGGAGGAACATTTCCTGGCGTATTGGTTGCTTTGAACCTTGTATCTTTCTCATTCCATCAACGCTTCTGTTTACTGCGCCAACTGGTGCGAGAAACACGGTTCTGATGGGAACTTTATGGTCTATTTCGAGGCAAAGGCAAATTCTCAGTTTTATACAGTCTATAGAGCGAATAAACGTGTAGTACACGTTTTGCAAATATTAATCTCAACATGTCATCTACAAGCGTTAGGCGAGCTCCCAAAAATCTCATATGGCACATATGCAACATATCCAATAAGCTCGTATAACACATAAGAATCATCTGTGTTCTCTTATGATCATGCGAGATTATCGGATATGCGTTACATGAGATTTTTCGATAGGCGCACAGATGCTTTAATGGTGGAGCGGAGAATTTTACTGTTCTGGTAATATCTGAGTAGCACAATCGAAGCGTGCTCCTCTTTTCGAGGGTAAATTGTTCACGGGCGTGTATTGGACATTTTGAAATAATACCTACAGCACGTAACATTGCATTGTCTATCGTGTCATGCCTCCGCATGAATTGCAAGAGCTGCAGCTGCAGTAACACCAGCACAGGTACAACTGCAGCCGTTACGTTTAAGTGCTGCGATTCAAACGCGCTAACTGCATTGCGTCTCGCTCACGGCCGCCAGGCCGATTTTGCATGCCACTCACAGTTCGGAAACGCATTTCTTCGACGTGTCATAAATCTTGCGGCTGTCACGGTCGTGTCATTGTCTCCGCAGAAATCATTCCGAGGGTGCACATTGTTTGGAGCGACAGTTACATTATCAGCCGCTTCGACTGACAATTCAAGGTTCGCTTAATTACCCCACGTGTGCCGTCTGAGCAGTCGTACAATAGGTCAGTTTGTTTTGCTATGAAAATGAAGTTGATTTTCTTCGAGCTCGGTGCCTCGTCAGCACGCAGGCCTTTGCGTCGCAAAGCGGGCCCAATTATAACCAGAAATATCTTTTTAATTGAGTCGGTGCTCGGCCTTGCTTGCGACCCGCGCAGTCTATAGAGGCAACGTGAGGTCCATCGGTTTATTGTCTCTTCGTCTACTTGCTGATAATGGCTGAAAACAGTTCCTCTGTGCTAAGGTTAAGACGAAGCGCTTAAATTATGCCTACTGGGTGGTTGATGATGATATTAGTGGGTGGTCCGACGTTTCGAACTCATGCCCTAGTTTCGCTGCAGTCCCCTGATAACAGGCGATGTTTTCTCAGTAGCGGTGACCTCTGGTGCTCTTGGAAAATTCTGATGCTTTCTTTTCTCCTTTCTAGTTCTGTTGTCCCTGTAATATTTACTTCCTCTTCTGTCCTCCATCAGTGCGGAATAGCTATATAAAGTCTATTCCGGTTGTAATCGTTTGCCTCATCGGGCTATATTCTCCATCAAGTTTCGCGTAGCAGGGATTCCGGAAGTTACCTCTCATGCTCAATGTCAGAATAAATATGTGAACTTTTGTTTTCAACTTACATTGAAGGGGATTTCTTTATTTTAAATGGGTAAGAATTTCTATGTCGACTCAATGAAAAACCGTCCCTCCCTCTTTCACGCAAGACGATCATCGCTATACAGAAATAAACTTGTAAAACAAGAGTTTTCTTGGCTGGGTTGGGTCAACCCAGCTCCTCGCACTTCATGGGCGAGCGTCTTGGTCACTGAGCTATACAACCGCTGTTTTTTTTTTCTTTATTGTACTGGGTAAGCACCCATACTTGCAGAATATGAATACAGCTGAAACTCGATTTAACGAAGTGGTGAGGGCGCTCGAATTGTTTCGTTAAGTCGGAAAGTTCGTAAAATCGAGGAATAAACTTTTCGGTTTCTCGAAATCTAAATTTGTAAAGTAGCGTCGTCCGAAAGCGACCGCGGCGTTTTATGTGCCCCTAATACACGCCTGCGCGTGTGAAAAGTGCGCGACGGTAGCCCGAGCATGAATTCCTCCCATGTCCGGGCGATACAGGCGAGGTGGACGGTCACGTGAAGCTACGATAAACTGGCCATATTCGAAGACGGGGAGAACGAGTGCAGTTAATGTGCGTTCAGGCAGAGCATGGAAGTTCCTGGGAGGCGATCAGTGCCGTCTCTCGCATAAGCCATTAAATAACGAAAGCAACAAGTGTGTTCCTGTGGGAGTATTTGCAGGGACAACAGACCACTAACGCCCAGTGCCATTTGACATGTAAAACCGCTACCGACTGCGGCGTGCAGCCTCGTCAAAATAAAACTAGTGCCGTGACTAGGGTGGCTAGATGTTTTAAAGCGATAGCGTTACAGTGCATGTCCGAAGAAAAGCCGTCTGTGTAAAAATTATAAAGAAATAACTGAACTTGTGCTCCCTTATTTCCGCAGAAGCTTCGTTAAATCGAGTTCGGATTCATGACTTGAAGCTTCATTAATTCGAGTTGATGACAACATTGAACCCTAATTATAAATCATAATTGTCGGAGTTTTAAGCCCCAAGACCACACACACAACATTGAACCCTATGGGCACCTGCCGGGGAATGGAAATTTCTTTGTTATATTGGCAAATTCGCAAAATCGGGTTTCGTTAGACCGAGTTTTAACTGTATATCTGAACCATATGGACGTTACACCACCGCGGGGCTAAACGAATGCCAAAAGGGAACACTTTATACGAAGGCTTCGTTGAATTTTGTAGCAGTGAGGATAGAAGCCCTCCCTAAGACAACATGTAAAGCCGACATAGAGGATTGCAAACATCAGGGAAATCCTGACTTTGCAAAAATTCGATGCCAAACACGGGTTTCGGTGGTGGCAAGATGCCCCTTCCATGGTGCCGTTCCAGACGCTGACGAACGCTAGAAATCAGACGAAACACGCCATGCCGATGCCGCCGGAAGGAATGTTCCGGTGAAGGCTGCAGCCAGCAATTAAACTCTACGCTTATACATAACTTACACAACTCCCAGAAAAAATACCGCTCGGATTCTTCTTTTTTTTCTGCCACAGAAGAGTAATCACGACACTGCGTAACGTGTGCAACGTATGCAACTTGCTATAACCTTGCCTGCATGTGATGATAAAATCCTATACTCCGTTTCACACATCAGGTGCGACGCTGTGGAGGCTATAGCGACACTTCTTGCAGTAGATGCGTTCGCTTTGAGAAATAGTTCGATGTTTTTTATTACACAGAATAGATTTTTCATTTCGTTCTTAGACTGAGTAATAAGTAAAGATGTTTTGCGCCTTAGAAATAAACAAACTCTGTTATACGGCTGTTATGATACGGCTGGTTCACTTAGTGTAATTGTTTTCGATTTTGGGTTTCATTCGCGCGCCGTCGCGACGCGTCGCGCGGAGGCTCGTGCTCGGCGGCTCGGCTCGTGCGAGCGTTTACAACCACAAAAGCCGGCCACGAGGCGCGCGGAGTTATACATTTTGCTTACCGAACTTCTTGCATAGCTTCCGCGGCGTTGCACCCAAGGAGGACTTGACTGTGGCCACCCGCCGTTGGTAGAGTCCTCACAGAGTGAATAACACGCTTTGACTGCATCTTAATATTCGAAGTCTGAAATATCTTGTGTTTACATATGATCTGGTGCTTGAAGCGATGCAAGTATAAAAAGACGTAAGTTCCAAAAATCGTTATGTCAGAGTTAATGTTGCTTAAATTACTGTATATATTTTGGGGGAAAATTTTAAGTAAAACCTTATTACATGTAGGAGCATATACGGAGGTTGTGAATCATGGCACAGGCCGCACTGGTGGCTGAGTTCATGTATCAATATCGTTTGGAAATCGTGTTTTGGTTTGTGTTATGTGTGTGCGTATTCTGATTCTGCAGCATCCAGAGACAGCTTACCACTCTCGCATAGTAGAGTACTGTAACGTACTCTGCATCATTCCCATTTTAGATGTGAAGCATCTTATGGCGGAGTTCAATCCGGTGGTGGTGGTGTGCGGCGTGACCACCCTTACTGCGCATGCGCGAACCCTCTCCACTCCCCTTTCTCATTTCCCCCTCTCCATTCCCCTCCACTTTCCCTCGCCACTCCCCTCCCCCCTCTGAAACGTGGGCTCGACATGCCGAAACGCTGCTTTGTATCGCCTCATGGTCCCCTTTAGCGGGAGATGGTGTGAGTTTTTTAGATGCGAAGTATCTTATGGCGGAGTTCAATCCGGTGGTGGTGGTGGTGGTAATGTGTGGCGTGACCACCCTTACTGCGCATGCGCATGCCCTCTTTACACACCTCTCCACTCCTCTCACCATTCCTCCTGTCCTCTTCCTCTCTCCCCTTTCCCCCTCCCCCTTTCTTCTCACCCCTTCCCCTCTCCCGTTCCCCCTCCCCACTTTCCCTCTCCCCTTCCCCTTTCCACTCTTCCTCTGAAACGCGGGCTAGACATGCCGAAATTCGCTCCTGCGCAACTCCGCGATGAGCACCAGCGCATGCGCGTCCCCTCCCCCTCTCTCTCCTCTCCTACGCTTCCCCCCTCTCGCACGCCTGTCGACCGCGCTCCCCGCTCGCCCTGTGAGAATTACCGGCCAGGCTAGAGGGAAGACAAGACGCGCGTAGCGTTCCTCTTCGCGTTCCACGACGCGAGGTCGGTAGCATGCCCAACGAACGCCAACGGAACGCGATCGTGCAAGTGCTCCGGCTTCGCATCGCCTCATGGTCACCTTTAGCGGGAAATGGTGTAATTTTTTTTCTAGCCCATCATTTTATTTAAACGATGCTTGAAATGTGTAGCTATTGAGTAATTAGTCCAGCGAGACAGCAGGTTGGCAGTAAAATCTAGGGTGAGTTTACCACTCTTCTGTAGAATATGGTGCTCCAAATCGTCGCCATTTTTTTTCTAATCATGTCATATTGTATTTAAATAATGTTCACACCCAAGAGTGTTCACAACGGACTCGGAGGCCTTTCCTTCAGCTTACACTGTGACTGTGCTGCTTGTTCCACGAAAACCTGTCGTTTAGTTGTACCGCTTTGTGTTTACCATACGGTGTATAGGAACCTGGGTATGTGCCGAGCCTTGGCTGATTCTCCAAAGAGTTATATACAACAAATGGCATAGAAGCGTTAAATACGTGTCCGCAGCGTAGGCAAAACGACGAAGATTTCTCGTTTGTGTAAGGGGTGCCATCCACTACTTGGCCAATCCAATGGCCTGTATTGGTTATGAGCCACTGTCAGAGGTCCAGAAGAAGAATAGGCTGCAAAAATAACGACTCCATCTTGCACTGTGAACCGAATGCAAATGCAGCCTGCAAAAGCCTCCTATATGTGCTTCTTTCCACGCAGCATCCTGCGCCATCACATGTGAACTGCATGTCACGACATAGCATAGCATCTGCGTCATCATATGAACTGCATGTTGTGACACAGCATGTTTAGTAGGCTGAAAATGAAGACAGTTGTATGCACCGCAGTTGTTTGCGTGGCATTTAGTAAACCCGTTCAGAAAGGGTTCGCCACAGATACATTGCAGCATATGCTTTGTCTCAGAGTTTCTTTCTTTCTTTCTTTCTTTCTTTCTTTCTTTCTTTCTTTCTTTCTTTCTTTCTTTCTTTCTTTCTTTCTTTCTTTCTTTCTTTCTTTCTTTCTTTCTTTCTTTCTTTCTTTCTTTCTTTCTTTCTTTCTCATTGCGCAATGCTCCCTTCTAACGTAAGCGCTCAGTTTTATCGCAGCTAGCGGCCGTCTCCGGAACGCTGTTGTCGGACTGAGGCGGCATGGCGTTTTTCATGTCCTTTCCAGCGTTCGTAAGCCTCTAGAACGGCCCAACGAAAGGCCCATCACGTGATAATGGAAACGCGGGTTAGGAATCCAATTTTCTCGAAGTGGGCATTTTCCTGAAATGTGCAATTCCTTATATCGACCTTACGTGTCGTCCAGCAGGTCGATTTTAGTCCGCCGAGACGAAATATTTCAATGAAGAGCCCATAGCAAGCGCACTGCTTCCGAATTGTTTTTTTTTTTTTTTCGTCACCGGTAGAACGCATTCGTATGCTTCAGTTCAGCTCGCACTGGGCAAGCATGGGCGCGTGGCTTAGTGGTCAAGACCAGGATGAAACGCCAGCTCCAGAAAGCAAATTTGTTTGGTTTTATTTGTTATTTCAATGGTGCGCGCCGGCTTTGGGTGAGGAGGGTTTTTTTTTTTGGTATAGCATCACCAGCTTTCACAGATCAGTCAATAAAAGCTTCGCTTGATAAAGAATAACAAATAAACGAACAAGAAATGCACTGCTATATTACGCGGCTGAGCGAACAATACGTGATCTTACCTTGGGCCCTTCTGACCACTGAGGGCGTGCATTGTAAAGCACGGAAACGCAACACTTCAGAAACCGGCTGCGCATATTCAACGTTTATATGCTACTTTTGTTTTTTCATTCGCTTGACACAAATAAGTACAGATGCCTTTATCGCCGTGTGATATTGATGGCTCGAGCAGCTATGGTTACTGATTCTATCTCAATTAATAAACAAAGACAAATGCACTGAATGTGTGATGAGTACGAAAATCCTTCGGCGCGTGAAAGTGGAGATTTTCACGTGCACTGCTAATGTGCATTGCAACAAAAAAATTTGCCCTGCTTTACGGCCAATTCTGCTAGTAATTTGTGGCCGAAAACTCCACTGCGATATAAAAACAGTCTTTCCGTAGAACGAAAAGCGTTTTTATTCTACGAGCTTGCGCAGAACGGATAGTTCGTAGAATAAAACGCGTCGAAGAAATTACGAGTGCCTTCGTATCTAGAAGATATAAACGTCTGTAAACTGATCCTGTACATTACGGGACCACCGCTCAAATACAGGCGTGCCCGTCATTTCGAAACGGAAGGCCCGTATTCAGTATCAGCACTTTACGGGCCAAGGGTAGTCATGACTATGCGTGTATCCTTTCCTTCGGGTTGCCGATTTCGGTGGTCTGCCCTGGCTCTTGGCGTCGGTATACGATCCACTTGGTTTTTACCCATACGACCAGGCACGCGCACCACTATATCGGTGAGAGGATAACTACGGATAATAGCGAGGCAACGATACAAACTTTTTTCGAGTGAATTCACTCAATCTGTGCGTCGCAATGTGATTATTATGCAGAGGCGTGCTTCTCGTGTGGCGATACTGATCACTTGGCTGTGTAGGAGGCGCTGCACTACATCTGACGACCGAGACAGCTACTTCTCCGTCTTCGGCCATAAAGGTTTACGACGCTGAGACCTTCGCCTACTGAGTCGTAAACGACAGAATAAAGCTCACAATGTGCTTCTAAAATAACCAGAGTTGTTTCGAAGCAGGCCTACTTATTCTCACGCCCCACCGCGGGACACGCCCAACCGAAATACACGAACGTGAAGCATAGCCGCTTGTCACGGCGAGCCACAACAACGATTTATTTCGCTAGTTGGTCATATGAGAGGGGGAGAGCAAGGGAGAGAGAGAGGGAGAGAGAGATGCCCTTCTTCGCTGTTTGTAAGTTGTCACACAGAAACGTTTCATCCGGCTAGGCGTACAGTTTGCCACCCCGGTTGCCCAGTGGTTACGGTGCTCGGCCGCTGACCCAAAGGACGCGAGTTCGATCCGGGCCACACCGGTCGCATTTTGATGGAGGCGAAGCTTCGCTAGAGGCCCGTGTACTGTGCGTTTTCAGTGCACGTTGAAGAGCCCCTAAATAGCCTCTGGAAATACGAAGAAAGGCCGCGCTATTCTCTCTTGCGGCGTTTCCCGTCTTTTCGTCATAATTAGTGACGCCAGCAGTCTGTTCACTTGACGTCATGAGAAAATAAGCTCTTGATTGGTCCATTTGCGAGGAATATCGTTTGTGAAATGTCTCCTACCCTGATTTTCCAAGCAGTCGCACTCCCGTTCTGCCTTGTCTCGCATGACTATCGTGCGCGATCAACTGATTTCGCTTGGTTGTGTGCGTTTTGGACTGCGCAAGCGGAGAGATAACAGCGTGTAGACGAATAACGAGAAATTCTGCTATACGCTCAACGCTTAGTGCTCACATTGTTCCCGTGTTTTATGAAGAAATAAGTGGCAAGGAGGAGATAAGCGCCAGTATAGGAAGGGTATTGAAGGCGAGAAAGAAAGCACTCTCTCGCCTTTGAACTCGTAGTGATATTGCGGGCCCTTTAAATAAACCCAGGCGGTCGAACTTATCTGGAGCCCTCCACTACGGCGTCTCTCATTGTCTGAGTCGCTTTAGCACGTTAAACCCCACAGACCAACCAAACTATTGCACACATTTTGACAGGGGGAAAAAAGCGCTGTTCTACAGCTTCCAAAAAAAAATTGCGCACGCAAGCTTCGACGACGTCGTTTTCTACGACAGGCCCACGGCAATGAAGGAGAGAGTTGTTTGACTGTTCACTGCCCTTCTTGCAAATGCGGGAAGAATCAGCGCGTGGTGACAAGCCCCTGCTATCAACGCATGAGATGCTCAGGCGCTCATGCGTGATTTTCACCGGATACCTACGCCAGGCTAATCCCGCCTGCTTCAACACCACAAGGACAGTATAGCCGCATGTTCCATGCAAGGAAGAACGAAGGAACCACCCTTTTGCCATGACAGTGGTTCTTCTAAGAAAGCACATGCTGAGCTGCAGGTTTGGTACACAGATCGTCGAAAGGCACAAATATTAAGTGACTCGCTTGTAAGCTTCCGGGTTTTAGGTGTTCTTTTAATTTAAAACAATTTTTTTTTTATTTGCGACATAGACTTGCCCTTAAGGCATAATATTTGTTTTGTATATTTGTGTTAAATGTGCGCCGTTAGGCCGGTGTTGTGTATGAAGTGAAGAAGTGTCTTGTGGAATGTGTTGTCATGTATCCATCGGTCATAACTGTTTGTGTCACTGTAGCGAAGACCAGCTTGCAGGAGATGACGGGAGCGTTCCGACTGTAATCCTTGGCATGTCCATATAAGGTGGTATGCATCTGCTTGTATAACCGGAACAGAACAGTACGGGCATGTAGAACCAACTGGTAAATGCGACCAGTTCCATGTTGAAATAACAGCCGGTGTAAGGGCCACCCCTGCCCGAAGCCTCCTAAGCACAACTTCCTCCGCCCTAGTAAGGTGAAGGGGGAGAGAGCAGACACACGGTGGGATAAGAGCGCGTGTATCCTGCCGGAGAACATTTTTACGGGCACGGAGTGTATTTAGGGGTTGAGGTGGAAGGGGAATAATTTAAAACAATTAACCATGACAAATTATAACCTATTACAAAACAAGTGTGGCTGTGGACCTCGCCGCGTTTCTCAAACAACGTAAGACGTACAGGGAAAGCAGAGCATGGTCGCTGTCGCCGTGTAATATATCCTTCAACCACAATCGCCTCGCAAGCTTTACACGTCTCCTGACGAGGCAGCGTTGATTGCCGAGTCCTTGTCGTAGGCTGCAGAGTCATGCGTCAGTCCTTGAGACTAAAAATGCCCCCGGCGAATGACGCAGACGTTTCGCGTAAGTAGACGCTCTTTATAGAAGGCGAAGGCTCTTGTCATTTGCGGCGAAGTGAGAGACAGCGTGAAAGAGCGTTTTATTGCCCCCGCACAAGACCTGTTCGTGTTGGACACCGCATTATATGTATCGATCGCAGATGTCAGGCCTAATTGCCGACGGTCTATGCAGCGACATTATGGAGTGGCGAATTCTTCGTCCTGTCCGACGAGAGAGCTGTCTTACAGCGCGTGTTCTACTTTTTCCGAGCGGATTCCTCGGCTGTTTTTTTTTTTTTACCTCTCTTTCTTTTTCAGCTGGGTTGTTTTTATTTCTCAGTCGGCGCTCCGCTTGCCCAGTGGTCAGTTGGTCAAGGGTGCTGCACACCGTAGCAAATGAAGAGAAAAAATATTTACGATGGGGGCCCCGATGAAAGGCGATATGTGTACAATGAGGCGGCAATTAACCCCTGCGCTCTTTTCTGCTGGACAGCAAGCGACCGCGTAACTTGCCCCGCCAATTTGTGTATTGCGGGCGCTGCGTAAGACAAAGCGCCGGTCTATTTTTCCAGCTTTATGCAGTACGAGGACGAGGTCAGAATAATCTGTCCGCATGAGCGTCTTAACTCTGTTTGTGTTGTTTTTTGTCTTTCGTTTCAGACTTTCACTTCTGATTTCATCGAAGCGATTTTGCCGTTGGCTGGATCTGCGCTGACAGGTATATATAAGGTAACCCGCTGCTGTTAGCACGGTAGAGGGCAGCATTCTAGATACAAAAGGGAGCACAGAAGGAGAGTGAAAGACGTGCAGGTCAACCGTGGCCGTGAGGGAAGTAAGCAGTCGTTTTGATAAATGAGATTACGGCGAAGACGAGTGAGAATTCGAGCTCACAAATGCTACAAACTGCACGAACTGCTGTAACTGGGCGCACAGTTCTTATGTGCGTACTAACACGTGTACATTGTTTATCGCGGCCGTCGTATTAATAATATTTGGCGTTTTACGTGCCAGAACCACGATAAGATTATGAGACACGCTGTAGTGGAGGCCTCCGAAAATTTCAACCACCTGGTTTTCTCTAACGTGCACTGAAATAGCACAGTACACTGGTCTCTAGCATTTCGCCTCCATCGAAATGCGACCGCCGCGGCCGGAATCCAACCCGCTACCTTCAAGTCAGCAGTCGAGCACCATAACCACTGCACCACGGAGGCAGGCGATGACGTCGTAGTAGTCGCCATTTTCGCCTGCCATGGCTCGTCGAGAAGCTGCATAAACGAAAAACATTACTGTATTAATAATAAATGTCGGGGTTTTACGTCCCGAAACCATGATATGATTATGAAGGACGCCGTATAGTGGAGGGCTCCGGAAATTTCGACCACCTGGGGCTCTTTAACGTGCACCTAAATCTAAATCTAAGTGCACCTAAATATTCGCCTCCACCGAAAGTGCGGCCGTCGCGGCCGGGATTCGATCCCGTGACCTTCGGGTCAGCAGTCGAGCACCATAACCATGCCCTAGACCACCGTGGCGGGTAAGACTGGCAGTGCGACAGGTGAGTCTTGCGTCAAGCGACCACTCGCTAAGTGATATCAAGAAAGGGTCACTTTCGAAAAGTAAAACTGTGTGCTCGTGATAATGTAATGCATTGACGTAATCGTGATCGCCATCTCTGGGCCTCAGCACTGTCAAAAACTGAGCAAGTGACTTCACGGGAAGGCTTTTGATGGAAGAAGTACTACGTCGACAGTAGCCCTATACCTCGGTTTCATTTCCTTAGTGTTATATCGTGGGCAAATGCTGCACGCAGATCTCAGGGCACTTTGCGAATGGCGACCCTACAGGAACAAATCCATGCGCGCACGGATCAGCGTCCTTGATTATAGTTTTTCTTCCGCTTTACGTTTAAACTGGTGAGTAGAGTCAGAAACGTTTCGGTTAGCTGTTACTGCACGCGCTTCTAGCACTTAACGCCAGGGAAAGTAGTGCAAGTCGCTCACGCCTGGCTTTGCAGTAGCGCGTCTATGTGGGCCTCACTTCGACGTGTTGCAGGTCTGCAACCCGATCGCCTTGCTGTGGGGGAAGCGGTTCACATTTTCTTTTCGTTCTTTTCTTGCATATTGGTTTCAGTTTCTTCCTCCTTTGATAAGCTCGGCTAGTTCGCGTCGTTTCTTGCTCCTGCCGGCGCCGTAGCGGTGTCGACACGTCGCCTGGTCACTTCAGTCGGTGCGCGAGCGATACCAAAGATTTTTGGAGCGATTGTAGAAGGCCGGCCGGCCGGTTCTTATTTGTTGGCTTGTTTTTGTTTTGCGTATAGCGCGGTGCGGCGCGCTTGCAGGCGATAGATAAAAAAAAAAAAAAACATTGGGCTGAGAGAAGTTGCTGGACCGACGAAAATGACCACGGTATGCAAGTTTCCTTTTGGGCTTGTTTCAATTATCTGTCGCTATCGCGTGTGGGTAGATAAATATAAGAAGCGTTAACCAATAAACACTCCCGCGCGAAAAACAGCCGAGATTTGAGCCTCTTATCCGCAACCACATTTCTGCTGCTAAGGCTGCTCAGAGGGTGAAGAATTGTCGCCGAAGCGATTAAGAGTTTCTATTTTAGACTGTGGTACGCTCGTCCGATGGCAGGCACGGGCATGATTACATTTCCTTCGCCCTGCATTGTCGCGTAGCCCCAGTTTGCGATATTAATATTTGTCCCATACCTTAAGTTTTACGCTACCTCACGTTCAAACAAACCAAACGAAATTCTGTTGAGGAGGGCGTTGACATGCTGTATATGCGCGGCCAATATTTAGCAGCAATGCAAAAAAGAACCACGACGTCGTCTAAATTATGCCTCGTTTCAGAGAACAATGACGACGGACAGAGGAAACACCACAAATACAGGTCGGGCCAGTAAAAAAAGGTCGCTGCCTTTGTTACTTTGTAGCTGAGAGAGGTAAGAGCTACCGAAGTAACACCTAGGAGCTACTCTTCACAGGGGAACTGATGCCTGACTTGACACTCCCAGCAGCAGGTCATCCTACGGCGTCGATTTACCATTATTGTCTTGATGCGAACGATTTCATCATGCGTAGCTGGAAGCCAGGCGCAATTGAATTCGCGGAGGTGTTCATTTGTTAGTGGGCTTACAGACTAGCCTGCCCGCCTTCGCCAGTATTATGTCCACCATAAGGATTGGATGGCGTTTGCTCGTGAAGAGCTTTTGGTACAGCTGCCTGAGAACATGGGCGTTTGGCATTTTCCCGAAGGGGGGGGGGGGATACGTGAACCAGACGTCGATGCTCGGAAAGGGGCGTGCACAGCCGAAGTGGCGTCATGGCGGTACAGAAAATAAATCATCGTTATGATCAAACTTGAAGTTTACTTACGCAAGTATGGCTCATTCCAGCAGTATACTGCACGTCTAGGATGAGTTCAGCCAGAACTTGGGTATTTTAAGCTTTACATACGCAGAGGCCGACTCATCCGGTCCTGATGTTAAAAGATCTATCTTGATCGGAATAGTTTCCCTACTCCGACATGCACCGCCGGGTTAGTGTAATGCATCATGGTTTTTACCTGCTTTTCGCTAAAGCAATGTTGTAAAATGTTCAGAAGTTTGAGTTGCGGTGTACTTTACACATTAGTCGGCTTTGCACAATGTATTGTGCAAAGCCGACTGTATTGTGCACAATATTGCGCCTGTTTGTGCTTTCCTCTCCTCTTGTGTCACCGTCCGTTTTTTGCGCAGTTACATAATGGATCATTACCAACTCGCCCAACTTACCAGTCTTCCTCATGAAGCCCAGCGCGCTCGCAGAAACGATGGCTTCAGCTTTCGCTCAACCCTCCCCGCCTCCCTACCTACGGGTCTTCACTCTCTAACCTGACGATCAGGCGCGCACCAACCGACCACACCGCTGGGCGCCCCTGAACGTTGCCTTTCCTGCATCGCTTGGTGTGAGTGGGCAGCAGCACGGACGCGCGCTCTCAAGTAGAACCCAAAACGCCGCCGACGAGGCGGGCGTTGTGGTCCATGTCGGCTTCGGGAATCTAGGTAAATGAACTCTTTGTCGGCGCAGAAGGCGAGGCTTGTACGTAACTTGCGGCGAATGCCAGAGAAGTGGCCTAAGCGAGCTCTCCCGGAGCGAGTCCTTCCGCCGATGGCGCGATGTATCACGCGCTCCCATGCCACACGTTCGGGCAAGTCGCGTCGCGCCCCGGACACAACGAGTCCGGAAACTCGCAACCGTCCCTCGAGCGCACGTTTGACGCCCGGTAAACAGTTTATCGCTTTCCGTGGCTGCCGATACTTTGCGGAAGGTATAGCGGCTGAGCGAGAGACGATTTACGTGATGCCATGAAGGCAAGGCTGCCCTGTCAGCTTAAAGGAAAAAAAGAAAAAAAAAAACAAGCAAACACGAAACGAAAGCGGAAAACGAAAGAGTGCAAAGACGGCGTAGAAATGAGTGGAAAGCGAAGTGAAGGAAATTGGATCAGGAAAGAGGCGCTTCACGACCCAATGCGAGGAAGCCCGGTTTGAGTTCTTTTTTTGTTGTTGTTGTTGTTCTCGGAGTATAGTGCCCGGCTCTGATGGTCCTCTCGAAGTAGGCGCGCCGGCGGCGCTCGAACTTTTAAGTACTTACTGCAAGTAGGATCCAGTGTCGTTTCCTTCGCGCCTGAGGGAGTCGAAAACGAATGAAACTATCGGAATTCGTTTTTTTTCGAAGATTTTGGCAGACGAGATTCGATTACCCTTTCATTGACTTTCCCATAAGTCGCTGTCGAAAGTTCTTGCTCCCCGTGAGTCTAATAAACGAGTTATAAAATAGGAATTTTATAGGTACAGGGGCTGTCAAAAGATCCCTGACCACGTTGCTATAGAAATACATAAGATAGCGGCCTGGGAATTTTAGATGTGAAGCAGCTTTTGCTCGAGGCTGTGTCCGTCGTCGGTGGTGGCGTCCGCCCTTCACTGCGCATGCGCCTACTCTCTCTCCCACTCTCCTCCCTTACGCAGGCGTTCGGTTCGGTCGCCTTCTCTCCTGTCCTCCCCCGCGCTGCAGCCGCGGCGCAGCCTCTCCTCCCACGTGATGCAGCCGCGCCGCAGCCAGATTGAGTCTGTAACCCACTCTCCTCTCCCTTCCCCCTTTCATGTGTATTAAGCGCGTGCGCTCACTCGGCTAGCGTCATTCTAGCTTCGCTCCCGTTCAGATGAGTTGTAACGTCAACGTCGGCGCCACTCATTCACTTGGCGCTAAGGTAGAGCAACGCAGAAACACAACGTAATAACACAAACACTAAATACAAACCTCCCACACTAACGGAAACGCCGAGTAAACGTAACGGAAACTTGGTGTGCGCCCCCAATGCTGCCTCGCATCCCCTCACGGTTCCCTTGAGTGGGAGATGGTGTGATATTTTTCACCACCCTTGTACCTAGTCATTCTCAATGTAGATGCTT
Source organism: Rhipicephalus sanguineus (assembly GCF_013339695.2). Classification (NCBI taxonomy): domain Eukaryota; kingdom Metazoa; phylum Arthropoda; class Arachnida; order Ixodida; family Ixodidae; genus Rhipicephalus; species Rhipicephalus sanguineus. The sequence goes on from NC_051177.1 coordinate 88,952,028, forward strand.
CATACGTATGTACGCACCTTGTTCATTACATGTAGCTCTGACATGAGAATACACATGATAATTTCTTGTGTTCGCAATATTCTAATTTTCGCAATTTATACTGTTTTTCTTGCTTTCTTTCCGGATATAAAAGTAAGCGATAAAGGCGGATGGTTCATCACCGCAATTTCTCAGTAAGTAGACAAAGCGTAGGTTCATCAACTATCGGCCATTCCTGTAATCGAAAAAACTCCTACATCAACAAAGCGCACGATACACGATTCAACTTGAATTACGCTGAAGCTGCGGAAGCTTAATCGGTTACGTTTCGAACATAGTTGCCGCGCTTCTGCTGTACTCAGTGAGATCTGTACGAGCGAGCGCTATGGAGCCAGAACAGCTTTTTAATGCTAACATTATCACTATGTGTTTCACAGTAAATGGTTTACGTTACGCTACCACAAAGCAGCAAGTTTCGTGTCGCAAACAAAGAGTACAAGTCCGTGTTCAGCATCGCTGTGGCCAGAGGCGATGAGAGGGATGGGGGTGTCGAGCCCCCCTCCTGAATTTTTTCAATTTTCCATCTGTATATATACCCGCACAAATACAACACACGCACTAACATACGTAAATGTTAACTGAACCTTCCCCTTCCCCCCAAAAAAAATTGTGGCTACGCTCCTAGTGTTGAGGACTCATTCAGCGCGCTCATTTCAACGCTCCAGGCAGTGTTTCAGGCCACCTCAATTAATATACGTCGACATGCCGCGTCCCTAACCGCCGATGCAGTTGTCAAAGTATTCCGACGAAATGCTACCACGCCTTCCCCTGTCGACGCCCACCTCCCCCTCCCCACTGTCCTTCCGTAAAAAAAATAAAAAATGGTTCTCCTTTTATTTTAACAGCGAAGCTATTCTGCAAATCGTTCCTTGTTCACTCCGTACCAAAAAATCTATCATCCTCATAAACGGGTACATACGTCTTTCGGATACAACGTAGCATACGTCTTTCTGCATGCTAACGGCGAGCTAATTATATATACCATTTACCGTTGGCGGTACGCAGAGCTCGGAGGCACTTCAGCGTGTTTCTTTCTTTATCACCAGCGAGATGGCGCGAAGGGCGCGCTTTAAAGGGAAGCTGAAGCACTTTAAAAAAAATGACTTTTAGAATGTGTAATCATACTTTGATCCTTGCTTAATTCGAAAACCAATGTAAGGGTTCACAGAAGTGAAGGCAAATGGCATTTCTTGGCAAAAAAAGAGCGGCTGCAGCCGCAGGGCTTTTTGAACTGCTGAGCGAAGGCGGTGACGTCAACTCGGTGTGCCGCGTCATCGGCGCCATCATCTCTATAAAAGCATGGCCTTCGCGATAAGTTCCACCAACGCGCGCAGCCTGAAGTAGTCACGGAGGCCACGGCTCCGCCAAAACGACGGTGGTAGAATAAAACAGGTGGCCCATCGAGCGCCGCGAGCGCGTCGCCGTACTGCTCGAGTTGCTCGCGGCCGCCGCTAGGTTCGCGACGAGTTTTTGGGCCGAAAGACGCGCATTGCAAGCTCTCGCTGGGCTGTAAAAACCGGTTTTTTCTAGCTAATTTTGTGGCTTTAAACGGTTGTTTGTGCTTTTACTAGCTTGTAGTGGCTGTCTGCCAGCTTGGACCCTCAAAAGTAAAAGCGCCAGGCTTTATGAAGCTTAAAATTTTTTTAATCGGCGCGGGTAGTCCCGATATGACTGTCACAGGGTGCCGATTGCAAGAGACGCGCACGTATTTTTTTTATCGAAAGCATGAAATTTCTACCGGCGAGTGTACAGAGTAAAAAAAAAGCATTTGGTTTTCACGTTATCGTATGTATGTCGGAGGACTGTAGCTGGCGGTCTTTTCGTGGAATTGCATTTCTCCACAACTGCAATCGCTTTTCGTCTTTCGGCGCGGAGAAAAGACAGCTTTTCTTTGCACGTTTTGTAGCCAGATTTGCAATTTGGAGCGAAGCATTTTCCTCCCATTGTGGCCGCCGCATCAGCGGCACAGATCGAGCCACCGTGGTTTCAGCCGTGGTTCCAGCTTGCAAAGTGAGCGGAAACACCGATGCGGTCACGCGCGTTGGTTTGACAGAGCGCAATAAACGCGACGCATCAGAGCGGATCTCAAGCCGTGGGATCACCTAATCACGACCACCGTGGTCTGGCCATGATCATGACTCGAAGGCTGATTGCGACTTTGCGACACTGGTTGCATCGCATAAGGACGCTCTTGCTCTTCGGACGCTTGCACCCACGGACGCCTCCGCATTTATCGAAGATGACCAAGCAGAAAGGAAGAGACGCCGCTGCAACGCTGGTTGCGTTGCATGCTTTCATTAGTGGCGCGTCCGTTCTAAGCGACGGCAACTCTTCAGTGTTGCTCAAGGCCTCTCTGGTGTAATAAATACACCGCGGATCCCTTTCTCAAAAGTTAAAGATGTAAATTGCAGTTTAAATGCTCACGACGCACGCTGGCCACATGCTTTCAAATGCGCCGGAGCGGAGATATCGGCCCAGAGTATACCTGCTGCCACCTTGCGGAAAAGAGGCGGCAACTCGAGCACCGTCACACGCGCGGTGCATTGGCGGAGCGGCGCGTCGGGCCACCTGTTATTCTACCACCGTGGCCAAAACTACCGACTATGACGTAGTTCCGGTTAGTTCATTTCCACGCCCACACTTTTGGCGCGCTTGCTTGGGGGGAGCAAAACGAACTTTTCTTTCGCGTATTTTAAAGCTCCTGCTGCCACAACAACGAAAACAATTACGCTGTCATCGACAATAATGTTGGTCCTTGTTAAAAACAAAGTTTTACCGAATTGTAAAACCACTTCAGCATCCCTTCAAAGGTCGTTGCCACGCACTTTTCTCACCAAAGTTGCGATGCACGCGCGCCTTCTGCCTATAGGTTGTATTCACATGACGTCACCACGGTGCTGTGAGCAGCGCTAGCAACTATGGCGACGCCGTCCTTCGGGAGGTCCGCCATGATCCTGGCCACTGTATGGTATCTGTGCCGTAGTGTCCCACAATGTGTGTTTTGCTTTATCTGGGATTTGACAGGTGCGGCCCTTATAGGACAGGAATTCTTGCTGTTAACTGGCAACTACCGCTGGATAACCCTAGACGGACTCGGTCGAAGAAGCTGCGAAGTGATGGGCGACACGCCTTTAATCAGTTTGAGCGCATATGCGCAAAAACTTGGACGAGACGGCAAGGGAGCACTACGTGGAAAAATTCAAGCTTTGCGGCGGCGTTGAACCACTGTTCCTGGGCATGGACGAGTTGCACTTCGACGTCGAGCGTGTGCCGAGGGTGAAAATTTCCCACATCAAGGATTCTTTAGGGTTGCTTTCGTAGTCTCCCGAAGACTTCGGGCCTAGTTGGGTTTTGTCTCGTCCAACAAATAGGATGGCTTTCCTGCAAGTGAGTAACACGAGTGTAATTACAGATCTTGCAGTACGCCAGCACCGCCTCTTGAAGTGAGAGGCAGTCCCCGAGGCAAATCTCAGAGCGAACGTTTTACAGGAGAGACGTCGCAAGCGTAGCGAAAAAATGCAACTGCACCAGTGCACGCTGACATTATCGTTTACAATAAAAATGCGGCTACGTAAACGTAAACACCCAGCCAACCAGAAATTTAACTGCCCGTCTCCAAGCGGCGTTGTAACGGGACAACGAACACGGACGCTCTGAAGCATAAAATGCGTCAAGTGTAACATTTGGAACCTAAATTGGTACTCACCAGCAATGAAATGAGCGCTGCACACTTCGTAGTTAGTCCAACTTTTGTTGATGTGAGAGCGAACAATGCGGCGAACCACTCGGTACAACACCTTTCCAACAATTTGCGTTGGTTGTAGATGGCTGAACGAAGTCCATAAAAGCTGACGCTCTTTTTTCGCCGTGACCTATTGCTACGTCAATAGACGGCGCAATTTACCATGATTTCAGAGACAGCAACAGAACATGGTCAGCTGCTGCATGCTTCGCAAACTGAGGCATAGAACATCCACGCGCACGGAAAGAGCTTCACAAATTGGCCTGGATCATGGCCGACGGAAGCGGAAGCAGCTCACGCCCTTCCCATCAGCCCGCGCGCCAGTGTGGGCGTGTCCTCAGTAAATACAACCCATACCCCCTGTATCTTGCCCAACAGGGCGTGGTCGCTAGTGCGCGCGTGCTTATCGCGTTAGAGGGGCGGTTTGTACATACTGTTGTTTCACCGCAAAGATTGCGTTGAAGTTAAAGAGTGCACGAAGGTCACTTCGCTCGCTGCAGCGGCCACGTTTGCGAAAGTAGTGAGCTGCTAGCTAGAAAAGCCAAAGTAGGGGCAGTTGGTTGTGCATAGTCGACATTTGCAGCTTGCTGCTCAAACGCAAGGAAGTAGCAATTCTGACAGTTGTTCGTTCGCCCTCGTCCTGCATATACCTGTGCGTTGCGTTCGTTTCGTGCGTCCTTCTCTGTGTTTGAGCAGCGCCCTGCTAGTGTCGAGCTGTGACTGTTGTAAGTTCGCGCTCGTCCTGTGTGTGTTCTTCGCGTAACGTTCGTGCTTGACCAGCGCGCTGCAAGTTTCGAGTTGTTTGTCGTTCTTCGCGTGACATTACAATTTGTTGCTATCGCATTCATTGCTTCGCAGTTGCGGCAGAACCGTGACTTTTTTTTTTCTTTCTTCCTCTCTTTCTTTTTCTCTTCACTCTGTTTTTCTATGCCTTTTTTTCTCTGTTCATTTCTATTCATTTATTTCTCTCTATATATTTCTTTCTCCTTCTTGCTCTTTCCATCTTTCTTTCTCTTTCTTGCCTTTCTCATCCTGTCTATGCTATGCTTTACTCTCTCCCCTACTACTTTCTCTCCTCCTCGCCCTCACTTCCCTTTGGCACCTCCTTACTATACGATACTATATAATGCTATGCTATGATCTGCCAGCGTGCCTGGATGGCCAAGTGGTTAGGACGCTCGCCTTCGGATCGCGGGTGTGCGGGTTCGAATCCCGCCTCGCAAGAAATTTTTTCGCGAGAATTTTTCTGTTTATCTTTCTTTCTGGGTATCTTTAGTTCTCTCTCTCTCTCTCTCTCTCTCTTTGTACTCGTTCTCTCACCCACCAGGGTTATTACTCGCCACGCCGGACTACACCTCGGCGCACCTGTTCTGGGAGCGATGCAGAAGAGCACGAAGGGAGCGCGTGCCGGTTCGTGATGATGATCATTTCTGTTCACGCGTCACGGAACAACGCTCGGCTTAAACAGCTCTGCTTTTGGAAATATTATTGTGTTTATGGACACAATGATTAGGCGTAAGTAGAATAAACGCTCTAGCTGTATACCGTCTTGAATACTGATGAGGTGTTCACTTGACATGTGGACGACCCTGTATATAGTACTTCCGGTGGTCTTGTTTTCTTTTTGTATTCTTTTATTCTTTCTTGGTTTTCTTGCTGTTACGCGTTTCTTCAATAATAATATCATGATGGCGGAATAGTCGGCTTTAACGCTGCCTACCTTCCCATGTTTCTCATATACAAAGATAAAAAGCAGTCTTTGTCATACGACTAATCTTTTTTCTTTTTTTAGGGTGGCGTACGACGGGCGCAGATTAGAGACCGAAACTTACGGCACCAGAGGCGTCTGTGGCGCACCTCCCTCAAGCACTGATTCTCGCACGTGTCGTGGGCAAGGTCAGCCGCTCCTCTTGCTTTCTCATAGCTTTTCTTTGTGTTTTTATTTTTTACTGTCGTGACACTTTCAGCAACAAGGAAGAGCTCCCCCTCTGTGCACCCTTGTAGCGCCCGAACGCGCTACTGGAAAAGTGGCCCGCTTTTTGGCATCAGGAAGTGCGGTGCGGGGAGAAAAAAAACTAAACAAAAAGAAAAGGTCCTCACCAATGGCATCGCGATACACCAGGAGCTGCTGCCAGGTGCCAGGGGGCGCTAAAAGAGATGCAGCCCGACGACGTTGCGCGACCGATTTTAGCGTCGCCATCGCGGTGGCCGAGAAAAAGTGTGACGTTCCATTATATGTGTTTGTTGGGAGAACGTTTTTATTCGTAAAAAAAAAATTAAGGAAAATAAACTTACGTAAACAAGAATTGCTAGGAACTCGTTCGCGCTCAAGAGCTTTGCTCCCTAAAGCGTGACACGGCCGTTTATTCGTCTTTAATGCCCTATTCGTCACATGATAGTCCCACGTCGCGCTCTGTTTAGTTCGTGGTATAGCGTATGCGATAAAGAAAAATAAAAAAAAAAAAAAACATTTGGTCGACTTGTTTCGTAAAGAAAAAGAACAGAGGATATTTCTTGATATTTTACTACAGCCGGGGGGTGTAACTTGTTTTCAGTATCAAGCAGCAGCGTTGCTTCTTGATACTGATGGTTGATGATACTTGATGGCTGTGTCAGTTGCGTGGATTAGCACGAAAGTAGAGCCGTGACAAGAAGTTATAACCAATCTGTAGGCGTAGGATTCCCAAGAAGGAATCGCCGTTTATGGACATCGCCGGTTTCGAAAGGAGCTTTATTCGCTCGAAATACGACTCAACAGTGTGACCCCCCATATATGCCAGCATCTGCATGCTGGAGGATTGTTGTCTTGCTGAGAGACAGACCTAAGTGTACAGTTTGAGTACGTAACCAATTTTTGGTTTCTCTATGCTTCTGAATAAAAGAATTAAGAAATCTTTATTCATAACAGATATATAAACACATGGGGATAGAATATACAGAAGGAGGTCCCATAGCACAAGGCTGAAAGGAGACGTCCTGTTTTAAAATTACATAATGATAAGTACAAAAAATGGCGACAAAACAGCATCAATTAATTATTCACAGCTGTAGAAACGCTGCAAACGTGTATGAGTAATAAATGTAACAATAGCTCGCTGAGTAATGGTTGCAAATCTAGAGACATGCAGATGTAGAAATACAGATTGCGTATGAGTGCAAAATAAAATGAACAAGTTATTTTTTATACGCTCCTAGTGGTAATTGTATCGCTGCAAATGTTGCTGTATGTTTGCTGTAGAACAGGTACACGCGGTAGTAAAAAGTTGTTAGAGGCAAACCTAGTGAGATTAGAGTTTAACAAATGTATTTGCTCCAAAACATCAGTTTTAAGGTAATATAAGTGGTTTTCTTAACAACATAGTTTGTCATATAATTACCCTTGTCCTGGCATATATAGCAACCTTGCTATACGCTTGAACAGACACAAAAGAAGCAACAGCAGATCAGTTCATACTAATCAATAAATGTTGAAAACGTACTTTTGTTGATCAAAAACTACTTACTCGATTGCAAAGGTACACGCACTCACACGTTTCTTTCTAGAAGGTATAAATACAAGGTAATAATGAGTTTGCAAGATGGATGTGCCTCCGTTTTTTAAAGGTGATCATAAAGCGCTAGACCTGAAATTTTTGTCCAAAGCAACGCTCCCCTAACAACTACCATCACGCCGTCTTTATCGAAGTTAAATTTTCGTCGCACATATATTTAACCGTTCCACTAAATAATCGCTAGAGTCGCTTCGTAATTAGACTCCACATATATAGGCATATATACTTCACATGTAGGCGCATAAATGTTTGGTTCTAAGAGCAGTGCACGTGGGAAATGGTCGAGACAGCAGCGATAACGCTGGACGACTATGAATGCGAGTCCAGCAGGCCCGTGAAGCGGCGGAGAGGCAAGGCCTTGACGTCCCGACATGGGAGACCTGAGCCCGGGCCGTTAATCTGCCGGACAAACAATAAAGTTCTTCCATCCATCCATTACCTTGACGGCGATTGCTGACCGTTAATATCTCACGGTTAGTATCTCACGTATTTGATATTATATGAGAGATTGAGAGACAATGAGATCAGCATATTATGAGCGAAACGTGATTGTTCTGTTTGGTGCTCGTTCCAATAACATATTGCGGAGTAGGCGCAAAGGGCGTGCCATTTTCGTGAGCAGTCGCGCTCAAGAAACCCCACAGGCCATGAAACGCAAGGCGTATACGGAAGCGCACGCCGCGTGTCTCTTGATATTCAGCAGGAATTCCGTCTTTTGTTTCTACGCGCTCTACTCTATATAGGCTGTGCTACGCGTAGTGAATAAAAGATGAAGCGTATAGCCGTATGCCACAAAAGCAACGGCCGATGGACGTATAGTCGGGCGTAAGCATGTCTGCGCCGCGGGCTTCGACTATAGTGTGGTGCGCCGCCGTCTCCGGCGCCGTCCGAAACGTCGTTACATTATTCAGACCAAGGTCGCATGCCACCACTGCGATCGACATCCTGCGCATAGCTGCGGCCTGCACCTCCATGCTCCAACGAGCACAATCGCTAATTAAAATGTTAACGAGGGCGCACGTGTCCTCGCGAATCACGTTTCCAAGTCCGCTTCTGCTGCCTCTTTACGAGGGGCAGCAGACTCTCTTTGGAAGGAGAAGAAAGCGTTGTTTCATCGGCAGCGCCGTTAGGAACTCTTACGGAGATATGTGTATTAGCAGTACACGGTGCGACCCGCTAACAGCCGTCGTCGCCTTACCGGCGGATATTTGCTTCGACTGGGAACGAAATGCTGCTCGTCGCGCGCGCCGCGATAGAATGCGTGCGGCCGGCGGAAACAGCGCCGGACGGCGCCCGCGGTGCGTTCCGAGAGGCAGGGTGGAGCGCGGAGTCACAAGGACACGGCGGCTCCTGTCCTGTTCAGGCTTGGTTTCTCGCACTTATTGCGCGCTCCTTTCTTTCCGTTCTCTGGCTTGTTGTTTGTTTTGTTTGATTTTATTTCTTTCGTGGGCTGCTGCTGCCTTGGGTGGAAATCGAGTCCAACAAGGTCGACTCGAACGAGTGCGTAAAAAGTGAGGCGGCAGCTGCCCAGCCCGCCATTCGAGTCGGGCCACTGAAAGACTGGTGGCCGCTTATGCGGGGCTTCCACAGAAGGCGCCCGGAGCTTTTTATTTTTATTTTCATTTTCTTCTTTGTAAGGGGGGTGGGGGGCTCTGCTCTTGAAGATCGTATACGCGTGCCCGCTGTTGTAGTAACTGAGACGTTTCGGGAGACAGCCGGACAAAAGAAAAGAAGAGAACAGGCTGAAAAGCGTCGACGGTCACGGTGACGGAAGGACGCGGAACGAGACCAGAATGAGGATCAGAGGACAAAGACGGTTTGTTCGTATGGAGGGCAAGGCTGCTGCCTATAACGAGGTGTGACACCCGTTACGTCGCCAGTTGCGCGATTGAGTATTTCTCTCTTTCTCCGTCGTCATATCGAACCTTTAAGAGCAGTAATAAGAGTTACAGAATGCTGTAGGTGAAAAACTAAAGTATGAAAACATTTTATGCGCACTTCTTGCTTGTCGTGGCCGTGCCACCGTAGCATGGAATTTAATCAATACTCTTAACTAGAGACGTTAATTGAAGCACCAATAATACAATGCAGGCGCTACCATAGTATTGCTGGCTCTACAATAGTGCATGTGTCTCCAACCGAAGTAATTAAGTGATTTACCTCGAAGCATATCCCAGCAAAAGTACGCGCCTTTTGATCCCATCGAAAGGGAAAATCGGACAATTCTGACGCCGTAATCACTCGCGCAGAATTTATAATAATGAGGACAACCTTGCACGGCCTTGAATGAGAGCTGGGCGATGACTTCGCCCTGCCCACGCTGACGACCAAGGGCAACATATGTCTCATGCAACGTTGATTAGTTGCGCCGCGTAGACATAAAATGGAAGGCCCACCTGCGCTCATGATGAGTGGACAACGTCCGTGGGATGTCGTATAAAGCGATGCCGAAACATTTACGCCACTTTCAGCGTCATAAATTATTGCCGTGGAAGTCTGAAGAGACATATTCATTGCAAGCTTTCAGCAATGACATGGCTGCAATTTCCGCTTTCTGTACGCTACACTCTGCTACTTCTGCAGCTTCTGACCTTAGAGTGTCGACTTCAACGAGGATAGATATCTAGCCCGTATCTCCATCAGCTGTGATATATATATATATATATATATATATATATATATATATATATATATATATATATATATATATATATATATATATATATATATATATATATATATATATATAGCATGCCGACGCCTACGTCCATCAAATGACAGCAGCCACTACTCTTGCTTTGCCCGGTGCTGCTGTGTAGCAGTTCTCGTGGCTTTTATTTTAACGCTGTATGGGTGTGGCACTGTGTTTGCCGTCGGCAATGTCACCTTGGAAGCTGTGCGCTGGCACGGTGCACTGAGCATTAATGAGAGCTAGCCGTCTATTGTCATTTTCACAGCACCGCTATGTGGTGGACACATAGACTCACGGTATAATATCTCCACCCTAAGCCACAGAAAACGCGGCCTGTGTGTATGAAATATGGAAATGTACCGAATACACGAACCTCGAAGCCCTCCAGGTGTGTAGTGTTCGTCAGTGCTCAAGTTCTGACATACACATTCCTATCCCGTTAGTTTTACCAAACATGTTGAACGAATCGAAATAAGGTGTCGGTTTACAGCAGTTGAACTATTCTGGCGAAGTGACACAAAATGACGTTCCAGTGGGTTCCACGTAGTTAAGCTATAGGTCATAAGTCAATCAACACTATAGCCGTTGCAGCAACACGCGAAACACACCTGAGAGATGGTATTCTCTATCATCAAGTGATCTGCGTCGTCTTCTAAAAGCCACTTCAATCAACAATCGGCACAGACCTGATTTTAGGATGCAGAAGATCGTCTTTAGCCTGACTGCAAGAAACTGTGTACCCGTATACGAACAAACAAATGGCTTTGCCTTAAAACACTTGCCAACCACCTCTTCTATGCGTCACTTATTACTTCCCGTCATATTACACGGCTCGTAAAACTATGCAGGCTTCCTGTAATGCTAAAGAAGTGTTCAGGTGACGTGTCGAACTTCAACCCAGTTCAAAGAACCCATCCAACATGTCACGTATAGCCCGTTAATTTATACAGTAGCTTTTCCATCGTTAAAACATTCCTCTTCCGCGTCGAGTTGATTACTGCACGCTGAATGGAAGCCGAGAGCAGAACCAAGCAAACAGCACAACGCGTGGGGGCACCCTCTGGCTCGCTTTCGTGCGCGCGTGTTTATTACGCAAACAAAAGAGCTAAGGTAAGTTTCCCACCTGGACAGTGTCAGCGTGCATACCTACGCGCTCACCGTTGCAGGGCGCGCACTTTGGGGGCACTGATTACCATTGGACTGCGCGGGTACTCCCAACGTTCACGCATGCACTAGTGGGTGCGAGCGCGGTTTACGACCGCAATAATGTCGCCCCCCCCCCCTCCTCCTTATTTCTTTTGTCTCTCGGAGCAACCGCGGCCCGCTCTGGCGTTGCCACGGTCCCGCATGCGAGGAGCGGTGTTCCATGAGACCGATATACGAACGAGTTGACCCACATGAATCGCTCGCTTGTCTCACTCCGCCCTACCGTATGTCCTTGTCAAATAATTAGCAATGCGAAGCCTTACCGTGCGTCATTCCTCTGCCCGTTCGAGAGAAAAAAAAGAGAGAGACAAGCGTCAGAGCCATGGTCACGTCAGCGGGACTACCGTGCTAGCGTGTACGTGCGTGCTTGTACACGTCAAGCATGCGGACCAATTTGTCCCGCAGGCGCTGCGTTTGTCGGTCGACTGTCTCGTTTGTCTCCATGCACGCCGCCGCTTCCAAATGAAGGAGGCGTATTTTGTCGCCTCAAATGAGGCTACACGCTGTAACGTACGTTTCGCAAACAGTCCTATGAGGCCTTGAAACGGCTCGTTGACCGCCCTGGGCGTTACCCGGGTTTGATTTATTGGTTGCCGCGTGTACGGACAGATGCGTGCAAAAGTAATGACACGCAGAACCGTAACGACAAAAGGCTCGACCGCGAGTAAGCGACATAGAATGCGAGTTTTTTAAGCATGGCAAAGGTGCACGGTAAGGGTGTCTTGTCAACGAGTGCAATAGTTATTGTGACGGGTAATGAATCCATGCGCCGAAAACATTCTGGGCAAGGGCCATTTCGCAAGTATCCCCTTCATCCGGGCATGAAAGCCATTTATCATGGATTTGGGCATGGTGTGACTTCGAGACAGGTTTCGTTTCATATAGCTTTGTAGAAAAGCGGCAAAAATTTGGCACGGACAGCGTGCTGCACACGTTATCGCAGGGCAAAAAGTCTGCCGTAAGCATCTGCCCAAAATATAATCAGGGGCAGTGCTTTATCTCAGTTAAGGAGTCCTCCAACTTAAATATTGCTGGGAAGGGAGCACGTTTACAGCAGTCAAGACGAGTATCTTTCAGGGGATCGATTAACGCTTGCAACAACACATGCCTACATTTGATTAAATGGTATTCGTATCGCTGTCCTCAAGAAAACAACATGAAACCACATTACGGAGCGTCATTGCAATGCGAAGCAATGAGGGCGTCGCCATAGATGGCTGTAGTTATAGGTTGCCGTGTTTGAACAGTGCGTTCGCAATCCTATCACGCGGGCGTACTTTTGAGGACATCTATTAGTCCCTGCGTGGCAGCTAAGTGGTTCACTGCCACAGTATATGCATCGCGCCACCACTGAGTTGCATCTGCGGCACATGATCTCGGTTAGCTGACGTTGCAGACGTATATTTGGCGACGTTTGCGAATTTTCGCACTGATATTAGATGTACAGGCTGTTTCACACTTAGGTGGAAACGCGGAGCACATTGCAGTGCGCTCTGAGTTTTCCCCTAAGCGTGAAACAGCCTGTACCATATACTGCACTGTAGCGAGAGAGCTTACCAAGAGAGGGGAGTATAGGGAAGCTCACAGGAAAAGCGGCTGATTAACTGCCCTACACACTATAAGAGATAAAAAGGAATAGGAAGATGAGAAAGACTATACACAATCATCTCATACGAATGGATGCTACATCTTCTCACGTGGGTCATTCAGGAGATAGAGAGAGAGATAAAGGAGAGGAGGAGGAGAGCAGAATAATGATAACAGAAAGACAGGGAAGCTAACCAGGGCTGAGCTCGCTAGGCTACCCTGCACTGGGGAAGGGGGAGGGGAAGAAAAGCTAGAGAAGGGGGAGAGAAAGGTCACTATTGTTGCCGCTGACGTAACAAATGCTGGGAGGTTGACGTTTGGCTACTGTGAAGTGAAAGGGAAAGAGGACTGAAAGAGGAAGGGTAGTCCCCTTTTTGCACAGACACGTACACATTCAGAAAAAAAAAAAAGAAACGTTCATCGTCCCGTCCGTCACAAGCGTTCGCACATGTTGATGCGTCTCAAGAAGCACAGGGACTCTCTCGTACTATTGCACATCGCAGACTAGGTTCTTTTGCGACAGCCCTCTTCAATGACCTTCCCGAAGTCACTAGGCTTTTTTCATTGAGCCATAACGTTGGACACGTTGGTGGCTAAATTTCTCCTGCCACCGGCGTCGTGGAAACCTGTAAGCATACATTGAAACCTTGGTTATATCGGCGACAAAGAAGATAAAAAATGTAACAGAGTTTCAGGACTACGAGTAATTTCCTGCATAGTTCCACGGCGGAGGTTATGGCGAGCAGTCATTACGTAAACGTGAAACGTCAAGCCTACGACAACGCATAGTCAATGAAGGAAACCCTTCACTCTATAAGGGCGGGGCCCACGTGGCCTTAGTTCCCTGCCTCTGTTTTGTTTACTTGCTCCTCATAACTCGCGAGGAATGCATACAAAGCTTTAAAGAAAATTCTGCATCATTTCTCCGTAGCCGAGACCTATGATACGCCGTACCTCCCACGACGCGAATGCTTGTGACCTGTATCGCTTCCTGCTGCATAAGGTCTCTGTGAAAAACAAAAAAAAAAAAACATATGCTGGTGTCAGCTGTTAACTATACCTCATCTACAAAACGCAACAAATCGGGCGTGGAAAAAAGTCCGCTCACCTTGTTATCACCTGTCCAACGAGAAGCCGGCTACAGTGCTTCGCGGAGATGTTATCTTTGGCAATACACGCGCCGGCTCTGTTCCCTCTCTCTCCTTGTACCTATCGTGTTCCACACAGTGTATGCAAATGCGGGCGCCTGCTCCTCGCCATCGGCAAGCTTAATAAAGCAGCGCGCAGTGCAGTACGTAACCTGCGCGAGTCGGGTGGGTTCGTATAATTGTCGTCCCGCAGTTCTGAACGAAGCGGGGCTTCGGCCTTGCTCCTAATGAGTGCGAGGGAGAGGGGGAACGGGGGAGAAGGGCAAAGCCAGCGTCCGGCCATTTAGCCGGCCACGCGGCGGGTGTCCTCACCCGACTTCGATGCCGGTGGACAGCGGCGACGGCAGCGGTCCAGTCGTGGAGCCCCCGAGGCGAGGTCTCCTTCTCGGACGCCCCGGAGCCTCGTACGAGCACGCGCGAGTTGTGAGCGAAAAATGGGCGCAAATGGGAGCCGAGCCGAACGGACGCATGCAGAGAGCCGCGAGGGTGGCCCCAATGCCGATCTGCGCGATAAGGCGCCCCGCAGAATGCGTAGAACGCGAAAATGCGGCGAGGCGAAAGCTCGCGTCGATCGCACCTTAGTCTATCGAATGGCTGGGACGCTAAGAAGACCCGAACATTGCCTTTACACGAAAAAAAAAAAAAAGGAAACGGTGCTGCCTCGTCGAAGGTGGTGCTGGCGTCAAACGATCTGGCGGCTTATTTCGCAACATCTTATTTTCAAAAAAAAAAAAATGTTTGCCTTTCGACGTTGGCCTCGTTCGAATTCACGCTTTCGCTATCGGCGAAATAGACCACTCCATGCGTGGGATGATAAGAAGTAAACATGAACGGAAGAGAGGAACCTTTGACGGAAGTGCCCAAGCGTCCACTGACCTGAGGCAACTTTCCGGATAGGCAGTGGCTCTATCGTGACGTTGATTGTTGTGGTTGGTCGTTTAGGGCACCGCCCAGTAAGTTTCTAAATGTTTGAAAGGCGAACAGGGTCGCGAATTTTGTCTCAGCATGGTTATCTGACACGACGCCTACAGTACGGCAACGAATTATGTAGAACATCGTTGTTCATAAAATTAGAAATGACCTTGCAAGCTGGCCCTGCAGCGTACCCTGCATGCTGAACTACGCAACATGTGGTTGTTCGGTTACTTTTGCTGACCAATTAGTAAAGGTAGCGCGAAAGCCTCTTTCATAGCAGGGTAGTTAAGCTGAATCCGCGCTAATAGCGTGGATAGGAGCGATACGGTAAGCGGTGTTTTCTGAACATAAAAAACCTAAGCAACTAATATTTGCAGTCACGCACTGTGCTCGCGGTGGTCAGAAGAGTTATCACTCACTCAACACATGGGCACCGCTTGACCACTCTCTTCCAGATACCAGTCTTTTCGCGCTCTTCAGGCCTAACGGCATACGTAGCTTGAACCCCCCCCCCCCCCAACTGTACCCCTACACCCCTTGATGAATAAAGTTGTCACTCACTCACTTGCGCTTTTCAGCTTGACGTTCTAAAAGGCACTTTACGAAACATTTCTCAAGGATGACTGTCCATGTCCGTGTATTATCCGCTTGCATTTACAGCCCCATTTCTTTGGTGCTGTAAGTGGTCTGAACAATGTTATGCATAGAATCGGTAATATCGCGGTCACACATTTTCAATGTGCCATAGACTGGATGCTGGGACGGCGCCACCATTTCCTTATGGAGGGACTGAGGGGGGTGGGGAGGAGAAGGCGGGGAACTTCTGAGGTGTGTTTGACAATGCTTGCTATTGGGGAGGCTAAATGGGACAGTGGGGACGGGCAGACGAAATTTTTGGGAAAACGCTCATACCCCTACCCACCCACACACACCAGGGGCGTAGCCAGAAATTTTTTTCGAGGGGGTGGGGGTTCAACTATACTTTATGTGTGTTCGTGTGTGCGTTTGTATGTGCGCGTGCTGCATATATACGCAAGCAAAATTGAAAATTTTCAGGGGGAGGAGGAGCGGTTGAACCCCCCGAACACACACACAGACCGGGCGCAACCCGTGATTGGATGCCGCACATGTCATCTGCTTCGAAGAGAAAGAGATTGGGGCGATGAGTTTTATAGATTGATTCGCTCCATTCTCAAGCACCCTCGATGATGCAAACGAGATGCTTACATCAGGTGTACGATGTCGGCGGCGTGCAAACACTGTGATTACATGCTTATACGAACCGGATGACCTTCGGATTTGTGCCGATATACAAGACACGTCCGTTACAGGCACCGAACAATGCGACTATCGGTTACTAATGTACACACATCGGATATAGGCGTCAGCTTCAAGAATCATAAATGGGCAGGCAACAAAGGTGGTGTGCGTTTCGCGGGGCGCGAACTAGAATCGGGTCGTATAAAAACGAAGACGTACAAGAAAAAAACAAAAAAACAAGAAGCTCGTCATTTTCTCTCACCTTCATCTTGTTCGCTGCCAGAGCGTAAAAGGGTGCGCACAGCTTCGCTATTCATCACAAACAGCACAATGTAGATATAGATGCTTTCCGCGCGTACCGTTAAATGCTAATGCTACCGCCAGACCACGCCCGATGGTAGTGCGCCGGCGACGCGTCCCGCGTTTCCCGTGTGCACGTGACGTATGGTATACCATCTGGCGCCAGTTCCGTGAACGGCGTCTGCCGCAGCATCCCTTATGCTAACGGATGTTGTGAAACATCTCATAAGAGGAAGAAAGCCGGATTTGTAAGCGCATCAGGCTTTTACTTATACAGTCATTAGATTATAATCTTTTCCAGTGTACATAGTTCTTGAATGAACACCGCCAGCTTCGAATTGAGCCCAAACACGCACGCTGAAAATTAATGCGCCGGTACGGAAGCGATGAAAGCACTGCAACGGGAGTGCCGCCATCTCGCTCCCTCGTCGTTGCCTTTAACTATCAGAGATTACGAAGACGCTTGCACTTTCGATGAGTACTAAGTGTACTGATCATCAATGGGCATCGTACTTGTGTACCCCATGCGTTCATCGGTTCTGTTAGCGCGAAAACAAACAAAACAAAAAATCGACATGTGAAATTGGGTGAAACGATTCATTTTATTCAAGAATTGGTAGCTCCCTGAGTTGCCCCTGCTGTGGTAATAATGTTTGGGTGTTACGCGCGAAAACTACGATATTATTATAAGATACGCCGTAGTGTGTGTGCTTAGAGGAGGGGGGGGGGGGTGTAGGGCGGGGGACTCCGGATTAATTTCGACCGCCTGAGGTTCTTTCATGTGCACCCAAATCTAAATGCGCGAGTGTACTTGGATTTCTCCTCTATCAAAATATGGGAAGTCGAGCCCGCGACCTAATGCTTAGCAGCGCAACACAGCGGCCGGTAAGCTATACCACAGCAGCTGGTCTCGTTAGACACAACCGCGAATAAACCTACTTTCAATGTCATATTATTTTTTCTATTCATGCTACTCTAAGTCGAAAAATTGAGTCTAGCTGTATAAGGTATGTGTTACTGCGCTGTGGTGTTTTCTTCTTGTTAATTTTGTCTGCCGTCAAATTTCCTACACAGCCCTATAACGTAAGACTTATTTTCTTCTAATCTTACTTATCTCAATCCGAGCTTACTTACTAATGACCAGTGTTGGCGGTAACGCGTTGCAACTATCGGCGTTAATGCGTTACTTTTTTCAGTAACTTAGTGACGTACTCGTTACTATTTTGGAACGGTAACGGGTACCGTACCTACGTTACCGTTTTTCGGTAAGGCGAGGTATCGCGTTACTCGTTACTTTTAACAGCGAAGCTGTTTAAGGCAGGCGTAATTTTCCCGGCCTATCCTGTGTGGCCTTCCTTGCGTGGCCTATCAGGTATGCCCCACTACTTACCACTGGTCCACTTGAAAGAAGGCAACAGTTAGCCTAACACTAGGGAACGGGAGAGACAACGGCGGCTTCGAGAATACCCCGAAGCGATGGAAGGCCTACGCCAATGACGACGTGTGAGAGGTGGCAAACGCTTGGTTTCAGTGTAAGTTTCTTTCTCTGGAGCTTGGACATCCGTCTCGTGTCTGCGACTGTGTGTGGTTTAACTCGAACCTCTCTGCGCTGAGAATCAACGTAGAAACAACCTAGCATCAACTAGCTAAAGCCTAGCAACGACCTAGAAGCAACCTAGAAACAACTCAGACGCAACCAGATTAGTCTTCAGAATCGTCCACTCTCGCTGTTTCAAGGCTTGCGTGGCTTAGTGCAGAGTGCAGGCTTCGCCAATTTCTTTTATTCGAATTATCCCGGGAGTTTTACACCAAATTCATTCGTCTTCTAGGAGCCACTTTCCCAGAGCTCGCCCCGACGTTATTGTGTCACTGCGGCGGACTGCTGTCGGCCCGCCAAACGTTCACAAAGTTACCCTGCGCGAGGTCCTTTGTAGAAATCGCAATGGGGAGCGAATTACCGAAATTTCTTGAATGAATCTGCTATAGTTTCGGCTACCTTGCTATCGAGGTTCAAGTTGTCGTGATTGTCGATGAAGTGAAGCGAAATGCAGTCCTCGTAACCGTCGAAAGCGAGCTGTCGAGATTTGCTTGGCTTGCGGACATCAAGACTCGGTGTGAGCTCCCACACAACGAAGGATGACTTCTTCGGAAATGCCTTCTCGACATCCTCGCCAGCTATCTCGGTACTTTTAGTTACGCTCGACATCGCGATTAGCGGCCTCAAGGAAAACTTTCCGCGCGTCCAGCAGCTCTTCCTGAAAGTGAATACACGAGTACCACATAACGGATCCGTAGAGTTCCTATTTAGCGTATAGGTGCGGATGTATTCTCTAAGAAGCGAGTGAAGCTGTCCGATGACAGATTTGAAATGCAGCTGTTGCTTACAATCAGCAATTTGTAATTACGTGAGGAAGTTGTATTTTAGCACTGTTAATAAACTTAGTATTCAAAATGAGTTTTCCTTCTTGCTATCTGCAACTGCGATTACGTTTCTGGTTATTGAATTCCTGAACGAAGGAGGCTAACCCTGAACACCTTCACATACACAGTCGCTATATTTGCGGTAAATATAAAGGTTAAATTGAAAAAAAAATATTTCATGTACGAAAATACTTTCCCCCTAGATTTATGCCATTTAATCATTTATTTATTGCTACAAAATTTACGCATTTATTTTGTAAGTAGAATCCCGCCTTCATAATCACGTTGATGATGAAATTGATGATGAATCGTTGATGATGAAATGGAACCCTTTTTGTGTAATGTCCCACTGCGAAAAATGGCTTGTCCATGTACACAGGCAACTTTAGGCCACTATAGTACTGCCAAGGAACAGCGCAATGTTAAGAATTATTCTCGTTAAATCAGTACTTCGAATAAAATTGCTGTTTGGGCTAAAACTTTTATGTGAAATATAAATATGAGCGTTATGAAGTTGCTATTGCAGTTTCCTGCTGCGAAGATGCACTGATTAAGATTTCTGACCATGGAGTAACGGCAGAAGTAACGTCCGTTACTTTATTCGGTAACGTTAACGGTAACGCGTTAACTTTTTTTATGGGTAACGTAGGGCGGAAACGCGTTCCTTTTTCTTTAGCGTAACGAGTAATGTATTTAGTTACTTCTTTTCGGTGACACTTAAAACGCTGCTAATCACTTGCGATATTTTTCTAAAATTGATACAGCTGTCCGCCGCGGTGGACCAGTGGTGCTCGTCTGTTGACCCGGAAGTCGTGGGTTCGATCTTGGCCGCGTCTGTTGCATTTCGGTGGAGGCGAAATGGTAGTGGCCCGTGTGGTATGCGATGTCAGCGCTCGATAAACAACTCCAGGGGGTCGAAATTTCCGGAGCACTCCACTACGGCATGCCTCATAATCATATATATCGCGGTTTTGGCGCGTAAAATCCCAGATATTATTATTAAACTTGATACATCTAAGTAATGCTGTTCTATGACAGCAATGCGCGGCTTTACCAAGTTGCTGGTGTCTCCGACAAACAAGCGACAAGAAACAGCAAGTTACGAGGCTGCCCTATATAACCCGGATGGCGTTTACGTAAGCCATGCTTTCTGAAAGTGGCACGATGAACCATGACTGTCGTTTTCCGTAAAATATAGTAATGACAACGGAACACCGCCTTCGAGCCCTTATTTGCACGTGTCTGCGTGTAGCTGCGCGCCTCCTCTTCGTGGAAATTTACCGCGCACAGTCGAAGGCATTCGCGAAACGGCGTTAATTACGTTCCCGTTCTGTTTTATCATTCCCAGGGTGCTGCGCAGGCCTTCTCGCTGCTGAAGGTTGCTAATTCCTGTGGCCTCAGGTCAGTGTCTCCCCGAAGCCGGCCTTTCGCTCTTTTATCCTTGCTGAACTGTGTTCAAGCACGCTTCAATATCAGCGGAAGTAGCTTGTAGCCCGCAAAATCGAACATCGCTCTGGAAGCAACAGTTGACATCAGCTAATCGCACCTGCTGTGGCTAAGGTGCTAAACTGAAAGGCGTGGGTTCGATTCCTTGGCTACCGTGGCCTCATTTAGATGGAGGCTAAATAGAGAAACACCGTGTATTTAGCTCTAGGCACCCGTGAAAGAACTCCAGGTGGCCAAATCAGTTCAGATTATCTCGATACAGCGTGCTTCGTAGTTCGATCTTGGCTTTGGAAAGTAAAATCCTAGAATGCAAACTTTCTAACGTTGTCTAATTAGATTTTGAATTAGCGGACTTGCTCACAGCTAAAATATTATGGCATCGCCTGTGAGAGCTTGCAATTGAATAACGGACAGGCGCGTGTTGCTACATGTTGAAGACAAACAACGAAAATAATTCGTGTCCGTGTTGAGGAGCAGCATATCGACAAACTAGCATAAATAATTTATAATAATTGCCGGGATTTAACGTCCCGAAACCACGATATGATAATGAGGGACGCCGTAGGGGAGGGCTCCAGAAATTTCGACCACCCGGGGTTCTATAACGTGCACCAAAATAAAAGTACACGGGCCTCAAGCATTTTCTACCCCCTTGAAAATGCGGCCGCCGCTGCCAGGATTCGATCCCGCGACCTTCGGGTCAGCAGTCGAGGGCCATAACCACTACACCGCCGTGGCGGGTGTAAATAACTGTGGAATGAAACAACGCGAACAAATGGCAGAGCGAAGGATGACTGTTCTGTGTACAGAGAAAAGGGACTCTTTATTCGGCAGCCTGGTAAAACTCACCTTCGAGATCGGAGATGCGCCTTAAATGGCCCGGAAAAAGTATTTCTTCACTACCAGTACAGGCTAAGAAAAATTGATTCATTGGTTGTTTGGCAAAAAACTTTTATTCAGTGTCCGGCATATTAATGACCCGGGCTCAGGTCTCCCACGTCTGGACGTCGAGGCCTTGCCTATTCGCCACTGCGCGGGCCTGCTGGATGGCCCAGATTCAATTCCTTGTTTTTTTATGGCTCTCCTTATGCAGACTTTTTACAAGAGAAAAAATAAAGACTCCAGCTCTCCTCGACATCAGCAAGTGTTTATCTTCTTGAAATGTTCACGGGTTGTTTGTGATAGGTAGAAAACTTACCCTAGTTTTGTTTTCTTTAATATAGGAATTCGAAGGCCACTGCGGTGGCACTTCGCCGAGCTCGAGTGTTAGCGTGATGTAGTAATCTGCGGTGCCCCATTTATTCGAGCGTCTTTCCAATGGAGTGCGCTGAGGGGCAGTCATTCGTGATGTGTTGCGTCATAAATTACTGCTAATATTAGGCGAATGTCGACGAACGGAGTTGCTGATCGCAAGAGTGCTCTAGATGGTTAAATTCTTTTATTTTGCCGCCCGAGCTGCAGCGTAACGACCACTCAATACATCGCGTTACTGTACAAATTGCCGGCGCACGGCCGCCGCTAAGCTCACGCTTGACGTGACCAAGGAAAAAGAAATGGAAAAAATTGAACACGACGTACAGCTGGCAGGTAACTTACTGCGAGTTTTAGAAAACCGTATGCACAAAATATTTCGAACGCATTTTATATAGTCTCTGAGACATATTTTGGGCCCATGGCAAAAGCAGCACCTGTGCGTTACGCGCCACGAAAGCGCTGTTGACTTTCTTGCGTGCCACGAGCCTAAATGAAACTTTGTAAACAGCATAGTCTCCGCGTGTGTGTTTGAGGCTCTATGTGTTACGTAGTTACCAGTGTATATATCATAATCATCACCCAGCAGCTGGAGTATTATGTCTGGCGAATAGCCAGGCTAGCATCTCCAGCTTTTCTTTAAAACATTCTCTCTCTCTCTCTCTCTCTCTATTATTCAACCGGCGCGATTTTACGTATTTGAGGTGGTGCAGGGCTGTAAATATCTTTCCGGCTACACTGGGCACACTTTTTTTCTACATAGGATAGGAGAAAGAGAGCTACGTTTGATAATACGGCATAGGCTTCATTCAGTCGCAGCATTTCAAAGTTTGATAAATTCAAATCTTTTTGTCCTTGTACTTGCAGTGTTTTCTTGGCGAATAGAGTTGTCAAATTTATGTTTCATCAATACATCAAAACGAAGAGCATCCACTACAGCCGTGGTGTCGCTCTACACTAGTGCGACACATGCAGACAAGCAAATCCGTCCTCGTTAGAAGGTTGGTGACGTAGTCTTCTATTACGCGGATTCTATCATTATAGAATAGGATATAGAATAGGGAATAGAGTGTGCGCTCTGTTGTTCTAGAAAACTTTATGCCTAGTTTACCTCATATACAGAATTTTTTTCCTAAATCATGTACCGACGTTTGTATACGCTTCTATAGATTTTAGATTAGCTTAATCTAGGAAATACCGAGTAAGCCACATAAGGTTTCTGCACACAGCCTGTTCCGAGAAGCCAAGGAACCTTCGTCAGCACGATAGTGAACAGTGCCCTCTAGCGCCTCAGCAAGGTCACAGTTTTACGTCTGCAAAAGTAAGGCCGTAATACCTCCGTTTTTCAATAAAAAAAGAACGGTGCGCGCTCGCGCGCTGCGTATGCAAAACTCGCGTAACCTTCACGCATGACTGAGCGCATGTCCGTAAACTTGCGCGCTTGCTCCTTGCACTTTATTAAATTAGTGGGCTTTCGTGCCTCTAACGGTATTGCAACACTCGTGCTAGGTTTGCTTGTTTTATTCATTTTTTAGGTGGAAGCCTTTCTTGTCTTTTGGTGTATTCATATAACGTTTCTCATTGAAAAGGTAGCTGACGTATACGGGTTGTTCCGCCTAACGTTAGTGAAACCTAATTGGAAAGATAAAGAAAAACGATACTCAGAACAACGGTTATGAGACTTATGCAGTCGTTCGTCGTCCGTCCCGTTCAGCTACCAGCGCAATCATGGTTAATAAAAGCCTTGATAATTAGAAAAATACATTTATTTACACCCGTGAATGCCCCCGTCAACGTACACCGGCCAAGTAATGCCAGTGAGCGTACCTGTTTTCTGGGCAAACAAAAAACTCACAAGTTTCCTTATGCAGTCACCTAAGACGACTCGAAGGTTTTGAACGAAAATGGCGGCCGAAGGCCCCTAGTGTTGCATTCGAAGAACTGTTTACTTCTCATCTTTACTGCCGGTTAACTAGGGACCAATGGCGGGCAATTGTGAGTAGCACGTCATCATTCGATGTTTTTCTTTTTATTGCGATAGCAATTATATGGACAGTCTCGGCTGGAAAATGCCCGCCCCCGTCGCCGCCATGCACCGAAAATATGTAAGTATGTATATATATATATAAAAGCCCCCAAAAAAATAATTCGGAAAAACGTCACAGTTTCGCCGCAAGGCCGAAGCAATGAATGCGATAGCAAGAAACTAATGCTATATGAAGTGAGGCTCGCCAATGGATACTCTCAGTTTGAACAGCGCTCCTGTTGCAAAGGCGGCCGAAGCAGCGAAGGAAACTAGCGTGCTTCAAGTGTCGAGCTGTGACACTTGATAGTTCGCGCTTATCTTCTGTTTGTTCGTTTAGCGGCGTCCCTTGAGCTCGAGTGGCCTTCGTACGCTCCGTAACATGAGCGCGGACATCACGGTGAAAGCGTGAAACATCCCTCTTCCTCTCAGCACAAGAAAACCGCGCGAGCAGACAGCGGAAGGGCAAGGTTCTCCCTGCGCAAGTATAAGAAGCGAGCGAGCTCGCCGACGACTTGTAAATGCGCCTGTCGCGCTCCTAACGCCATCTCGCTGGTAATGAAGAAACGCGTATAAGCGCAGCCGTCTCTGAGTCCGTCCAGCGGTAAAGGGTGTGTATATAACGCTCGCCGTTACCTACGTGGAGGATCTGCGTTTCGTGGCATAGTGGCTAGTGCCACTCGCTGCGGAGGAAGAGGTCCCTGGTTCGATTCCGCGCTTCGGAAGCATTTTTCTGAATTATTTTTCTTTGGGGCTTTTATATATATATATATATATGCATACTTATACGGTGCGTGATGGCGGCGACGGCAAAATCCAGCCGAGACTGTCCATATAATTGCTAAGCGCGGAATCGAACCAGGGACCTCTTGCTCCGCAGCGAATGGCGCTAGCCACTACGCCACGGAACGCAGGTCCTCCGCATAGCTAACGGCGAGCGTTATATACACACCCTTTGCCGCTGGACGGACTCAGAGATGGCCGACGCTCATAAGCGTTTCTTCATTACCAGCGAGATGGCGCTAGGAGCGCGACGAGCGCATTTAAAAGTCGTCGGCGAGCTCGCTCGCTTCTTCTTATATTTGCGCAAGGAGAACCTTGGCCTTCCGCTGTCTGCTCGCGCGGTTTTCTCGTGGTGAGGGCAAGAGGGATGTTTCAAGCTTTAACCGTGATGTCCGCGCTCATGTTACGGAGCGCCGCTAAACGACGCCGCTAAACGAACAAACAGAAGATGAGCGCGAACTATCAAGTGTCACAGCTCGACACTTGAAGCACGCTAGTTTCCTTCGCTGCTTCGGCCGCCTTTGTAACAGGAGCGCTGTTCAAACTGAGAGTATCCATTGGCGAGCCTCACTTCGTATAGCATTAGTTTCTTGCTACCGCATTCATTGCTTCGCCCTTGCGGCGAAACTGTGATTTTTTTTTTCATCCGCTGTAAAGCGTGTTGTCCTTTGGGCTCGTCCAACGGGGGGGGGGGGGGTAGGGGGGAGGATGGGGGGATGAGGACGCTACTATGAAACTTTTCCCCTGCACCCGCCACCCCCTAATGGGGAACTTTCATCACTGTCAGGGCACACATCGTGGGTATTGGGCTTGCTGCATCCCGTCCGTAGTTAAACCAAGGAAGAAGTAGGCTTTACAGGACAGCAATTTACTTAAAGGAGTCCTGAGACAAAAATTTTCGCCCCGAGTTTTCTTGCTGCAATGTGTTGCTGGGGGCCTGTTAGTCATAACACGGCACATTGTTTGCTGCAGCGCGCGACAGATAATTAATTACACGCTCCTCATTACCGACACAGTCTCAGTTTCGGTTTGACAGAGCTCCAAAAACGGCAAGCCGCCGGGTGCAACTATCACCACCTAGCGAGTGAAACGCTCGGTCACGTGAGCACACAGAACAGTGACGCATTTCCGCGCAGTCTGTCGTCGTCGGGCTCATCGTCGTCTGATGGCGACGATTTTCTTGCGGCGGGGATCGAAGGAATTTTCGACGTGGCGAATCACTTCATGTTTGACCCGCTGGCGAGGAGCGATTCGTCGGGAAGCGCGTCAAAACAGAAATGGCGGCTACGACGTCATCGTAACTTGTACCGGCTGCAACGGTTACGTAGGGGAAGTAGGGGGGTCACTTCGGGTCACCTCCGAGGGTGTCAATGCACTAGGTGCGGCCTATACACCAATTTCACAAGGAGGCTGCCATTTTTAAAGTTCTCCACCACCGCAGCGCCGTCTAGCGTCTGCGATGTTTCGCGGCCCTTCCGGTGTGTGGGGTTCCGCGGCGGTGTATGCAGCGTATACGCTCAGTTCACACGGTATTGCTGTTCTTCGCGGTACACGGGCAAAACACAGCAACGCTTCGTGAGTGTAAAGGCGCTAGTAAGTAATGGCTAAGCTGTCAGCTTCAAAACGGGGCCGAAACAGCAAGCAGCGGCGGCCCACGAGACGTTCCCGCAGCAGCGCCGACGATGAGTAGAATGCCAATGCAGTTGTGTAAAAGTTGTGTAAAGCAGTACGTGTAAATTGGTAATTGCGTTGCACGATTTGTTATAGCTAGCCTTGTGGGGTTCTTGGAATACGCACTATAAAATAGCGTTAACTTCTAGGACAACTCTCGAAGTAGTCGGTGAAACGTAAATGGAGACGAGCGAACACGTAGGCTATTGTCTGGCTGCACGCTAGGTGCGTGCGCTAGTGTTCATGGTGACTCTAGGGTTTCTTTGCCGTGGTTATTCAAGTTCAACGTAACTCTAATCCCTAACAGACCATTTGGTTCCGCTTGGCACGTTGCAATACAAAGTTCATTGAACAAAGGGAGCACAAACACCGATGCCTGTGTTGATCTGTGTCGTCGTCGTAGTTAAAAGTTCGTGGCCTCTGATCGTTGCGCAGGATAAGAAACAGATGTACGATGGGTGAGCTCAAAATTCGGCGAAGAAACAACACGGCGATAAAATTAAAATAAGCCTCTTGTACAACTGGGCGCACGGCATGGCGTAAGTTCGCTTCGGCGCGAGCAGCCAGCGATACGCCGAAATGGCGCCCCGTTTTTAGTAACATTATTTTCAGGTTTTTTTTTTCTTTTTGCGAGTATTCGAGAAGCATTACGACGAGCGCACGTGTTCAGTTAACGACCTGGCTTTAACGAACTAGGGTCGATTATTCACGACACCGGGGCTGCCGCGCGGAAAGAAGGAAAAAGAAAAAAAGTACGGTTGTCATAACGCTACCCCAGTTAGTGTCACCAAAGTGACAAGTCAAGAAAGGACGGGCTCTCGACGAAATGTTAGAGGTGCGTATCTGCGCAAAAAACACATGTCATGCGGACCTTTCTGTCATGTCGATTGGAAAGTGCTAATTCGATAATCTCGGAATTGCACGCACTAAGATGGAATATTTTCTAGCCGCAGGCATTGTAAATCATGCGCTGTAGCATAGCAATCAGAGATGTTGATGTTATGAGAGAACAACTCTTGTCCAAACATTTTGTGTATTAATCGTCAGCTTTCACATTGGTTCTCTTTCGTGCAGATGATAAAGTGTACCAACACACAAGCACAATCACAAGCTGGTGTGATGACTTGAAGAAATAGCCATAAGTGCAGACATCACATAGAATATACTGTTTGTTGGAGAAGGCGGGCGACATACAAGAAGCGAAGCCATTGAAAGCCATGGTGCACTTCGCATGCCTAGGCTGCCAGTCGTTTACGCTTCCGACGGCTGTTGTCGCAGTCAAACACAGCGCAGTGGTGACGTGTTGACCTGTTATCGTCCAACATTTCGATTTTCGGCAACACAATTGCTTTAGCACGTCGAAAAATAGAAACACACTGACCTCTCACGCGCCACGCAATGCAAAACGCGTGAATCCGCACA
This sequence comes from Rhipicephalus sanguineus, assembly GCF_013339695.2. NCBI lineage: Eukaryota > Metazoa > Arthropoda > Arachnida > Ixodida > Ixodidae > Rhipicephalus > Rhipicephalus sanguineus. Next base: position 88,979,485 of record NC_051177.1, read on the forward strand.
CACCAGCGGCAGTGACCGGACGGTCGGACACGCGGTGGAGAGGGGGAGAGCGGTGAAAATGAACCGGTTCGAGGCTACGCTCCTCCTCTCCGTGAAAACGGTCTATAATGCTGGATCGCGCTCGCGAACTTCAAAATTCATATAAAATACCTTCCAAGCTTTATTCGCTGCCGATATTTTGCAGATGGTACACGCACGTACACGGGAATCGATCCAGCAGGCTATCTCGGCCGCGAAATTTTGTGTCAGTACCGCTTTAACGCTCACGCGTCAGCATGACGACCGAAGGCGCGCAAAGCAGGGCAGGTAGGAAGCGAGAAGCAGGCGAGCAACAACTCCAGGCAGCGTGTGGTTCTTTGTTGGAGCCAGACGATCCTCTTGTTGGAGCCAGACGATCCTCTTGTTGGAGCCAGACGATCCTCTTGTTGGAGCCAGACGATCCTCTTGTTGGAGCCAGACGATCCTCTTGTTGGAGCCAGACGATCCTCTTGTTGGAGCCAGACGATCCTCTTGTTGGAGCCAGACGATCCTCTTGTTGGAGCCAGACGATCCTCTTGTTGGAGCCAGACGATCCTCTTGTTGGAGCCAGACGATCCTCTTGTTGGAGCCAGACGATCCTCTTGTTGGAGCCAGACGATCCTCTTGTTGGAGCCAGACGATCATCGCTGCGCGATGGCGGCAACATTTTAAGGGCGCAGGATGGGACACGCGCATCGCTATATACACATCACGTGGCGCTATCAAGCCAGCCAGTGAGGGCGTGGCTCCTACAACATACTTGTGTCCAATTTTGTGATGAAACGTTCAGTTGAAAGCCAGCGATCGGCCTGCATTTATATGTCTCATCTAGCCCTTCTTCGTTGGCGCTGCAGAATTTATTTGCTACGAACCAGTTAGACAATTCCGAGATTCTTTTAACTGAGATCAATTTCCTGAAAATGCGACAAAACTTTCAAAAATCAAACAATTAAATATTTCTAAAGGCTATAGGCTTATCTTTTTGGTCAAGAATTCGCAAACAATATATTCTATTTGGTTGCTACGAAACTTTCAAAAATCCAGAAATTTAGGATTTCCGGACGCTATATCCTTATACCGGTCTGGTCACAAAACACCAGAGTTTAGTTGCGAAGCTGTGAATTTACGTAGGGATAAACCCGCAAGCACAGCGTTTATGTTCCACGTATGCGTTACAATAATATGCAGAACAACTCCCAAACACGGTTTCCTGTGCCGTGGTTGTAGCCGAGATGGTAGAGTGTTGAGCTCAGAACCGAGAGGGCAGTAGAATGGAAAGTTGGGCTAGTTGGAATGCATTCATGATTGATGCAGCGCTAAAGACGAAGACGAAGACTAAAGGAACACAGAGTGCACAGGACGGGCGCTGTCCTGTGCACTCTGTGTTCCTTTAGTCTTCGTCTTCGTCTTTAGCGCTGCATCAATCATGAACCGAGAGGGCGCTGGTTCGAATCCTGCTGGTGGTCTGGCTGAGAATAGGAAAAGCCATACGGGGAAGCGGTTACCGTGGCTGAGACGCAGTTCGCGCCCCAAGGACTGGTGGTTGCGGATCGCACTGCCGGCATTCCTGAGAATACAATGATGGAGTCTTGGGTGTATCGAGGCTCCCGCCGACACGCCAACCATTGGAGCAGACCGGGCCTCAAAAGAACTACCGGGGTTTTTGTTTTGCTTTTTTTACTTGAATTATGGAGGAAAAAAAGGGGGGACCCCAGTTCACTGCACAGGACGTGGCCACTGGTCCCATGCAGCAAGTTGGGAGACCCCTAAGCGTCTTAAGCTTCGCACCACTGCGCCACTGTAGCACCACCACGAAGCCCGCTTGTTCCCATTGGAAACTGCTGGGTGGGCGGCCGGCAATGGGGATCGAACCCGGTACCTCCCCTAGTGGAAGCTGACGCCCAAGTGTTTCGCCACCGCTGCGGTGAGGGTTCTAGTAAACAACGTGCAAGATATCAGCTTCATGATAAAGCGGCGAAATTTAAAAGAATCGAATGGTTCAAATAAAGTTCAGGGCCACTCTAGGTTGGATGGTCCCTTATTCCAGGAGCCCTCCGGCCGCTATCGCATCCATTAAGAATTCTGAAGGTTATAGCCTTACCTTTCTTTGTAGCGATACCATCACCGGGATTCGAACCACCGCCCTTTCGAGCTTAATGCCTTAGCCACTCGGCTTCTGGAACGGCAGTGCCAACAGTGCGCGTAAGTCGGTCCGTGCATTATTGCCACGCATAATCGTAAAATTAATGCTGGGGTTGTATGTCCAAACCTCGCTGCAGGTGCCACTTCAAAAATATTTTGGTGTAATTAATGACGAAGACTTAATGCTATATCCTTTATAAGTCTTTTATTTTTAGATTATTCGAAATATCCATGCATTACTATAAAACGTATCATAGAAGCATTTTTTACCAAATAGGCAAGCCAATAGCCTCAACTCTTGGTTGGAAGATACCCGTCAAATCAATTTTAGGAAAATGGAACAAAACATTGCAAAGTAGAGAAACTAAATAAGCCCAAGGCCTATTTCATCAAAATCTGACGAACTTTTAAAATAAAAAATTACAATAATTTCCAACATCTGTAATCTTACTATTTAGGACATAACTGGACCCAAAATCGTTTTAATCCCAATTCGACGAAACTGTGAAAAATCGAAAAATACAAGACTTTCAAAGGCTATACACTCACTATTTAGGCCGAAAATGGTCCTAGGCTCACTATTTCGGCCGAAAATCATCCTCGATCGATTTCATCTGATTTCGAGGAAACATTAAAAAACCCAAAAATACAAGACTTCCAAAGGCTATAGGCTTCTATTTGGGGCGAAAATGGTCTCAAAACCGAACTGATCAAAATCTGATGAAACATTGAAAAGTCGACAAAAAAAAAAAAACATGATTTCCCAAGACTAACCTTTGTGTCTTAAACGAAGAGAAAACTTTAAACGGGGGGAAAATTGATTTCATCCAAATTCGATGAAGACTTGAAAAATCGCAAGCTACTAGACTTCCGAAGGCTTTAGGCTCACCAATTAGGGCCGAAAATAGACACAAGATCAATTTCATACAAATTGGATGAAACTTTGAAGATATAGTGTTTTTCGGTTTTTAAAAGGATATAGGCTCACCTTTTTGATCAAAAGTACACCCCCATTCGCAAAGAAACTGCGCTAGGACGAACAAAGAACGACTATACAAGAGACACATAAAAACGGTACGAGCGCTGACGTTACGCTGAATGTACTTTTTCTTTGAGAAAAATGTGGCGCATATATGACTGCGCACACCACCCGAAAATCAGCCGAAATCTGCCAAGAAATCGACATCCTCCTTCAGTTGTGATAGTCATGGCGTTCTGACTTTACTTGTACAAAGGTTAATCAAACATGCTCAATATTATGCCGTCCGAGACTATCATGCGGCCGATTCGAAAACGTGGTGTTATGCAAAAGAGCAGCGTGCAAGTGAACACAAGCTGGACGTTAGGAACAAACATGTAGGGATATTCCTTTGTATCGTGAACAGCGTAAAAGCACTGCTCTTTTTCATACCGCGACATTTTTTCAACGAGCTCGTGATAAGCTCTAATGCGCAATCATTGAGGCATATTTCCTTAAACTAGAAGGAAGAGGCGTGCGCACGAGGGGCGCAGGAGGGGGGATGGGGGGCGGCCCTCCTGATCAACAAGGAGATGGCGCAAAGTCTGCCTGATACGTTTACTCAGTTATGGCCACGCGGGTTTTCAACGATCATGGCGGCCGAAGGTCCCTAGTGTTGTATTACAAGAACTATTTACTTCTCATCATTACTGCCTGTTAATTGGGGACCAAAGGCGGGTCATTCCGAAGGCTTTGAGAAGCACGTCAGCTCTCCATGTTTGTTTTCTTCATCCGCTGTGAAGCATGTTGTCCTTTGGGATCGCCCAACGCGAGGGCGAAGGGGGGGGGGGGACGCTACTACGCCTATGATGTTAAGTCTAGCGAACTTATCTGGAGTCCCAGAAGAATGTTGACAAAGACACAGTTACGGACATTGTTGCAGTTCTTGCAGCAGGCATGCACTGACGTATTTGACTATTATTTGGCGTTAGATGTGATTCTATGCTGTGACTAAGATTATCTTCGATCGTGTGCCTACACTGCGTGTCTATTTACTCCTTATCTCTCAACCTAGTATTCCTCATTCCTGTGGTACAGAGTAGTAAACATGATATTGTTTTTAGGTTAACTTCCGTACTTACTTTATTCTTCTATATATGAAGATATCGTGATGAGATACGCTGCGGCCCTCTTGGTAGCATATGAGGTGAGGCCGATTGCACGCGTCCTCTCCGTCGACCGTGCAATGCTCGGTGCACACGTTTTTGTTCTATTGCCTATCATCTAAACAGCATTAGAATAGGTCATTCCTTTGGAAAGGAGACAACCATGGTTTTGCTCGATGCTGATGAATCGACGGCAGCGGAGCATCCGTGGTCACCGCTTGCTCTCCAATAGTCTTTATAGTCCTGTTCTTATTTCATGGGTCGCGACACCCTCTTTCAGTAATGTTCTTGGCAGCGCCACTTCAGGTCTCTGTGTTTGAGACGGCTTCCAACATGCGGTATGTGCATGACTACAGAAGTATCGGTTACCCTATTACTGGGGAGCGCACACCTTGGCGTTTTTCTCCTCGATTGACGACGCTTTGAATGACTGTCTATCGAGTACCAGTGGTTATTATATGCTTGTTGGTGCTATCTTTGCGCGGGATTCATCATATGCTGTGTCCATGTGTAAACTGCTTCAGCTAATACAAAGGTTTCATCATGACCATCTATAGACGGTGCTATGGCTGCCAAACACCAATCGATATTGTGCAAACTCTCATGTATCAATGTACAATAAACAATCAACTATTTCTGTGAAGACTCGGTTCATTTTCGTGTTATACCGATTCCTATGACGGAGGGATCAACCACATTCTTTTCTTCTTACATGTTTGAGTCCATCCGCTGACGTTTTCCTTCATCGTTATAATAAATGAGATAACTCACTCTCCTGTGGACGGCGGGTCGGCAAGGCCACGCTGTCTGGAGGCCGAAGGCGATCCCACTGCCGCGACAAGCCACGCCGTCGTCCGAACGCCGACAGTTCATTTTTATTTCCTCTCACCTGTATCGTGCCATTTGCTGCGAAGTTTCAGTTTAAGTGCCTTTCGGCAAGGGCCTGCCTCCGTCGTTTAATTCGGGCGTTTCGCGCTTGTGTCCATTGCTCTAACGCATGCCCGTCTCGTATACTAATGGCTCGTCGTTAAATCCCACTCTGAGTTAGTTGCAAAAAACTATTTAGCGCCAACCTAACCGTCTGCCTTGGTCCAGTCTCTCGGGCGTAACAGATGACCGAGCGGGTGATATCGCCTTCGCATGCAGTGACAAGTCGTAATGCCACTTAAACAAAAAGCAAAAGAGATTGAGCAACGTTTGTGCACGTCGACAGTCTTCGGTCCTGCGCGGGATGTTTTCGTGTTTTCCTCTACTGCTCAGTGCCCGACCTAATTTGACTGAAACGCCAGCAGGTGGCGTCCGTTATCTTTTACGACTACGCGCCAAGGCTGTGGCAAGAGGCCAGCTAGGTTTTGTTTGATAAGCTGGCTGCGACGTGTCTTGCGAACGTGTGGGCTGACCAGGCGTACAAACCTAATTTGAATTTGCCATAGGTAGAACCCGCTTCAGGGGGAGCACATCGATAAGCTGTCGTCAAGTTCTTAAAGATTCCGTTATCAAAAAGGGCGGCGGGACGTGCGCTGTATCTGGTACAAAGACAAACGATAGCACTCCGGAAAGTTGAGAAGAATTAGGCTACCTGGGATTGTCAAGCGTAATACTTCATTAGCCCAAGCTTATACAACTCGTCAATGCGGCATTCGTGCTATATAGCTACAGAGTGCAGGCTTTTGCTTATGTGCAACATTTGAAACTGTTAACCACGAACTAGTGCGATGGCTTCGGCTAATTTTCGTGACCGACTGGAAGACAAAGAAAATGAAGAGAAAGGTGAAACTACCCAAATTGAGATTTATCCAGCGCGCTGCCAGTGCAAGCCCATCAAGTCATGTGATGGGCGCAAGCCTGACGACGTTTACTTACGCTTCTTCAATGCGGTAACTGTAGTCAAGGCCACGCTGTCTTTTACACGCCTTCTCATTTTATGCGTGCTAACGGAATGAAGAACCATTTTCCTAACTTCTTTGTTCGCGTATATGCGATATGTATGTGGGGACGAGCGTGGGGTGGGGGCATGTGGGGGAATGCAGAACGACATTATTCAGGTGGTATGTTTTGCAGCAGGTGGCGTATATTGAGTGGCACGTATATCTTGTTACATAATTTCGTAACGCTTCCGCAAAAAAAAAAAAAACAAAGCAATACAGCTAAGAGTTTACTTTAGAACCAGAAGAAGGCAACGCCAATCATTCAAATCTACTCACCCATTTTCTCGCCCAAACACCGTGCGTTTTTTGTAATCGATGTAGAAATGACAGTTAGGACAATTGCGGCCGTATTATATTACTATGCTCACGACAGCGAAATTTCATGCGTTTCTTTTTCGGTGACTTTCTAGAGCAGGGGTCTCAAGCTCACCTCAGCTAGCGGGCCGCAGTCACGAAATTTAGTCCCACAAGGGCCGGGTCATATAATATAGTGGGAAGGGGGTGGGGAGGGAGGGAGAGAGAGAGTTTGAACAAAATGTCACCTAACGTTGCCATTTGAAAGAACGCCTTTCCCATATCTCATATATGAGTCATTTCTGAGTGGGATTGGACGTCAGGTTTCGAAAAACCTATCGATACTAATTTTCACAATCACTAAAATCTGGACGCCGATTCTGAAATACGAGTTCGTTCCACGGTGATGTTTCACCTCATAGTGAGCGCATAGGGTGCTTCACGAAAAAAAAAAACAAATATGCTGGAGACCAGTCCCGTCTGTAGCTTACCCGAACAAAAACGCTGTGAATTGCAATAAGCGAGAATATAACGCGAGTACTATTTAGCAAAGTCACAAAACTTTATTGCGTTTGAAGCCGCCGTCCGCATGCGGCCCAGGGGCCGCGTGTTTGCGGCCTCGTGTTAGAGAGAACCATGTGTGCTGAAAACTGCTAGAATTTGAATTTATTCAGTAGTAAGCTTTTCATTAAATTGCTTTTACGAACCTTTTCAAAATGTGCTCTGTAGTAGCTAGATGTCTCTTGAATCCATATTCAAGAGACAGCATTTTCCATGTGCTTCACTGTGGCCAGACAGAAAGGCCAGGAGGTTAACGATGCACACACTTGGAACACAAGCACGCCAGTGGAACACAAGCAGCGGCTCGTAACTTACTATCACAAAAGCCGAGCTTGGGGCCACCTGGTTTGTTTCTGGACACGATCCAGTAATTGCCGGCACACTTGCAAAAGGTGCGGAATCTTCAGAACATTGTGTGATGGTGGTGGTGTAAATCTTGCGCCCGGCAGTGCAACTCCAATGGGTCTTAACATTAACTTTTCCGCCCTAAGCGTCTTTTACGGGTACTTCAGCAAACTTTCATCAACTCACTGCCTTGCAGATGAGTGTTCAACAGGCATGTTTCTTTTTCTTCTAATAACCACGAGGTATTCTGCAAATACAGCGTCTTGACACGTATTTGATAGTTTGTGCGTAAACTATCAAATACGTGCCTTGTTATGAAGCCTACGTAATCGTGTCTGTTCTCAGCGCAAATTAATAATGGAACTACAGTTACGCGGGTTCCATCGTTGTTAAGGCTAAGCGACGTGCACATCAAGAACATCGTCCACACAACGATGGTCTCGGAGTTGCCACGCAGCCAATACCTCGTAGCCCGGCCACGGTGCTTCTGCCTGCCAGTGTGGGGTTAATGTGCCTGTCGGGTCCGCGACTTCTCACGCACCACTCAACAATGGGCAGCCTGCAAAGCCTCGGCACTGCCTACGCATTCTGGTGGGCTGCGTGGGGACAACTAGCGCGGTGCGCGGGCGCCCGCACAATTGGAGCGATGTCTATCCAACGGCAGCGGCGAAAACAAGACGGGTCGCTGTGCGGTCAGAGGTGACCCGCTGTGCAGCCGCCGCCATCTAGTGTCGCCGTGGCTTTTTTTTTTTTCTCACGTGGAGCAGGACGCAAGTACTTGTTCCTCTTGTCGTGCCCTGTGAGAGACACAACTGTGTGTGTGTGGGGGGGAGGGGGGAAGGGGGGGTAGTGCTCGAGCCTAACGCTCAAGGCGTAGAAAGCGCAACGCACCGTCCACTGTTCTTCTGGATGATTGCGTAACACGTAACTAGTGGTATCACGTGGTTACGGCACAAGTGTCGTTGTGTAGCAGTCCCGCTTGTTTTCCTCCGCGTTCCTTTATTAATTCATTTGCCAAAGGGTTACTTGGCGCGTAGTTGAGTTGTTTTGTTTCGGGTCGGGACGGTGGTTCAACTTGTGTGTGGGCCAGATCGCTAACACGTGCGGGCAGGGGGTAACAAGTTCCAGTCAGTGACTGACCGTACTGGTTGACATTAAAACAAAAGAAAACACAATCCGCAGCACTGAAGCGAACAAAAAGGCATGACACGCTCTAAACTTCTATTGAAACCAGGAGGTCATGTAGAGCTGTTGAAATAGTCGTTGTATGAAATAAAAGACAGTTAACTATTTCAAAGTACTTTTATCGAGTACTCTGATGCGTCCTTTGATGTGCTGAGAAATAACAAAGCTGTGTACGTGGAGTAGTCGTGTTGTTTCCGAAACATAACTTTGCGCATTTCATTGCCCTACGGCTAGCGTTGTTGACATGGCTCCCAAGTTGATGGCTAAATTCTTGCGATCATCACAGAGGCCGTAGAATGATTCCACCTTTCTCAAGAGTGACGCCAGATGTGACAACGTACGACCCTACATTGATAACGGAACACCGTGTCACGTTAGTTTCGTTGAAACAAAGTTGTGCAATATTCTACTTCTTCAGCGTTCACTACAATTGTACCAATACGAAAATATGCTAATGACCTGTTTGACTTTGTTTAGATTTTGGTATAACAGTTAGACGGGAAAAGATAGCGCATCGCCCACTACATGCATGGTTCACATGCACTTCATCAACGAGCTAGATTGCATCTAATGCCTTCCACGTGGTTCACAAACACTACAAGTAGCCAGCATCTGTATCAAGGAAGAATGTTCACTGAGGCTGTCTTCGCACGTACAAAGTGACTCAGTCACTTCATAGTGGAAATCGTTTTTTTTTTTCCTATTCTCTAAAAGAACAATGACTTCAACGCGCCTTCATGATCCCACCGTCATTACTCCAATTCCAAGAGCTCTGAAAGGCGTTACGCTCACGACGACGCTATTTTTTACAGAGAGAGCCGGGCTTAAAAGTCCGCTTAACACTATAGCAATCGCCAAGAAACGTCTCGTCTCAGCAGGAAGCTGCTTCGAATGCGACCGGCGTCACCGTTATTAACACACATACGAAGGGTCCGAATGCGGCATCCGGGTAACCCTGCATTTCATTTGGAGCGCTTTGTGCTTTGGCAAAACTGGAGCCGCCCTTGTTCTGTCTCCACACATCCGCGTGCAGCCGTGGCCACACCTTCCGAACACTCGGTCATTGTCTAAGGCTGGCGCCACCGTTTTTCGCCGCTACAGAGAGAGAGAGAGAGAGAGAGAAAAAAAGGAGGGCCATTTTATGCGTTAATCCGCGCAGGTTTCTGACACCACCAGCTATCTCTTTTCTGCTTTCTCTCGCTCTCTTCATTCCTACGTGTAAAGACGGAGAGTACACGCCTTGCCCTGCTCTTACGCAAGAACAATCGTGCGCCAAAGGCAGGTCACAAAAGAGAGGCGCGTATGGAAAGGGTATACACAAAGCTGGGGAAAAAGAAATTAAAAAAAGAATGCCGTAAAAGCGACCGAACCCCGCAGGAAGAACTCGCTCAGAATTCTTATAATGCTTGACGGAGACGTGAGTTATGACGCTGCAGCGGGAGCGCTGTGCACGCAACGGGCGTGGTGCCGTGTCCTGCATTGTCCGTCCTCTCCCCACCGCGGTCGGAATGACTTCGCCTTCGCGGGCGGTCGGTCACTCTTCCGCGTTCACGCGTGCCGGATTTGAAGCGGTTCTCTCCCTCGCTTGTTTGTTTGTTTGTTTATTTGTTTGTTTGTTTGTTTTTGTTTGTTTGTTTGGCCGAAACTTGGTTCGATTGCAAAGTATGACTCGTTCGGCGTATAGAAACGTCAGGACGTCAGTGAACCGTTGAGAAGGGCGGCATGGGACACGACACCTGATCGAATCGAGGAGCTGCCCGAAAAGTATCGACGCCCGCTCGCTCGTATGCAAACGCCATTGTTTTTGATCTTGATCCTTCGCGGTCGTCAATAGTGAGCCGATTTTCGCTCTGCCTTAGCGCTCGCGGCTGTTTGGATGGATGCTGTCGTAAGAACACCAACCAGAGAATGTGTTTGTTGTAGTTGTTGATAGCTATGTTTCCGACGATGACAGCTTACATTTTAGCAGTGAACATTTTACATGACCGTACGCCTTTCCTGTTTACCTCATTCTCGCAATGCCGTTATAGCAGACAAGTTTGATCAGTACAAGTAAAGCAGCTGCCAAGTGAACCAATCGGTCTACAATAGGCATTTTCTGTATAAAGCAGTGCATACAAACACACTGCATCAGACGTTGGCATCAAGATTTCGGCATGACATCCGTTCGATGGCACTTGCGCGGCGCGAACCAAGAATGCTACCCAGCGAACATTACTAAAACATGTCAACAGAGGGGCGTATGCACACAAACAGAAAATGGAGGCTATCAAATACTTTAGGTCTTATCGTACCTTCAACCTTTATACCTCTAAGTCGCAGGGTCTCTCTCAGAGCCTATCCCGGCAGTCAGAAATAGCAACAAGCCTGCCGGGATAACGGTGCTTTTCGACAATGGCTCACATTTCAGACGGGCACTAAGGTAAATGAAGAAGTAACAAGGATGCTGAATTTCCTCCCTACATGTGTGTGAGCTGCTTATGTCATCCCAACAATTTAATGATTCAGCCTATGTGACATCACTCAGAGGCATGTCGGGACAAATAAGGTTTTTTTTCGACAAGAAACCTTAATGTGGAGCGTTCGTAATGCAGGATGGCATTTCTGGAAACCGTGCACAATTGCAAGAGGAGTTTTATGTATCGAGTGAAACATAAATGAACACAACTGCTAGAAAGCGGTAGTGTTTGTCGCTGAGATTGAAATATTAAATTTAAGAACTCTGTGGAGAGGACGACTGCTATTTCTAACAATACACTTAAAAATGCAATTATAAAATAAAAAGTGGCGGGCAGTTTTCACTAAGTGGCGCGAAGCTCGGCACAGTCAAGCATGGGCCCGTCGCTGCTCGTGCTCCCCGTCGACCGACACGTCTAGCTTCGAGATGCGCGGCTTCCTCCTCGGTCTCTATTTCTCTTTCTCATTCTTTCTGTGCTACGCTTTACTCTCTCCCCTCCTCCTTTCCCTCCTCCTCACTACCACATCTCTTCTCCTAACGCTCACTTCCCTTTCCCACCCTCTTGCTACACTATACTATACAAGGCTATATGCTATGCTCTGCTAGCGTGCCTGGATAGCCGAGTAGTTAGGATGCTCGCCTTCGGATCGAGGGTACGCGGGTTCGAATCCCCCCTTGTGAGCAAGTTTTCTTCGGCAAGAATTTTTCTCTTTCTTTCCGTCTTTCTGTTTTTTGTTTCTCTCTTTCTTGCTTTTTTTCTCTCTCTCTCTCTCTGTACTCGGTCTCAGGGTTAGTACAGGCCACGCCGTAGTGCTGAGTAGTGGGATTTACCCAAATTCTGTGGCACATACCCGTCTATGATGATAGTTTTCGGACACGGCCACACATTCCACACACTTCGCGCCGAGCTAGAACAGTTTCGCTGTTAAAAATGCGCATGAGCCAAGAAAAACAAATATAACGCCGTGTAAACGTTCAGCGAACCGAGTAAGGCGTTTTCAAACATGTTGTCTAAAAGTGAGGCCTCATAAGGGAACAAAATAATGCACCAGAAATCAGAAACGCATCTATCGAATCCATTGCCCTAAATTTTCCACCTACATATGTCAACGATATCGCTGTCATGACACAATTTACGGATGAGATAAAGTAAGCTCGTCGTTGTGTTTGCACTATACGAAGGCTATTAGGACTATTAGTGGCGTTCGCCACTTCGGCACGTACGATAAAACCCGGACCACATTAGCGCCACCGAAACAAAAATAAATAATACGCACCGAAAGGCAATTGGTGTGAAGGCCAACCGCAGCCCACCTCCTGCGGTGAAGCCTTAATGAACGCGTTTTATTTTTATTTTTCGTGCAGACGAAAGGAGGTACCCCAGTTTCAATTAATTACGGCACGAATGAAACGAGCACCCGGATCGCAGATTGCGTGTGCTACCGATCACACGTGCCCCTCAATGCGAAGCATTAGCGTGTTCAATAAAAGCGTCGGAAATATTTCTCGCCCGTCATAACGGACGCTTTAAGGATTAAGAACACACAAAATGAAAGCGTAAAGAGCTATTTCTCCCGCGCCTTCAGACGGAGCTGGCGTTAAGGTCGCTAAGTAGCCCTGATTGTTCTGGTGATTGAGAATGTCCGGCCAATAGAGCGCAGGGGACGGCTACCAGAATGGTCGCCACTGCTCGTTCATGGCTCCTATATAGGGCCGGTCACACTCGCACGTCGTATCGTGAGACAATCTGTTACTGCCGTGGAAAGTTTCGGGCGCATTTGCGCTCCAGGACCAATTTATGTGTTTGTCGCTTGTCTCTCTGTTTAGTTGCTTTGTTTTGTTTCTCATCTGACGGTGCGCGCACACAACGCATTCTCAAGGAGAGCGAGCTCGAAGGACGGCGGTGATAGGTTCTCTGCGCGTACACGGAATGCGATAATCGCCACCTTGCTAGTGGTTCTGGACTTCTCGGCAGTTCGAGAAAGTATAGTCGCGTATAGCGTGCAGTATTTCTCTTATGCCGTGGCAGACGAAAGCCAAACAGACAAAAATGCAGAGGCCGTACGTATTTAAAAGGTTTTCTTTTTAAAGTGCTCTTTACAATTGTCTGGTTGCCTTCGGTAATTAATTAAGCGTAAGGCTTTAGGATTGGCTAACCTTTTCTCTTACATCAAATAATGGTGTAAGAGCTCTAAATACGGACACCGATGTGCATGGGACACCTTTTTTGAAGAGCAGTACATAATTTACTGTGTTTACCAAATAAACTGCTTACGTGGAACATATTTCTAGATGTTGATTTATAATACCTGTCTTACCATTAAATGACTTCGGCTTCAGAATCAGAAGAGCTTCATATATTCTGTAATATAAGTTCATCAAGCGTATATTCTGTTGTTTTCTTCTACAATAACGCGTTGAACTTGAAAATAGCGGGTCGAGCTGTATTGCTCTGCGTAATGGGCTCAGAGCTTTAGTCATGCAAGCTTTTCGCAAGCACTTATGTGGTCTTGCTTCCTATGCTCAGAACTTGAGCGCTAGGGCATTAAATCCAGGCGGGTTCTTTTGTTTCTCAATTTCCATTTACTCGGGAGGTAAGTGCCGCAGGTATGAAGGAACTGCGCTGACAAAGGAAGTATTATTAAGAATCAATTACTCCCTATGTTGCAGTGGACTCCTCTTATACCCTTGCGCCACATGCCCATGCGCACGTGCGTGCATGTGACCTCTGAGTCGCCTCAATTGCGTGCGAGTACACCAGTGTTGCGAGTAATAAACGTGTTTACAGGCTTGGGCTTCAACTAAGAAGCCTACCGAAGAGTGCCGAACAGTGGACAAGGTATGATATTTCCCGAAGATAATGTGGTGGTGCTCATGGCCAGCGCTGCACGCGAGCTGAAATTGCAATAAGGCATGCGCCTGCACCGCTCATCCCCGGAAGCGAAAGGCAGTTTTACGAGCAGCGTAATTAAAAGATACGAGATAGCCTTTCGCAACGTTTTCCCTCGTACTAGCTGGAGAGTAAGGCAAAGCCCTTCCTGTGACCGCGTCTGATATCCATTTTTCGCTAGAGAGTTGCGCAAAATGTTCACAGTCCGAAGTTCTTCCTTCTTTGCCATTACACGTTGGACATAAGCTACTGTTAAAGGGCTGTAAACCAAAGCTAGCACTTTAAAAGTAGCACTAAAACTGTATTCTAATAGAAAACTGTGCATAACGAGTCATTTGGACACGTCTTCTTACCATTAAACATCTAACCGACTCGATTTCCATGCTACGCTTTGAAACCTAGTTAGATTCGCAGACTAGCATGTACAAAACGAGAAAACAGTAGGCTAATTAAGTCGCACCAACGTATAGAGTGAGCAAGCACCGGCTTCGGCCGAGAGGACAGGCGTGAGTGCCCTCGCCGCACCACTGTGCGTCACTTGTTACCCGTGGCTGAAGCCTTGTCCGTGTAATCCCGTAGCGAGAAGCCCTTCGCGGTTCATTTAACAACGAAACCGCCGCCATGGCCGGCCAAACTACGACCTCACCGTGGCTCGCAGCTAACCCGTGTTCGTCGGCCGCATCATGTATGCGCTGTATGACTCTTGGTTCAACGACGCGCGGCTACTTGTTTCTCGCATGCATGCAAACGGCCCACTGGGCACAACTCTCAGCAACGTACAACTCCCAAACACTTTGCATTCATGGCGCACTCCGCGTCACATCATGCCGCAACATCGAGTCTTAGTTTCCCGTAGCACTTCGTCCTTGTTTGTGTTTGTGATTTGCTCTGTTATAATTTCGTCTGAAAGTTGTGTAGAACTTTCAACGAACAGTATGTGTGTCCGTGTGGGATTGAGATATTGCCCGCAAGTAGGCCACATCGGAATGTCTGTTTGACGAACGAAAATCGGGCCTTAATTAGTGCGGTACACATCTCTGCATGTGACCGAGGAATGAAAACAAACAAGTAATCTTTTTATGGCTTGTTGTTCTTGTCGTACGAGAGACACTTTGAAAATCGCCGAAGGAATGAAATAGCTCCAAACATGACAGATTTTGCTACGAACTTGCGAAATACACC
Source organism: Rhipicephalus sanguineus (assembly GCF_013339695.2). Lineage (NCBI taxonomy): Eukaryota > Metazoa > Arthropoda > Arachnida > Ixodida > Ixodidae > Rhipicephalus > Rhipicephalus sanguineus. The sequence continues at coordinate 88,994,612 of NC_051177.1, forward strand.
GTGCAGACAGTGCATAATGTGCAGACGCCTCTATACTTGCAGGTCTCGTGGGTTGTCGTCGTCACCGACAACACCCACGAGTTTCAAATGATCAGTTGCGCCGATAATCCGGCGCAACTGATCATTTGAAACTTATCATCATAAGTGATAACTGTAAGACTTAGTTGACACTGGGTGTCTACCGTCGTGCTCACTAACATCCTTCTTACTTCCTTATCGAGGAAACCAAACAGAAAAGAATGTCTCTCCTCATTTCTTTTCTTAAGTTTTCGTAAGTAGTAAGCTGCTTTCACCTGATTACGTGTCTCCGATCGCTTCTGTAAAAAAAAAAGCACTCATATGATAGTCTTAGGTGACGTAATGTTGATACGGGCCTGATTAATTCTTGACTTGTTTCGTC